>NC_056739.1:873739730-874085563 GCF_019279795.1 Protopterus annectens | reverse complement strand
AAATCCTTATGAGGTATTTGCTTCCCACAAGTAATACAATTATTAACTTTTACTGACATCAGTAAGGAGCAAGAAAAAGTTTCCCCAATGGGGTACTTAGCTTTAGTTTGAAGACTTTGGTTCTGAAACCCGAAAACGAAAATTTCAGGAGTCGGCCAACCGGCACTTGCGAACTGCTTCTGCTTCGGGCATGACGCGGCAAGAAAGACTGATTAAAATGGCATTGGCTGCATGTTTTATACACCTGACGTCATGGAAGAGGAGACAGCAACTGAAGCAGGACCCAAGACTTTGTTATTCAGGCCGACTGAGGGCAACCTGCCAGCAGATTACCTAAATGTAATGACTGCAACAGTGAAACACAAAGAACATCAGCCCTCTCCAAAAATTGCAAGGATCTACCACAATAAGATGGGTCACTTTCTATGAGACCCATTGAGCTGTCTGGTAACCAAATGAGATTCTCCTTCCTTCAACTCCTACTAAACTATTATCCTCAGAAGATTCTTAATTCAGAGCTATGCTCACCTTTCAATACCATATAATATGCTGCACTATGACATTAGTGCCTAGCCCCAGAGACAGACTTCATCTCCACCTGCTGACTGAACATATTTCTTCCAAAAGAAGACAAGACAATGGCATCTACACATGTACATGTATCTGTAAATATATACTCACCTAATTTTGAAGGAAATGACTGCACAGATATGGTGTGGCAGAGGAAGGGTGACTTGTACCTACCAAGGAGGAACACCCTAATATCAAGTGATAAGAACATACTACCAAGTACTAATAACTGGGACCCTCCTCAGTGGGTCTGTGAAGTGGAAGAATCCCAAACAGTAATCGTTTATGGTGGCAGCAGCTACGAAACAGTCAAGAGATGAAGGATAAGAGGGATGAGTCCTGAAGTAGTAAAGTACGAAAGAAGGTCCGACTCCTAGAGTCATGGTCTGGACCACAATGCTTGGTGAAGGTGTGACTTGACATGCAAGTGGTCAAAGCCCAAAGGTCTGCAAAGGAGACAATCTTGAAGCAAGCACTGAAAATAGCTATGTCTGTGCTGGAATGGTTTTTGATAGCAGCATTGTTTTTAAATAATCCTTTCACTGCCTGGTGACAAAAAACAATGCAGTTGGCAATTCACCTTGACCATAGTATCATAGGAGGTTAACAGGCTATCGATCCGGAGGTCATTTCAAGCCTAGCTTTTTCATCCCAAAGAAATACGATAGATACTTGAGTTAATACGTTAATACCCAGGATTGTATTTAGTAATGCCTACTCATGTCCAGGATGGTTGTGGGCACTATCCCTGGTAAGAATTTACGGTGCCCCATCCACTCATCCAGGTTCCTTTTGAACATTGTCATAGAGGTGCTCTGCTTCATGTGAATGGGTAGCCTATTCCAAAGATGCGGCAATCAACTGGAAACAAATATTTACCTCCAGCACAGCCTATTCAAGTTGCAGGCCATATTTAGGTCCCTGGAATAGGTAGCTTTTGTCCCACTGGATTTACAGATGTACAGCAAATTCATTACATTTTTGTTTGTCAAATGCTAGCTATTCACTCTACAGAGACAAGATGATGAAATGATATGTTGTCTTCCTGAACTCATCCACCTTCTACAGATAGAACCTCAGTTGATGGAGCAGATCCAGAGTGTGAAGGATCAAGTTTAGCCTGAGTTTTGCTCAGAAAAAGAAAACCTAGAGATAAACAGTGACTTAAGGAAATGCTGAGAAAAAGTAATAGAAAAAAAACATGTACTCGTCCAAGGAAACCCAATCTTTGTGAAAAAAAAAACAAATATATTTCCCCAAGGATAAAGGCCTGGGCCTCTGAAATCCTGCAGGCTGTGGTTAGTACCATCAGAATAGTATTTTCCAAGAGATGAATTTCAAAGCTGTCAAACAATAACTTTGAAAACGAGATGGCAAGCCTGCTAACTATAAAGTTCAAGTCTCAAGTAAGAGTGGAATTTTTCAAGGGTGCCCAGAGATGCAAAACCTATTTATGGAACTGTGTGACTAGCAGGTACTGGGATTAAATCCTGTCCTTCAAAAGGTCATGATGGGTAGAACTGAGTGTGGCCAAAATTATGAATCTCAGATAAGACAGCAGCATATGCATACTGACTAAATGACAGTGTGCCATAAGACACTTCTCCAGCCAAATGTAGAATATCTTCCATCTGTTAGGGTATATCTTTCAGGTAGAATGTTTCCCATGGAAATTTCAGCTGGGAGATCCAGCAAGATCAGAGGATCTAAACCTAGAACTAGATCTTGAGATGAAATTGGCTGCACCTCAGCTGTGAAAGAATTCCTTGAAATGGGGAAGTTTACAGAACTGCCAGGGACCTGACAGTCTGAAAATATACCATTCTTCTCAAACTAGGAGTGAAGAATATAAATGTTAGACTTTCCTGTTAAGTTTTGATTTGACAAGAATAATCAGAGGAAATGATGGGAAGGCTTATGTGACTATTTCCTGGTACTGGATAGAGAACACACACACTTCAATCTTTCCACTGTCCTGATGCACAGAGCAGAACAAGTAGAGGAAAGCATTCTCCCTAACACTCAATTGTTTTGTCCTCCGGGTGTCCCACTTCTAGAATACACCAAACAGGCAAGACTTTGAAACCTCAGATCCAGGGCAGGAATAGTACAATGGTTCAGGGAATCCACCAGCAAGTTCAGTCCCCTTGTATTCTGAACATCATGGCCTACTATCAGACTTGCATCATCTCTCTGCATAGCAGCTATGACTGCATGTCAGTGATGGCTCTGATACCACACAATGACATAGTTACTACACTGAGACAGAAGGTGCTCCAGAGGCAGCTTTCTCTCCAAAGTAATCATTAGTAGGGGGACGACATGCTTCTTAAAACCGATGAATTGCAGCCCTTCTCCAGGGATGTAATGAGTTCAACTAAAGGTAACATAAACACTCCCTGAATCTAGTAGGGTCAGTCAACGGTCAGGTCACAAGGGATTGACACTAAAATATTGCTTACTTTGTAACCACTGACAACTCAAAAGTCCAGTGCAGCAGCTGTATCATCAAGCATGTAAAAGGCAACAGGAGGATCATAGCCACCACTAAGACAAGATGGCACTAAAGTATTCAGGCTTGAGCTTCTTAATGATTCCTCATGTAGGCTGCCACAGAAATAACCTCCTGATCCCAGTCTGTCAGCAGGAATGACAGCTAATGTAGGGCATTTAGCTCAATGCCATAGAAAGCATTCCGCTGAGACGAGGTCATAGAAGACTTCTGTATGTTTACAGTGACCCTCTGAGATGGCAGCCATACTAGCACTAGCACCAGGAGTCTATGAGGAAGTCTCTCAACAGGGTCACTAGGAACCAGCTGTCCAGTTAGAGGAACACACAAAGTTTCTTCTCTTGTAAGGCTTCCATCACAGTGGTTAGCACCTTAGTATATATGTGGGAGCATAAGAAAAATCAGATGGCATCACTTTACATTGAAAGGGTTGCCTACACAGAATGAACTGAATGAAGCTCAAGCATGGATCTACAATAATATATTAGATAATGTCCATCATATCAAGGACACCAGTCAGGCACTCTGTGGCAGTAGGAGCATAACACCCTACAAAGTCATCCTCAACACCTTAAAATAATTAGGTTCATAGGTAGGTACTAGGCTATCTGCACAAAAGGCATTTATAAGCCTAGTCAGAATGTGTTGGCTTTCGCTGCCCCCTTAAATTAGTTCCCTGTGCCTCTGTCCAGCAGAGCCACTGAAGTGATCCCCGAGGTAAACTTTCTGTTTCCCATCCACTCATCAAAGTTTCTTTTGAAGAGTGTTAGCGAGGAGCTCTGCTTGATGTAGATTGGAATCTTGTTCCAAAGCATGGGAAGTCTCTGGGACAGGAATCTATCCCTCCAGCACGCCTATTTATTGTTGTGGTGATATTTAGATTCCTAGAGAGTGTGGCTCGAGGGGATAAGGTTTTCTTTAAGTGGAGCATGTCCATCAATTCTGGGTTGGACATGGCCTTGTATGTCAGGCAGAGATCACCTCTGAGTAGGTGGTATGTAACCGAGTACAGCTGGAGTTTCTTCAGTCGGGCTGCATAGGGCATCTGTTTGAGGCCAGTGATCCTCTTGGTGAGGTACTTCTGTGGTCTTTCCAGCTGTTGCAGGTGTCTTGTAAGGTACATCCCAAACGGGGTGTTGTACTCTATGATGGGTCTGATGAGTGATGAGTAGAGGGGCAAAATGACCTCTTTTGATCTGGATGCGAACCCTTTTGTGATTAGGTGGGCCACATAGAAGGATTTTCTAACCACTTTGGCAATGTGATTATCAAAGGTGAGATTACTATCTACTTGGGTTCCCAGATCCCTTATTACGTCTTTTGTATTTAGGGGACTACCACCTATGTGATAGTTTGTGGGTACTTTGTTTTTTCCAAAGGAGATGATTATGCACTTTTTGGCATTTTGGCTTGAGGCCATGATTTTGACACCAGGTATCTGTCTCAGTGAGACCCTTTTGGAGGATGTCTGTGTCAGCCGGAGAGTCAATTATAGCCCCTAGTTTGAAGTCGTCTGTGAACTTGGTCAGCCATAGTCCTCCTGTGCTTGCCTGCACCTCTAAGAAATATATGCCGAACAGGAGGGGTCCTAGGACTGAGCCCTGGGGAATGCCACTTGTAACCAGTTTAGAGTCGGCCCTAGCTCCCGCAACTCTCACCATGTGGGTTCTGTCCATGAGCCAGTTGGCAACCCATCTTGTGACATAGGGGTTTATGTTCAGGCTGGTGAGCTTGTCTATAATACCAGAATGAGGAATGGTGTCAAAGGCCTTAGCGAGGTCTAGGTAGGCTGTGTGTACCACCTTTCCCTCGTCTATAGCCTTGGTAACTGTCTCAAAGAGGTCCACCAGGTTTAGGAGGCATGATCTGCCCTTAACAAAGCCAAACTGGGTAGGGTCCAGTGTTTGGAGGTTCCCAATGTCTCTGTTAATGAGTTCCATGATGATGCGTTCCATAGCCTTGCAGACCAAGCTAGTCAGGCTTATAGGGTGATAGTTCCCAGGGTCTGCTGTAGCTCCACCTTTGTGGAACAGAATAACCATTGCTGTGCGCCACTCTATGGGTACGTAGCCTGTGGAGAGGCTGAGTTTGAACAGTGTGTTTAGGTGAGGGGTTAGTTCATCTTTGAGCTCGTGTAGGACACAGCCTGGGACACCGTCCGGTCCCACTGATGCTGTGTTTTTGGCTTTGGAGAGGGCTGGTTTAACCTGAGTGTCTGTGATTTCAGGGACTCTACATTCTTCTGGTATGGTTATGGGCCCTTTTGGGGGTGAGAGGGGGTGAAGTTTGCACTGAACCTGTCTGCCAGGATGTTGGCAATATCGGTTGGTTCAGTGTATTTTGTGCCATTCTGCACTAACTCCAAGCAGATCTGAGCACTGCCACTTAGATTCTTGACATAGTTAAAGAATGCCTTGTGGTTATCTTTGGAGTCCTTGGCAATTTTTCTTTCAAAGCTTGCCTTGGATGACTTTATGAGAGATTGTAGTTTCTTGCTGATACTGATCAGGGATGTCTTCCCTTCTTAGGATTTTACTCTTTTCTGTACTAGTTTCCTCCTTCTATTGTATAGCTTGTTTATGGCAGGAGTCCAGCAGACTGGTTTCCTTTCCTTGGAGGAGTGAGTCTTGGTTTTGCTTGGTATGGCACGATCCATGCATTCTTGTAGGTGCCCATAGAATGCATTAGTAAAAGATTTTGCAGCTTGGACTGCATTATCCTTCAGCATGGGGGCTTTGAAACTTTCCACCTTGGTCTTAAGTAACGTGAAGTTTGCTTTTGAAAAGTTTTTCACAGAGGTTTCCTTGTCCGGGGCTGTGGACAGAATGTGGATACCCAAACTGATTTGTTTATGGTCAGATCTAACCAGCGAGGTGTTGACCTCCGGTGTGTAACACCGGTTGCCCATGTTGGTGATGACCAGGTCCAATATGTTGTCACCTCTGGTGGGAGTGTTGACCAGCTGAACCAGGGCATTTGAGTTTATAAATTCTAGGAAATGTTGGGCAAGGGAGTTAGTACTTGAGTAGTTCTCCCAGTTAATGTATGGGTAATTGAAATCACCCAATATTAGGGTGTTTGGTAGGACCTTTATGTTTCCCAGTGTTTCCAGAAACGTGGAATGGGGGTCCTGGGACATGGTGGGTGATCTGTAGCAAGCTACAATTTGAATTGCAGTTTTGCCCGTTGATAGTTGCACGTGGATGATCTCTGAAGCACCGTGCTGTGCCACTAACCTGGAGGTGTGGATATCCTTGATGAATATGGATATGCCCCCGCCTTTTGTATTTTGGTTTGGATTCTGTAGACGAAATGTATGGCATGAGTTGTAGCCTGGTAGTGCTGGGGTACTCTCTGGAGCCTTAAACCAGGTTTCTGTTACTGCCCACATACCGATTTTCTCCATACTGAGGAGTGCCTCGAGTGCATGCATTTTGAGGTTTAGACTTCAGGCATTGAGTAGCATTACACTCAGTTTTTTGTTACTTGTGCTATTTATGGCAGTGGGTTTGTCTTTTGAGTCTTGCCTAAAAAAGGCACTATGGGGGTGGCAAGAGCCTTGGCCAGTACTCGAAAGCCTAAGGGTGACAGGTGCAAGCTGTCTCTAGCAAAGCAGCGTGGCTTGTCAAGCATGACATCCCAGGTGGACAGACATTGGATCCCCTTTGAATGACACCAGAAACTTAGCCAATTGTTGAAATAGAGAATCTTTTTCTTTATACCGTGGTATCATTCTTGGTGAGGGCAGGATGCTACTCAGGGTCATACCGACATGGCCTACATGATTAGAGAGCTCTTCCATGTCTCTTTTCATGTAGTCCAGGGAGGTACGGCTCAGGCCATTCACACCAACATGGACAATGACAGAGTCATATTTGTACTTGTTCTGGAGTGACCTGAGTGCTTGTGTTATGTGGCGGATCCTGGCACCCGACAGGCAGCTAACAGTAACCTTCTCCTTGTTCAGCCTAGTGAGTGGGACATCAGTGTGACTGACTACAGAGTCACCTATTACTAGTGTGTTGGGTATGTTATTTTGCCTTAAGGGCTGTGATAGCGTAGCACACTGGTTTTGTGAAGTATGTGTTTCATAGTTTGTGTTGGGGGGTGGAGGTTGCTTGGATGTCTGCTTTGGAGGTCTCTGTTGCTTTTGCAGACTTTTATTTAGAGCCTCCGAGTATGTTTTCGTGTATTTATGTGTGTTTTTTGCCGGTGCTCATTTAATATTTCTAAGTGAGACTGCTGGTGTTATGTAAGTATTTCCCTTCTCCTCTTGACTGTCTGATTCAGTCTAGGGTTGACACAGCTTAGCCTCCAGTTTGGCTGTATAATTGCATCTCACGCATGTATTGGTGTTTGGTGGTAGGAGGAGATGATTGTCTGTGTGCATGAGTCAGTTGTAACATTGCCTCAGAATGCCCAGACTCACCAGTTGGACTGGAGAGTATGCCTGAAACTGCCCTTTGGACATTCCTGGATAGGTACAGTGAACTGTTTTACTGGATGGCTGTACAGTACAGGATGGTCTAGTGCTAGGGTTTATAAGTGCTTGCTATAAGTTTTGAGCAAGTGCCGAGCTGAGAAATTAATGGCTTGAATGCTTAAGTTGAAAGTTTGTCTAGTTCCAAGGGAAAAATTGAAGAGGAGACCTTGTGGAGCCGGGAATAGTTTTACCCTAGCTAACTGGCGCTGCCCGGCGTACAAAACCGGGCAAATGTGGTATTTATAGAAGGGAAATGCAAGAGATAGAAATTAGCCCAAAATGGCCAATAATCTACTAATTTCTGGGCTGAAACCACTCCTCCAAGGACAGATAGGCTGCTCAAAGCTCCCCTCTCTCACAGGTGAGCAGATAAACTTCTTTCTATCCAAGTAAGGTATGGGCAAATGCAAAGATTTGTAACACAGCCCTGAATTCAGCACTAACCTGAAAACTGGACTATACTAGCTTAGAAAGGTGGGAACAAGTATATATATATATATATATATATATATATATATATATATATATATATATATATATATATATATATATTTATATTGTTTGTTTTGTTTCAGAAAATAAAGCAGATACAATCAAAAAAACACTTTAAATGCACAGAAAAGGATACTTATTGTTATATATCGCAGATCAGAGTTGTAGTCAATGCCCCTAGTAATAAAGTAGGAAGAAACACAAATACATTAAAAGCAGATGAATAAAGTGCATATTTATATATATATATATATATATATATATATATATATATATATATATATATATATATATAAAAACAATAGAACTGATTTAAACAAGTTACTCAATTAACCAGAAAAAAGCTCAAAACTGAGCCCTGTTCCAGCAGTCTTCAATATCAGACAAGTTCTAAATGCACACTCCTGCTACTAGGGTGCAGAGGAACCTACTCAAAAAAAGATGGCCTGGATCAGTGCAATCTGGTCTATGCTACATCAACAAGTAGTACCAATTTCAGAAAGAAACAGTTCAAATAAGCAGGCACAATAAACCTGTGACCAGAAATTCCCAGCTCAGAAGGCCAGAATCCTGCCTCTCCTCCCACAAGAGTGCAGACCACAACCCTCTTAATGTAGAATAACTGTCCTGAAGCCCATGTGCTTAAGCCAGAACTAATACACTTTTAGAATAGCAGACACTGGGCCTTCAATCAGCCAATTCCTAGCTTAGAAGGATGTACGCTACCTGTCCTGCCACAACAGTGCAGACCACAAACCTTCTTAATGTAAAACAACAGGTATGAAGCCCAAGTGCTTAAACCAAAATACTTAGAATAACAGCTACAATTTAATCAGGCTACTACCAAGCAGTAATAAATGTAGCAGAATAAATAAAATTGAGTACTTTTAAGAAAAGCAAGATAAAGTAGGAGGAAACACAAATATAGTAAAAGCAGATGAATAAAGTACACTTTTTTTTTTTAGTGCAAGGAGAGAGGAAAGAAGAACCTAAGTGGGTTGACCTTCTCAAATCTTCTCTCTGTATTAAGCCGAGTGAACACTAGACTCAGAATATAATCTCACTGTAGTCGGTTAAGTGAACAAATGAGATGGACCCAGGAGGAGTGTTCTAATACAGATTTACAGGAGGGGCGGTCAATTTCAGAGCCACCAACAAAGGAACAGGGAGGGTGGGCGGAGAACTAACTGGAGAGAGAGACACAGCACACTGTTCAATGAAACACACAATTAGGAAACAGAAAAAAATGAAAATACAGTACTTTTAAAACTGCAAGTTTGTACTTAACAGAAGACTAAAATACACTACTGCTTCAGCTTCTAATGCAGATGTTTGTAGCCAAGCAAGTCTCTCAGCAGTTGAGCATAAAATGATTTCTCAAACTTTGTGGTTAGCACTTAAAGTACAGAGGAATCCCTCTAGGCTATTAAATATCAGATAACGAAGAAGTGATAACACCACCCCAACAACATAAACTATTTATTGATGGATTTTTGGAGGAAGCTTTTCATTTTCACAATATAGATTTGTTCACATTGAGGCAGTTATCAGTGGAAGACCCCAAAACACAATACTTTTATATGGTCCCAAAGGTACATAAAAACATTATAAATCCACCAGGACGCCCTATAGTGGCAGGGAGGGGTTCATTAACTGAACCCCTATCCGAATATTTGGAGCATAAGTTAAAAAAACTTTTGCCGTATGTCACAGCAAGAATACGTGACACACAACAGTTTTTGGCCTTGGTAGACTATTTAGTAGTCATGCCGGAACAATATTTGGGTACTTTGGATGTACAGTCGTTGTATACCTCTATACCACATGATGGTGGTATAGAGGCAGTACACTACTGGATGTCACAATCAGGATTGTTTTCAGTACAAGAACAAGAATTTTTGATTAAAATACTACAGATAGTCCTTGAACATAATACTTTCACATTTAATAATGCATGGTATATACAGGTCAAAGGTACAGCCATGGGGGCAACTTTTGCCCCCACATATGCTGACCTGTTCATGGGGTATCTAGAAGTACAATATATATATACAATTCCTGCTTGTTTCAAGGATTCGCTGATTATGTGGCGAAGATATTTGGACGACTGTTGGGTAGTGTGGGGTGGTAATGACGCACAATGGCAGCTGTTTATACAATATCTTAATAGCAATAGGTATGACATCAAGTTTACAGGTGGTATACACATCCAGGAGGTCCAATTTTTGGACGTAAACATTACTAAGGGAGATTCTGGTTTGGTGTATACTGACCTTTATAGAAAACCATATTCAAAGAATGGATTTCTTTATGCTAATAGCTGCCATCCACCCCACACTATCCAAAATATACCCAAGTCCCAATTCTTAAGGGCGAGGAAGATTTGTTCTTCAGAAAGTTGTTATCAAAGTCAAGCAGTAGAACTTAAACAACGGTTTTACAAAAGGGGATATGGCAACAGACAGATACAACAGGCATACAATGAGGCATCTTCCATGGATAGGACCCAGTTACTGGTGGATAGGGAACCGAGGGGCACAAGTCAATATGTAAGGTTTATAACAACATATGGAAGTAACACTTTCCATATTCGAAACATATTGTCACAGCATTGGCATATACTAACATCAGATGGGTCCTTCAGTAGATTTGTGGACAAGGAATGTCACTATGCTTATAGGAGGCAAAAATTTGGGTCAGTATTTTTCTGCTTTCAAAAAAGGTGTACAAAACATGGTCACTCAAAATGCCACTGTGGGTAACACCTTTTGTGGTAATTGCAAATATTGCAAAGTCATGGCTAAAACTAAGTCCTTCACTTCAGTCAATACAAGGAGAGTTTTTGATATACGCCATCTTATTACTTGCAATAGCACTTGGTTAATATATATGGCTGTGTGTCAATGTGGAGCTTTTTATGTGGGGCAGACTTCTTGTTTATTCAAACAAAGAATTGCCCTGCATATTAGTGATATAAAATGTGAACGCACAAGGAGTGCTTTATACAAACATAAATTAACACACACAACAGCACATTTTGTATTTATAGGACTTGATATGGTGGATATACCCAATATAAGTGATCATAGAAGACATGAACTATTGACACAGAAAGAAAGAAGGTGGATAGTACAACTAGGGGCATTGTTCAAGCCAGGACTTAATGACCATTGGTGATTAATAAATAGGGTATGATGGATTTGGATCTTTTTAGAAATTTAGACACTCATCAATTTATTAGAACTAGTATATATACTGGGGTAAGAGAACATCCTCAATAAGAGATTTTTTGCATATATATACATGTAATTAATACCTCTATTTTATATTTCTATTTCTTCAGGTTTATGGTTAGGCAGAATTTATTGATAGGGTATTATATTTTTGGCATACTTATGGCTTCTTCCCTTTTTGGATTATAAAATATGAGGTATGTTAGTCTTAACTTTACACATATGGATTTGCTCAGAAGTTGTTAGTGGTTTAGGCATTACATGTTAGGGTCACTTAGAAATAGCACTTGTTATTAGGTTATATAAATATATTAAACAGTTTGATTTAAATAGGGGCTGCACCTTTAAATTCTTAGCAGCTTCACAGGGATATAATCCGGGCCTTGGCGGTGATTATACGCACACTGAGGACGCTGTGAGCGAAACCGGCCACCGGTCTGTGCATCTGTGGGCAGATTTTGCCTAATAAAGAGCTTCAAACTCGACTGCTGTTACATTTTTACTTTATTTTGAGTGCTGGAGCGTTTGTGGATTATATATATATATATATATATATATATATATATATATATATATATATATATATATATTTATATTGTTTGTTTTGTTTCAGAAAATAAAGCAGATACAATCAAAAAAACACTTTAAATGCACAGAAAAGGATACTTATTGTTATATATCGCAGATCAGAGTTGTAGTCAATGCCCCTAGTAATAAAGTAGGAAGAAACACAAATACATTAAAAGCAGATGAATAAAGTGCATATTTATATATATATATATATATATATATATATATATATATATATATATATAAACAATAGAACTGATTTAAACAAGTTACTCAATTAACCAGAAAAAAGCTCAAAACTGAGCCCTGTTCCAGCAGTCTTCAATATCAGACAAGTTCTAAATGCACACTCCTGCTACTAGGGTGCAGAGGAACCTACTCAAAAAAAGATGGCCTGGATCAGTGCAATCTGGTCTATGCTACATCAACAAGTAGTACCAATTTCAGAAAGAAACAGTTCAAATAAGCAGGCACAATAAACCTGTGACCAGAAATTTCCAGCTCAGAAGGCCAGAATCCTGCCTCTCCTCCCACAAGAGTGCAGACCACAACCCTCTTAATGTAGAATAACTGTCCTGAAGCCCATGTGCTTAAGCCAGAACTAATACACTTTTAGAATAGCAGACACTGGGCCTTCAATCAGCCAATTCCCAGCTTAGAAGGATGTACGCTACCTGTCCTGCCACAACAGTGCAGACCACAAACCTTCTTAATGTAAAACAACAGGTATGAAGCCCAAGTGCTTAAACCAAAATACTTAGAATAACAGCTACAATTTAATCAGGCTACTACCAAGCAGTAATAAATGTAGCAGAATAAATATAATTGAGTACTTTTAAGAAAAGCAAGATAAAGTAGGAGGAAACACAAATATAGTAAAAGCAGATGAATAAAGTACACTTTTTTTTTTTTAGTGCAAGGAGAGAGGAAAGAAGAACCTAAGTGGGTTGACCTTCTCAAATCTTCTCTCTGTATTAAGTCGAGTGAACACTAGACTCAGAATATAATCTCATTGTAGTCGGTTAAGTGAACAAATGAGATGGACCCAGGAGGAGTGTTCTAATACAGATTTACAGGAGGGGCGGTCAATTCCAGAGCCACCAACAAAGGAACAGGGAGGGTGGGCGGAGAACTAACTGGAGAGAGAGACACAGCACACTGTTCAATGAAACACACAATTAGGAAACAGAAAAAAATGAAAATACAGTACTTTTAAAACTGCAAGTTTGTACTTAACAGAAGACTAAAATACACTACTGCTTCAGCTTCTAATGCAGATGCTTGTAGCCAGGCAAGTCTCTCAGCAGTTGAGCATAAAATGATTTCTCAAACTTTGTGGTTAGCACTTAAAAGTACAGAGGAATCCCTCTAGGCTATTAAATATCAGATAACGAAGAAGTGATAACACCACCCCCTCTTATAGCAGACTTCTTCAATGAAACACACAATTAGGAAACAGAAAAAAATGAAAATACACTACTGCAAGTTTTACTTAACTTCAGATTCTAATGCAGATGTTTGTAGCCAAACAAGTCTCACAGCAGTTCAGCATAAAAACTGATGTGCTTGGAGAAGTTGCTTCAGTCTGGGATGAGAGAGAAGCTTTCCTTCCACTTAAAAAAAACAAGACTTCATAGTAGTAAAGCCCTTTGTCTTGTTCTGAAGGAAAGCTCATCTCTAAATCACTGCCAGGGTTAGAATGCGAGTCTATTCCAACAGGTGTGAAGAGATGGCTTGGTTCCTTAATGGAGCTTATTCTGCAAAAGAACCTAAGACCTAGTCATCAGTAGCCACAATGAAAATCCACTGGTCTTTTTTAATGGGTCTCTAAGCTTGGACAAGCTCAGAACTGCATCCACCAAGGCAGCTCAATACAACAGTTAAGACTGTAGATGCTGGCCAACAAAATCAATCTCTTGATGAATGAGCTGTCACTATCAAGATAAATGAAGACTGTTACAGAAGGTCCATCTGATGGGGCTTTTTATTCTTAATGGTTTGGCCAGGTTTAGATGAAGAAGGGGTGCTTGTGTGAAGGGGGTTCAAAGGTCCACCTCAGTAGAAAGGGAGTGTTTCCTATTCTGGAGATCATCAGATCAATCCTGTGAGAAATGAAAAAATAAATGGGCCTCTGCCAAGAAGAGGGAATCCAAGATGGCCTGCCTGAATGCCTCTTAAAGGGAGGAGGGTGTCAGTAAAGCCATCTTGATCAGGTAGAACCTAGGTTATACCACCCTCACCATGGCATCAGCAAGGCTACAATTACAGTGACTCATGTAGCAGCACAGAAAGGAAATCCCACACAGAGTTTTGACCAGGTCTTTTATGTGCCCAAGCTCAGAAATGGATATAAGCTTATCCAGTTCTTTTATTCACTAGAGAGTACTGGAACTTGAACAGATGAGACAGACAACTGTGGGATGTAAACTCCTGTATGGCAGAAAAGAAAGTACACTTGTGCAAGTACTAACTGTAACAGTATATATTTGAGTCATCACTGTTGCAGCATCTGCTAACTTATGGGAAATATCCTGTTAAGGATACCGAACATCAAGCCAGAAAACCAAAGCTTAGGTGCACCTCCTTCTCGCACCACATGTTTGACCCTAGACCTATGCGTGAGAATACGTGCAGGTACATAAGGCACAATAGGTGCAAAACTCCTCAGATTTCTCTTGCCCCAGGCTGCCCTATGAGGAAAATGAAGCGGACAGCCTGAGATGATAGACTCAGATAAAAGAAAAAGAGAGTGGGAATAGGTAGGAAAAGGGATTCCACCTGAGTCTAAGATAAAGAATGAACAGGGGGGATGGTGGGAGGGTACATATGCTGCAACAGTGATCTCTTTTGGCAACAATTGTTATGGCAAGCTCTTGCACAACTGTACTATGTTCACCACTGCTAAACATAGTACAGCTCTTACACTATTGTATTTTGCTCATCACTGCAGCAATGCTAATTGATGGGACAATTCCCAGAACTCTTATGGAGATTGGGTGGAGGTTTGGGAGACAGAACTTGAGTCCAGTAACCCTTGAATAGCTCTAGAAGAATCATCTGTTTTGTAATGTTTGGCAAAGGTGTGTATGGAAGACCAGGCAGCTGCCAATAAAATGGACCTTGAGCAAAGACACTTGAAAAAAAACATCAGAAGAAGCAAGAGCTCTTATACAATGTACTTTAATGTGACCCTAGTGGAATTTACTATACAAGGAAAACAGAAAGAAAGGAAAAAATGAAATAACAAGGGAAATCCATCTCGATATGATCTGTTGAGACTGGAAGGCCATGCTATTCTCCTTCAAAGAAAATAAACAACTGATTAGACTTTCTAATGCTTTTAGTTTTGTTCAAAGAGAATCTTAATTGACTAGTGTACATTCAGTAAAGTAGAATATTTTCTCTCTTATTTTGAGGATCAGAAAATATGCAGGTAGGTAGATAGATTGAGTCAGAGAAATTTCATTCACTACTTTATGGAAAAAAAGAAGGGTTAGTCCTGAGGGTAACCTAATCACTATGAAAGACCAAACAAGGTAGAACAGGCATAAGGGCACCAAACAGCAGCATTGAGGAAGCAAAGGATGTGTGTCATCATCCCTGGTGGATGGGTGGTTATGTAGGCACCTCCTGTGACAATCCATGGTGGAGGCTGTCGATGTCACACTAGGAATTGTGTGCCAAAGGGTGGAATAGGGTAGTGACAAGTCTATGCTGCTGAGGAGCTGAGGCGATACGCCCCATTGCACTCCTACACTTGAACATACCACAAGAGACCAAAGGGAATAGGGGAGTTGCAGGGGTAGGGCATAAAATGGAAAAAAAATGGCAAATGTGAATGGCCAGACCCCCAGGATGTCCTCACATTCCACATCAGCCCCAGCCCTACAGAGTTAGTCCAGGACGTTAAGAAGGTAGCTGGTTCACCTGGTGATGGAAGTGGGGTTCTGGGTAGGGAGCTAATGGATGATTTAGGAGAGACAGATCCAGAAAAAGAAGGCCTTTTAACAGATATTAAGGCAACAAGTAGTGCATAATAATAACAATATAAATTTAGAGATGCAGAAGAAACAGGTTCAAAGAGTGGTAATATTAACTTTTCAGGAACACAATTTAGGTCCCATGGAGAAAGCACAGATTTTCTGTGTGTCCTGATGTGTAAGCCATCTTCTAAGAACTGTTCACCCTCAAACCATACAGAAAGAAAGAGGTGATTGACAGGTAGGCTAAAATAGCTGAGAGATGTATCTTAATGGAAACATAAGCCAAAACTGAGTTGAGTAGCTCACACAAATATTTGAGGATGAAATTCAACCATGCTTGATAAGGATCCAGTCCTCATTTTGGAAAATATCTTCTATTTTGAAATACAAAATGTTCTCGTTGCAAGTTTTCTAGCCTCTTTTATTATCTATAGCACATCCACAGAATAAAGATACCTGAAGGAATTGGAAGCCTATCATCCAGCATTTGAGTTTCAGTGTCTTTAGTTTTGGATGAATTAGAGAGCCCTTCTGCTGTGTGAGCAAGTTTGTCATGTGGGGTAATATGTTAAGATTATCCTTGGTTAGATAGAAAAGCATGGAGAGCCAATGGTCACCAAAATCATTTTTAGATTCTCTTTATGAATCTTCAGTAGAACCTTTGGGATGAGAGGAAAGGGAGTGAAAGCATACAGAATTTCCCTTTCCAAGGAAAGAAGAAGGTGCCTGTTCTCCAAGCTTTCTTGCCAATAAGCTCTGGAGCAAAACAATCTGAGCTGACTGTTCAGATTGGTGGCAAAGAGATCTATCCAGGGTGTTCCCCACTAATATATGATCTAAATGAAGACCTCTCTATACAAAATCCATTTGTAAGCGTTTGCCCTGGGTGTACTCAGGTGGTCTGCAATTGAATTTGGTTTTGAGGAATACAAGACTTGGAGAAAAAGATTATGGTGAATGGCAATTTATTATTGCCAACCTGCACAGGTGATAAGACTTGGTTCCCCCCGTTTGTTGATGTACCACGTGATGGTGGTGTTGTCTGTTAAAATTTGAAAAGCTCCTGGATTCAAAAGCTTAGGAGAGAGCAAAGATCAAAGCTTTCATATTTTTGATGCTTATGTGCCATATATCATAAGTGGGAATGACTTCTTACCATAATGGAAACACTTTCCACATTATCATGGAATGTCAGTGGTCTCACAGGTACAGACAAAAAGGAAAGAAAACATAGTGCAAATAGCAATGCAAGAGGGAACACATTTGGAAAGAAATGAGCATGTGAATTTGATAAATAAAGGATTTCAGGATGGATATTCAGCAGAATATCAGGGACAAAGGAAAACAGGAGTACTTATATTAATTGCTAGAGGAGCTTCAGTACTGATGGAGGTGGAAAAAAGATAATAATGGCAGCTTTTTAGTAGTAAGGGGTCACTGGCAAGGGGTGAGGATTACCTTGGCATGTATTTATATTCCACCTAAAACTGCTATTTTGAAGATTAAAAAATTCTGGGAGAAATAATCAGCTTTCACTTGGGAATATTACTCATAGGTAGGGACTAGAATTTAATTTGCAACAATGAGAATGTATCAGGGGGCAATGAAGGAAAATATAAGAGAGGGTAGATTTCTGAAGAAATTTATGAAAATATTTGGTATGAAATGAGAATCCAGTAGCAGGAACTCAGAAAGAATATACATATTATTCCCTAAGGTACAATAATTGAGCTACATTTGATAGAAATTATATTTCAAAAGAACATGTCCATTTAATTGAGAACTTTGACATACATCAAATAATTATTTCAGATCATGCACCAATAATTACCAAGATAAAAAGGCAGAGTAATGAAATAAAGATGAGACACTGGCCCGCTTCCCCACCTACCTGTTAATAAGACAGGAATTTAAGGAATGGGTAGTGGACATTATCCAAGAGTTATTAAGGTAGATAGAAAGTACTCCAGAAGTTATAGCTAGTGAGTGGGATAAAATGAAAGTGGAGTTTAAAAAGTAGGGTAGAAATAAGAGAAAATGTGATCTGGTTAAAAAATTATTATTTACAGCGTTTGACAAAGGTTAAAATATTAAAAAATAAAGGGTATCTCACAGAACAAGAGGAGACTCAACTGCAAAGTACTAAAGAGAAAATAAGGGAGTATCTGGATAATATGCATGAATTTACAAAGAGTGCTGTTAAGCAACTACTTTCTGGTAATAACTCCAGAGCACAAAAACTTTTGGTAGGACTTCAACAGAAAGTAGAAAAGGATGTTGCCAGACTTAGAGAGCCTAAAACAAGGAAAATAACCAGTGATATTATGGAGGTATTAGAGATATTTCAGAAATCAAGAAAAAGCGCAAATGGAAATATTTATGGAAGAGTTACTTACATACATCAAGGTTAGAGCTAGATGAGGCTCAACAACTAAGAGTTGAGATAGCAGGAGATGAGATAAAATGGTGCTGTATAAACAGTTTACAGGAAAGTCACTAGGAATAGATAGTATTCCAGTGGAAACTTGGAAGTTAGGAGGGAAGAAAGTGAAAAAGTTCTGGAAGTTTTTGTTTAACAATATTTTAAAAGAAGGGGTGGTACCAACCTTCTGGAAAAAAAAGCTGTGGTGGCTATAGTATTTGATCCGGCTTCATATAGGCCCATTTCAATTTTAAACCATGATTATAAAGTGTTGATGTCTATAATGGCTAAAAGAATGGCAGAGGTGATGCCAAAGTTGATAAGATATGCACCAATGTGGTTTTGTGGGGGGAAGGCATACATTTGTCATTAACAGAACAATTATGATTCAGATGCAAACAGAATGTATGAAAATTCCACTGTTATTGGTGGGTCTTGATACATAGCATTTGACAGATTAAGCTGGGATTTTATGAGTAGGGCAATTGAAGCATTTGTCTTTCCTGATACAATAATAAGGTTAACTGGAAGTAAGTGAGCAGAATTAGAACCAGTACAAAACCCTAAGAAAAGTCATGCAATAAAAACTGACATTACAAGATAAGCCCACTTAAGAGAGTTTCAGTGCTACAAATAACCATAAGACGTCACTGGATTCACACCTTCTTGTGGAAGACAAACTCAATAACAAGAATGAAACCCAATCCAATGATGTAAACAACAGCCTTAAACAAAATGATAAACATAAGACAGGAGTCTACACAGCGGAGGACTGCATATGACTTAAGACAAGAAAGATGCTATGCTTGCTTTCAGCTCAGACATATTTCCATGCAGCAATTGCAGGAACACTAAATCAGTGCAAGTGAGTTCAAGGCCCAGACAGGCAATGTTGGACATGGCTGGTCGAGGTGGCTCATCCATACAGATCTTACATGGGAGAAGCATAATGCCTCAGTGCCCCTTGTGGGTTTGTTGAGTTGTAATGTCAGGTCATGTTAGGAGAACAATTTATACCTGCACTAAATGGAGAAAGCCATGCCCCCTTCTTATAAAAGGGATGGTCAGAAATGGGAAGCCGAGGTAATGGTCTCTCAAAAGGGAGAAGGTTTGGGACATGGAGTAGAGAATCTGGATGAGTTTGTTGTAAAGCTAAGTTGTGGAAATTTGAGTTACAGAAGGAGGATCTTGTAAGATGATTCCAAATTTCTAGTTATCACACTTGGGCCTGTAACCCTGAAGGCTAAAACACTAGAATTAATGTACCTGAACTGTGAGTACCCTGCATAATGTGCTTCAGTTTATTTTAAGTGACCTTGACGTGGTATGTTAGCATTGTAGATAACCCGCACAACACAATTTCACTGTAAATAAATTACAATGAATTTTCCCACATGTCACTGTGAAATACCTCAGTTTGCCTGTATCAGCTTTTAAGTCAGTTCAGCAATGGTTACCAATGTGACATTATTTATTTATTTGTTACATCTGTTGACTGGGCACAAATACCCCTTTTCAGTGAAGGCCTGGGGAGAAAAGCTCCAAAATACAATAATAACATTAATAAAAATTGGAATACTTTTATAGACTAAACTTCAGATGTTCAATCAGAGTAATATTAAACACTGCAGTTTAATATTTAATTTGTGTAAGATAAAAAACTGATATAATAATAATCCTCTGTTAGAAATATATTGTCTTAGCAAATGGTGTTTTATTAACCACACAGCTGTCAATTCTTAGAGCAGTTTATTTACATAGTGGACAAAAAAAAGGTTAGAATTTAAATGTGTTGAGTCAGACAACAGTTGTTTGGGAATACAAGGAACAGGAAAACACAAAACTTGCTATGTGTTGAGGTTAAGCCATGGTTCTTTACAGAAAGAAACAAATTTGTTTTACAGGAGTAGTTGACTTGGAGTTGAAGGTACAAGGGGACAATATATGGAGGGCATTACATTATGAAAGACCTTTACTGTTTATTGTGAGGTAAAGATATTACCACTTTATTTTACAGGTTCACTTGGGCAAACATAAACATGTATATTTTAAAACATGTGAATTAATTTTTAATGTATCTATTAACCTGTGTAGTGTTTTTCTCCCTCATTCAGTTTTTCTGAAAATGTTGCTGTGCCAGTGTGAGTGGAAGGATGAAATTTCTCCTTGCCTTCTATGAATATGCATGTGTTACACTGCAAGGAGAATTAACAACTTGCTCACTTTAGAACAATGGCTCAAATATCTGAAAACTGAAGCTGGTTCTAATACAAAATTTCTCCTGGGCTGTATAAAAGGCACCAAATCACCCTTCTGTGTCTAGTGTGTTTAGAAGTAAAACAGTGCAGCAGCTCCTCTTTTCTGTCAAATCCAGGAGGGACCCAATGAATACAAAATCAACACAGTGCTAGAAAGCTAAGCACTACCAGTAACTGATCACAGAACAGGGAATGATCAACATTACTAAACAGAATATATCCAACACTAGCACTATGGGAGTATGTAAAATCCTTCACAGCTGAGAAATTGTTTGGGCAGAATCATAAAGCAGAAACCACAAAGAATGGTGGACAGGCCTCCAGACCTTATTTAGCCAAAAAGCATCCTGTTTGTTCAGAATTTTGACAGAAACAAAGGAAATTGCAGAATGATGAAAGAAATACAGTATGAAAAGGTAGCTTGCCTATCCAGTGACTAAAATAGCTGAAATGTAAATTAAAGGACAAAAAAAGGCAATAGAGAAAACTGTGTTGCTCCACTACAAAGACAATGACACCTATTTATTGCTTTAACAGCAGGTGAACTTTCTCCAAAAGATGGACTTCAGAAATTGCAAGAAAATTTTCTGCTAGGTCCTCACTCAGTTCTAGACAATACCCTTGTATAAGAGATATGTGAACAGTGACAATTTCAGCTGATCTTCAAGACGACCTACTAGAGTAGCCAGAGCTTTTGAGAACCTGGTTGAATCTCTTCATCTACAATTTGCATCTTTTGTAAAAATCTGACATTTTCATTCTTGTGGGGACCCCATGTACCATGTTTGTCACATAAAAGGGTTTACAATAATGCAAACCATTACGATTTGCAGCAGTTGACTCACAGTCAGAATGGGCTATACTTGCAAAAATAATGAATATACTACATGGATACAGTGTTATAAATGTGCTAGTTATTTACCGAAATTTCTGCTACAGCTTGTAGAAAAGAAAATACAATGAGAAAAAATGGGAACAGAAACAACTGGAGAATAAAGCCTCAGTTGCCTATATTAATCTCAATAATAAAATGATTATTGCGAATACTCCCACAAATATATATCATGTTAGAAATAGTGTTTTTGGACAAGGCTCCCACTTTCCTCAATACTCAGCAAATGTGGAGCTGGATTAACATGAGTAAGATTTTGTGAGTATAAAAAATAAAATCATGTGATTTAAGTGTTTGGTAGTTCTGATAATGTCCAGAGACACAAAAGCACTCAATTACCATACTGTGCATTCATAAAAGTGTAACATATGTCTTGTATGGTTGACCAGTTTATTCCTGTGGAATTCCCAGGTCTGAAACTAATAACTTATAATGGGAAGTGACATAAAACTACATATGGAACTTTATAAAAAGGATACACACACAGTTGCCTTTTGGTCATTATCTGCCTTTCAACCATAACATATTTTATTCTCTGTTTATCTTTCCCCCTAAATCTACTTGTAGTACAAGCTGGCATACCTGTGGACCACCATACACATATAGTACAGTTGGGTACTTCTTTCCAGGTTGAAGATTATGAGGTTTATAAATCATTCCATATAATGTAAATCCAGATTTGCTTTCAAAGGAAAATATCTCAGGTGGAATATAATCTGGAAGACATCCTGGAGGAAAATGAGAGAAATGTTTAGCATGCTGATACATTGAGTATCACTTTTTTTACTCTTCTAATTTCTACTAGTCAAATTAATATATTATATTTTCCACATATAAAGATCTGTCCAAATAAATTAACAGTCTCAGTGTTTACAGCCTCCCTGTTTGTGATATCAAGAAAGGTGACTCCTAAAGTCACGGTTCTCTTTGCCAGGAAGAAAATAACACTGGCTGGTTTGATACCAAGGCAGCACCAGCATATGCCTCACATTTATCACAAATGCAGAAAAGCAATGAATAAATCAATAGTCTATCAGTACTGCAGTTCAGTACACTATATATTTGTAATGCCCCTAAACTTTGTTTGCTACTAACGTCTACTGCAAGTTAATGGTTGCTGCATAAATAAAAACAGGTTTCTACAACATAACTGATCATAAACAAGTTTTTTTGAAAGGACCGCAACAATGAAGGCAGACTATCATCTAGATGAAGCCAATGGCAGCAGTCTTACACACAGTAAAACAAAAAGTATCAGCTATATTATTGTTATAGTAGAATTCAACAAAAATGGCTACCTTATTGACATGAAAGCAGGATACTTAACTGTGATACCATAAGCCAAGGCTGGATGATGATAAGGAGTAATCACCCAAAGAACTTTCTTTTCAGGGGAGAGAGAGCCATTAGTCTGATAACTTCCTGGTGATAGTGATAAGACAGCACAATGAAAAAGTCAGTGGAATGGCCACACAGACTGCAGTGGCATGTGGAAGGAGACGCACTGCTCACTGCAGGCACTTAATATCCAGGCCTAAGTGGAATGGTTACAATTTCCTTCACTGGCTGGACTGTAATGGCATGATCCTTGCTACACTTCAATCTTATTTTGCATTGTGTGGTTAAGGGGAAAGCAAAAATATGCCACGGGTTGCAACAGTGAACTAAAGGCAGCAGGTATACCACAGTGGACATGAAAGAGTCACTAGTCAAGAAAGAGGTAGACAAGAGAATATGTTAAAAAAAATCATTATAATGATGCCCGAGTTACTTCAGAAAGCCAAATAACTTTTGCTTCAAATGTTATTGGACTAAACCCCGACAGACACTACCACAACTGCCTCTCTTCAAAAGATGATGCTACATGAACGTAATCCTGGGCTGTGAAACTGGCAACATTCTATTTAGTCTTCTCCATACAGCTTACATTCTTAGTATTACTGCCTGAAGCATTAACACAAAAACAAGTAAGGTAAGTTACGGCACATCTGGTAGATGTCCTTTGCCTACTGCAGCAACTCAATTCTGTTAACATGATAAACATTTTAGAGAGCTTTGTTATGACATCAGAACAATTTGTGCCCTATCCTCTACATCTCTCTCATCTCTATCTTCTTTGGTGCCAGTGACAGTCTCCAGACCAAGAAAAACAAACAGTACTTGTGCAACAAAGCTACAGAAACTCTATTTGGACAGCAGGCTACAGCACTTTAAACAGATCTGTAATAGTGCTAAAACTATTTATTTTTTTGTCTTCTACAGATCTTGCATTTCTGTCTTGCCAATGACATGGGGGAAATTCATAAAGGTTACCGCAAGGTATACCACAATATGTACACCCTGCAGTAACTTTCTTGAATTCATTGACAGTCCTACCACAGTGCTAATATATAAAGATGTATAGCAGCACCATGGTAGGCTGGCTCCAAGGCTGTGCTGATGAGGCATTCTGGGGGAGCTGCATATGCTAATTATCCATGTGCTGTCCTCCCTAGGAAATGCCTCTGAGAAGGTACCTATATGCCGAGTGATGGGTGTAGATTTGCAGAGCTGCTCCTTCTACCTCACGGTAGTGAACATGGTAAAAAGGTAGTGTTCGTCCATCATGGTAGAAGTAAGTGTTAGGGAGTTTAGTTGTAAGGTAGGGTTAGGAGGTCTATGAGTGAGTGTATGTGAGGGGCTACACTTGTGAGTGCATGTGGGAGATTGTGTCTGCCTTGGAGGTTGCAGTATGGGAGTTAGTGAAGTGAAAAGTTAGGGGTGTGTGTGTGTGTGCGCGCACGCTCGAGCATTGGGCTGGCTGAGATACTTTGACATACCAGCAGAGGCTGCAATACTGGGAGAGCAGAACCACTGGCCAACAGGAAAAACTCCTTATAGGTGTACCTAACTGGCACTTAAAACAGTACAGGGACTGGGGTGGAAGAAGCCACTAGCCACCAGGGATAACACTCTTGCCTGACTGAGAGGGACATTCACTTGGAATACAAATGGATAAACTCAGTAGTTCCAAGATGCATACCTCTATGCATCAAGGACAATTTCCTTTAAGAGCATACAGGGAACACAGTCAGCCTGGGGTCTGGATTTCTTTATATCTGTATCCCTCCAGGATGCCAATAAGGCTCCACACTAGCACGGCTATACGATTAAGTCCTCAGCTGAGTGTCCAAGCCAAGTCCTACAGCACTCTCTCTGTGAAAGCAGTGCTTCATTGTCCCAGCTCTAAGTAGCTGACATGCACGCACGCATGCATGCACACACAAAAACGCACACTTTGAGATTTGATTTTCACACACACGCGAGCGAGTTCGCACACACCTGGGAAAGGCTGGCACAGATTTATCAGCTGTGCCACCTTCTGCCCAGACTTTAAGATAGTTATCATGGCCACCACACACTAAAAAGCCAACTACCTAAAGCTCTTTCAAGGGTACCAAATTATACTGAGTGAAATTAATACAAATGGTAATGTTGACCAGACAGCCAGGCTTCAGAAGTGCCACAGTGTCACCAATAGATATAATTGCTCTTAAAGGTTAAAATATTCTCTAAAGGACCAGTCACAATGAAAAGTTTAAATATATTTAATAATAAATAATAAAAACATGAAAATATGAAATATCTATTTACAGTAAACACCAGAGTTTCAATCACAGAAAATAACGCAGCTGGAAAGATTCAAACAGTTACAGAAAAACAATATTTAACTATTCTTCCTATATTTTCCTGACCGTTCCGACTTACTTAATAGAGCAAGGCAAAATTAACTAGGTGTGGGATCCTGCTATTACAGGTTCCAAGAAACAGACAGCCCTGAGACTTCTGTCTCACCTAATATTAAAACATTATTTCTGTAAAGAATGACATCACATACATCTGGTCATCTGACTTCTGGTACCCATGTAACCCCCCCATTGCTAGAAACTGCCATGATTTAGCACCTACATGCCAATAATACACACACAAGAGCACTGCTCAGATCTGGTGTGGCTTCTGGAAGTCATACAATAATTACAAACATCTACTCCTCTACAGAGACTAACAAACCATGCTTCTTACAGACATTGCGTCTCTGGCTTCATTCAAAAATGTGAGATAACATCCTTATGACCTAGGCAGAGTACTTTAATTTCTTACTACTTTCCAAAGTTAGCTGGAGCTGAGTTTAACCTCTTCTCTTCCAGTATCCTGTTAACATATACATATTTAATTCAGTTATGGTACAGTCAGGACCCACTGTTGGTACATTTTTAACACATGCAGCTTTACAAATACATTGTTCAACACAAGCATCTGTACAAATCAGTATGATATACGAATGACATATAATTCTTTACAAAATTCCGGCTAGCTGTGCTGGTATATGTCACACATCCACTGCCCTACTTCTCCGGGCATAGCTGGCAATACCTCACATTGTCTAACAGAGACATGCAGATTAAGCCATAATGAAATTCTTCCTCATTTTGGCAAATGTGTCTTAGAACTGCAAATTACCACATACTGAAAAACAGGGCCTTTTTACCATGGCTGTGGGGATCTTTATGAATCCTTGGAATAATCTCCAGGAAAAAAGAAACAGCGAACAAGTTAGTCAAGTTTCACTGGTAAAATACAAAGGATCTAAATGCCAGTGAGACTGCAGTTCAACGGTTTGACTTCATGCTACAACAGAAGATAAATTATTTTTATGTAAATAAAAAGAATGAATTTTAGACACCACAGCTATGTTTAGAACATACTTTTTACACGGCCAAAACAATGATACTCCACTGAGCAACTCTGTGTATGAAAATCCCCTTAAGTACTTCTTTGTTTAAGCTTTATTAAAATTTAGCAATAAAAAAATCAAGAGAATTAATGCCTAATGCAAGTCAACATGACAGTATTTACTTTCAGATGTGTTCCTTTTTCATTTGTTTCTCAGCAAATATTCTGAAAAATAATAAAATGTGACCGAAGAGCAACATGACAAAATTTATCAAAACAGGTAGGATTAAGGTACTGCTTGAGGATGGATGCTTTGTTCATATCTAAATGAAAACTACTTAATGAAAGCACTGTAGTCATTAATTTGAATAGAATTTTGGTAGAGTGTACAAAAGGAAGAACATTTTTGGAGGGGGGGCTGACTTGGAGTCGAGTTGCCAAGACATTTAGTATTTACCACCCTGAAAGATGAAAGAGGTATAGACACTGAATGCAAGTGAGGTGACCAAAAGCATGGAGACGAAACAAATTATGCCACTGAATTTGATGGGAATGTTTAATGTCAAGAAAGAAAGCTTGAAGTTGCCACTGTTGGTGATACTGAATTACTACAAGGTCAGCAGGAAGTGATGGTGTCCATTAGGCAGCAAATGGCAGAGATTCAGGAGAAGTTTGCATGTACAGTTATGACTGTTAATGGATCTGATCAACTTAAGACTCATTCTACTGGACTGGACGATGAAGCATGAAAGAAAAATTTACAGTTATGTGGTGTTTTGGGAGGAGAAAAGGGATTTGTTAGACTATGTGAGAGATAAAATGGTGGAGCCAACTGTTTTTAATAAAGACCATGGGTATACCATTGGTGATAAATCCTCCACGGTGAGAAAGAGAGATCAGGCATGTAAAACCAAGGACAATTACAACCGAGTTTTCATCGTGTCATGAAAGCAAAAGCTAATGTTGTGGAAACTGTGGCAATCTGGTAGAAAATTGGCAGTGGCAGGGAGAAAAGTATATGTAGAGCAAGATTAGTCACAGGCGACTTTAAGGAGTTGCTCTCAATTTGTCGATGCGGTGATGGAATGCAAACATTAACGACTTATACTGTCAGCTCCAGCAACATTAAAGGTATTCTGGAATTAACAGATATCATATCTAGGCAGGGAACATATGGGGAGTGTTTAAGCAGCACTCTCTCGGTCGCCTTCAAAAATAAGTATTGTAATTTTAGTGCTATAAGATTGAAAATGTCAAGACATTCAACTCTGAGGCTCTGGTGGTGGTGTGATTTATTAATTCTGTATGACAAAATGAGAAGAAAAAAGGTTATTTTTAACAGGTTGAAGCTACCACAATGTCATACTAAATCACAGGCTAAGGAGAATTGTCCTGAAACTAACAGCAAGAATTCACTATCTAAAGACATGACAGGCAGTGGAAGAAGACAAAGTTGACTCAATGTCATAACTGGACAAAATTAAGGTCAATTTATTGCACTATATTAAAAAGTCAGATAAAAGTATGGAAGTGGAAGCAGCCATGAATTCTCATTCTGACCAGCTGATGGATTTATAGTGGGGCACAAAGGATGTGAAACAAAGAATAATCACCTCTGAAGCAACTCTGGAACTTTTATAGACTAACGTGGATATAGAAGAAAGATGCATGCATAAAAAATATACTTTACAGGTACTTCTAAAAAAGGCTAAAGGGAATTGTATGGAATTCATGAAGGATAGGTTGGTGAAATGGACTGGTCTGCTGACAGAAGAGACAGGAAATGAGAGAGCCTGCAAACACTCTGGAGGAAGTTCTTTAAAACTATGAACTTAATGGAAGGATTTTGTCAAAAGAAATAAAGTTGTTAGAAAGAAGACTATAGTGAGATCATGATTATTCAGCTGAAGCAAGGCAAAAGACAGCAGCATTTTGTAATTTAGTGAACCTGTGTAGGAGAGGCAATTTTAAATTTAAATGCTATATTCAGTTCCTTCAGAATCAATGCGGGGGGGGGGGGGGGGATACAGTCACATACTATGTTCTTGAAGATGCAGAGACTATAATCCATCCTCTTCTCTGCTTCATGAAGTAGGTGAAGACTTTTCAAAGACGGCAAGATTTTGTAGAGGAAGACTTTCCAAGCACTTCAAGGCAATTGAGACGACAGCAAGCGTTTGTAGAGGAAGACTTTCCAAGCACTTCAAGGCAATTGAAAAGTGAAAAAAAAATACACAGATATTTTCCCCATCTTTAAGTGAAGGATGTTAGAAAGGCAGAATGTAGCTTTTGCACTAAATCAGAAAGGAAGCATTACAGAAAGATTTTAGTCATGAGTGCAAAACTGTGCCAAAAAAGACTGGCCTAAGCTGTTTTTATTACTTCAACAGTCTTTAATAGCTGGACATCTGGGATATTGCTGATTTACCTGAACTGAATGAAGGTATAATAATTTTTCTACCAAAACTCTGTATTTGACTTTTTGAAGAACTCAATATACAAGGTACTGAGGAATCACTGATTTAAATTTAAGTACAATTTTCCTCTATATAAAGTTGTGCGCACAATTTTGGTGTGGAGCATACCAAATGTAAAGGTTTAGATGAATTGTAATGCTTCCACTCAGAGTAAATTGCTTTAATTAAGCACGTTTGTGTGCCTTAGACCACTGAAAGTAATTAAGGGGAACATCTTATAAGAAGAAAATATCTGTCTCCTTCTGCCTGTCTAAACAGGCAGAGGAATTTCTTGATTCAATGACCTACAGAAACATTTAAAAGAAAATTACAGAAATGGACTGAAAAGATCTGCAATGAGTCAACTAACGTAAATCTCCATGTTTAACAAAAAAATAGCATCTTTCTGTGAAGCTGTAAGTGTTTGAGAAATGAAAAATGCAAAGACTGTGATAAACAATATATAAGAATAATGGATCAGTAATTTCTGAAGATTATTTTATGTTGAGGAAGAAAGAGTTTTGGCCATTCTGAAACTATATGAGCCTCGGCAATTAACTCAAAAGCATGAGGAATTCTGAAAATTAGATGCAGATAAGACAGAAATTGAAAATGGGGGGAGGAGAGGCTCTGAGGTACATTAATAATGCATGTGGATAATAAAATAGGCTTTTTCTGTCTGCAGCTATGACTGTTGTATACAGTCATCCAAAATCAATGTTTTGTTATACACAAATTGTCTTCTTGCAATGTGTACTAAAGAAATTATAAAACAAGTTGCAATTCTCGAAATTTCATACACATTATTGCTGAATGTTATGGCTGTTATTTTGATCTATGTTATTTATGAGTTTATAAGAAGTATTTTTTACAGTTTAAAAAGAAAGAAATGACCTTTACAAAGTTGGCAAATGAGGCAACAAGTCAATATATTACATTTGTGCTTTCCAGCACAGGAGCAAAGAGGGATAAAGTCCTTACTAAGGTCCAGGCGACACAGTTTCAATTAGAGGCTTGGACATCTGAGGCACTGGCAAGGTGGATGAGTGCATCCATCCTAGGGGGAGTGAATGATGTATGCACGTGAAGACAACACAGAAGAGGTTCAAATTGTCTTCTTGCAATGTGTACTAAAGAAATTATAAAACAAGTTGCAATTCTCAAAATTTCATACACATTATTGCTGAATGTTATGGCTGTTATTTTGATCTATGTTATTTATGAGTTTATAGGAAGTATTTTTTACAGTTTAAAAAGAAAGAAATGACCTTTACAAAGTTAGCAAATGAGGCAACAAGTCAATATATTATATTTGTGCTTTCCAGCACAGGAGCAAAGAGGGATAAAGTCCTTACTAAGGTCCAGGTGAGACAGTTTCAATTAGAAGCTTGGACATCTGAGGCACTGGCAAGGTGGATGAGTGTATCCATCCTAGGGGGAGTGAATGATGTATGCACGTGAAGACAACACAATACAGGTTCTTGGGAGGAGGCTGGAAACCCAGTCATGAGGTACTTCTGTTGAGTGGCAGGGTGGCTTGCTGATGTTGGCTCTATATAGACGTATGTAGCAGTCCAGCTTAGTCAGCCCATTGCATAACCCCAAGGGGGTAGTTAGAGCATGTACCAGAGGAGTGAAACAGGGCAGACCACAGGAGTAAACTCCTCAGTGGATGACTAATAACAGAGCCCCAGGATGATCTTAGGTTCCATGTAGATCCTGGCCAGTATATAGAGTTAAACGGGGGTGGGATCCTGGAGCGGTTAGTAAACCTCATACTGGGCATGTGGCACTGGATAGAGAATGAAGTAAAGGGAGTGGTAAAAGAACATCAATAATACTGTGTGTGCGCACGTACACACATACATATATATATATATATATATATATATATATATATATATATATATATATATATATGTATATATAAAATGTTATATTTGCTCTTGAATGCAGCACCTATTTGCAGCTTTTATGACCAAAAGCTAATCTTTGTTTATTTATCTATTTATACATTTATTCCCTGCATAAGTGCACTGCTGCAAGTTAAGTGGTTTTAGTGCTCAACAGTGGTGATATATTTGTGTAAGGAGAACATAGGTAAATGCCCTGTCCATCATTCAAGATTTAAAAGTAGAGCATTCTAGATTTAAAAGTAGAGCATCACTGGTGTACAAGTTGGTCTTACTGGAGTACCTTAGTAACCTACTTGACTCCAGCCACACACAATCCGATGGTGATGAACTTTGTAGCATAGCAATCCCCCTTCCCTGGCAACATCAGGCATAGCATACAGACAAGCTCAACATATTACAGCTGTTAACAAAAAAAAAAAATCAAAACCTCCTTTCAAAAACCCTGCCAGCAATAGAGTTCCTTCTGGTGCAGACAGCCCACACCTTACCTCATTCTCACAGAGTGAAGCTGTCAGGTTCCAGCCAAAGTGAGCTCACACAACATCAGAGTCCCTTGTTACCATATTATGGCAATGACCTTTGCTCTGCCTTTATACTTAACAAATAAAACATTTTTATGAATCGCTCGTAGGCATGACAGTGGGGCACAACAGGGAAATCAGTTAAGTAAGGTATACATAGTATACCTTATGGAGGGTTAAACTCCATGTCTGAAGATGTACATACTTTTGTGTGTTTGTTCCAAGTTAATAGGATATGGGGTGTTTTGCATTTAGTTTTTTGTTTGCAGGTTTTCATTAAAACAAACATTCTTGAAAAATGTGACATAGGTCCAAATGGAGATGAGAAGAAATAACAGTACAAAAGATCAGCCTGCCAAAACAAAAGTAATATGCACGTAACGCAAAAAGCTGGAAATGCACAGTCAAAAAAAAGCTGCCACACATAAGAGGTGGGAACAATAGCTTTTTATCATGATGGCAAAGGCTATCCATATTTTCCTGGAATGCACATGGCCTTACAAGTACAGATAAAAAAGAAAGAGTATTGAATTATATTAAGAAATGTACAGTGAAAATAGCAATGCTGCAGGAGACACATTTGAAAAGAAATGTGAATTTTACAAGGGTAGGCTATCAAAGTGAATATTCAACAGAGTATCAGGAACGCAGAAAAAGGGAAGTAATTATACAAATGCTCCAACAGCGATAGATGAGGAAAAAAAAGACAAAGAATGATAGATCTGTGGTAGTAAAGGGCTACTGGCAAGGAAGGAGAATTACAATGGCTGTTACTGAACGTTAATTTTGGGAAAAACAATCAGCTTTCAGTAGGGAATATTATTTATAGGTGGGATCGGGAATTTGATTTGCAATAATGATACTGTATCAGGAGGACATAGAAGGGACAATATAACAAAAGAGGGTAGACTTCTGAAGACATTGATGAAACTATTTAGTATGAAAGATGTGAATTCAGTAGTAGGAACTTGGACAGAATTTATATATTATTCACCCAAGGTATAATAACCAGGCTAGACTAGACAGAAATTATATTTCACAAAACATCTGCATTTAACTGAAAGCTTTGACAGACATCCAATAACTATTTCTGATCATGTACCAATAAAAACAAAAACAAAAATGCAAGGCAGTGAATCAAAAATAAGACAATGCCCCTTTCCCATCTACCTGTTAAAAAAGAGGAATTTAACTCATCCCCTCCACTGGAGCTCTGGAAGTTTGCCCTGCAAATTCCAGTGGACAGAGCTTCAGATTTTTGATAGAATCAAATGATGTCCTCACATTTCAAACAAATGTTCATATCTCTGGAACCATAGAGGTTACTAAACAGGTCTAAATAGGTAAACACTTTCAGCACAAATTAATTTATAGTAGTAGCATCATTTAGGTTCTAGGTCTTAAAATGAATTTTAGAAGTCACAGTAAACATACTAACTATTATGTTTGCAATATTTTGTAAGCAACTTACAATATCTCAGCAACCACTCAAGTTACACATATGCTAAAAGCAGAATTTTGTTTATCCATCTAAGAGGGTAAGGAGTTATGTCTGCGCTGTGGCACTTGGTTGTTAAAATATTTAGAAAACATGAAATTTATCACAGAGGTAAAACATCAATACAGTTGTATTTGCCATAGTGTAAGCTTTAAATGAAAAAAGATCCTTTGTATGCAGCATGGTTTTAGAATTATTAAAGCAAATAAAAGCAAGCAATACTGACACCTAGAGGAGTCAGTAGGATGTAACTGCAGAAATGCCTGGAGGCGTCACTCGTCTGTAATGAGTTAAGAAAAACTATTTGAAAGTTATTAGGGAAGAAAGAAATATTGTCAGAAGTTATACATAGTGATTGGGATAAAATGACAATGGTGTTTAAAAATAGGATTGAAATAAAAGTGGTTAAGCAGTAACAGAAATTACTTTAAAGGGGCTGACAAATGTTAACGCATTGCAGAATAAGGGGAATCTTCTATAACAAGAGGAGAAGCAAATACAGAGTGCTAAAGAGAAAATAAGGGAGCATCTGGATAATATGATTGAGTATAGAAAGAGTGCATTAAGCAACTATTATACCATGATCCCCCCAAAACGTGCACGCTGATTGGCCAGCGTGCCCGTTGTAAATCGAGTTATACTAATGGAAAAAGGTCCGGTCGCCCGGACTTTTCCATTAGTATAACTCGATTTTAAACATTGTCTCGCTATGTTAAATGGGTTTAACATAGAGACAGCTTTAAAATAAGCAACGGAGATCTCCGTTGCTTATTTTAAAGCTGTCTCGCCATGTTAAACCCATTTAACATAGCGAGACAGTGTTTAAAGCAACGGAGAAAGCAAGATCTCCGTTGCTTTTATCTCGCTATGTTAAATGAGTTTAACATAGCGAGACAGTTTTAAAATAAGCAACGGACATCTCCGTTGCTTATTTGAACTGTCTCGCCATGTTAAACTCATTTAACATAGCGAGACATAAAAAGCAACGGAGATCTTGCTTTCTCCATTGCTTTTGCTCACAGCTCTGATGTACCGCGCAGGCGCAGTACATCAGAACTGCCGCTGATGCCAGACGTCTGCGGAAGGGCAGCAAACAGGCATTATACTATGCCATTATTTAAGAAAAGTAATAGTTTCTTTTCTTAAATAATGTCATAGATAATAGCATAACACGCCTGTGTGGGTAATGCTAATTACCCACGGTTGGCTTTGTTTGGTCCGGGCCTCGGGACCAAACCACGCCAACCGTGGGTAAATTTAGCATTACCCACACCCAGGCGTGGGTTATTGCTATATTGTTTTATACCAACTCCACAGCATAACGTTTAGCAAAAGACTTAGGCAACAGAATGTTGAAAGGGTTGTTGCCAAACTTAGGGAACCTATAACAAGAAAAAAACAACCTGAGATCCTTTAGAGGTTTTAGAGATATTCCAGAAATTTTACGAAAATGTGTATAAAGCAGAGAAATGTGGAAATCAAGAAAGAGTGGAAATGGAAATATTTATGGAACACTTAATTACGCTAAGGTTAGAACAACTAACAGTTAACACAGGAGGTGATAAAGTGATATATAATGCATCATCCAGAAAGTCTTCAGGAACAGATGGTACTCCTGTGGAAGTTTGGAAATTATTAGGGAAGAAAGTGATAAAGATCTGGAAGATTTTAACATTTTAAAAGAAGAGGAAGCACCGACATCTTGGAAGAAAGCTGTGGTACCTGTATCCACTAAACAAGGCAAAGACCCTTCAAACTCAGTTTCATATAGACCAATTTCAATTTTAAACCACAATTATAAAGTGTTTATACTAGCTGAAAGAATGGCAACGTTGTTGCCAAAATTAATAGATATGGATCAGTGTGGCTTTGTGGAGAGGAGGCAAAACCTGACAACATTAACAGAACAATGATAATCCAGAGGGAAGCAAAGAGTAAGAAAATACCTCTGTCGTTGGTGGGTCTTGATGCAGACAAAGCATTTGACAAAGTAAGCTGGGATTTTATGAGTAGGGCATTAGAAGCACTTGCACTCCCTGATACAATAATAAGGTTAATTAGAAGGATGTATGAAGGGTTGGAGGCAATAATTAAAGTGGGAGAGTTTGTCTCAGGTAAACTGTGCTTGAACAGAGGAAACAGGCAGGGGTGGACTCTTTCCCCTTTGTTATTTACTTTATATACAGAGCCATTAGCAAATAAAATAAGGGAATCAGAAATACAAGGATGTAATTGGTATGATAATCAAGAAAAGTTTGCAGATGGTGTTATTTTTATACCTGACAAATCCAGAAAAGGATATCTCAGTGTTGTGGAATATTTTGAAACAGTTTTAAGTCTTTTCGGGATATAAAATTAATGAAGATAAATCAAAGGCAATAGAGGTAAATTATGTACCCACACAAGAATGGGTTCAGCAATACCCATATTTATGGGGACACGATAAAATGAAGTGTTTAGGAGTATGGATTAAAAAGGCTTCAGTTATGGCAGCTAAGGATACATGGGAAGAGACTAAACAAAAGATAATAGAAAAATTAAGAAAATGGAAACACTTACTTATGAAAGTGGCTAGTAAGATACAGATGATGAATATGTTTTAGTCCCCTTAGTCTTGTATACGGGTCCAGCATACTTTTATCAACTCTGAGAAGAAGTGGTGGACAATAATTAAACTATTGAAGGAATTTATCAGGGAAGGAAAGAGGGCAGGAGTTAAGTGGGATAAGTTGATCCTTCCAACAGAGCAAGTTGGTTTAAATTTACCTGACCCGAAGTGTTATTATAGCAATAACCCACGCCTGGGTATGGGTAATGCGGGATTTAACCATGGTTGGCGTGGTTTGGTCCCGAGGGACCACACAAAGACAACCGTGGTTACATCCCGCATTACCCACACCCAGAAGTGGGTTATTGCTATTATACTATGACATTATTTAAGAAAAGAAACAATTACTTTTCTTAAATAATGGCATTGTATAATGCCTCTTTGCTGCCCTTCCGCAGCTGTCTGGCATCCGCGGCAGTTCTGATGTACTGCGCATGCCTACGCAGTACATCAGAGCTGTGGCCAAAAGCAACGGAGAAAGCAAGATCTCCGTTGCTTTTTACTGTTCGGTATGTTAAATGGGTTGAACATAGCCAGAGGGCTTTAAAATAAGCAACGGAGATGTCCGTTGCTTATTTTAAAGCTGTCTCGCATGTTAAACCCATTTAACATAGCGAACAGTAACGGAGATCTTGCTTTCTGTTGCTTTTAAACCTGTCGCGCAATGTTAAATGGGGTTAACATGGCGAGACAGCCTTAAAATAAGCAATGGAGATCTACGTTGCTTATTTTAAAGCTGTCTCGCTATGTTAAACCCATTTAACATAGCGACAGGTTTAAAAAGCAATGGAGAAAGCAAGATCTCCGTTGCTTTTTACACACTGTGTCGCTATGTTAAAGGAGTTTAACATAGCGAGACAGCTTTAAAAAAAGCAACGGAGATCTCAGTTGCTTTTTTTAAACCTGTGTCGCTATGTTAAACTCTTTTAACATAGCGAGACAGTGTTTTAAAAAAAGACTTATACTAATGGAAAAAGTCCGGGCAACCGGACCTTTTTCCATTAGTATAAGTCGATTTACAACATGCACGCTGGCCAATCAGCATGCACGTTTTGGAATATTAATAGGGGGTCATGGTATAATATAGAGCTACACAGTTAAGGCTCAAATACATAACACAAGCAGAAAGTTACAATTCAAAGTGGAAAGGGATGATGATGAAGCAATGGAGGAAGTTCAAGAAATAGAGAGAGAGTGGGATTTTGAATGCAGATCCTTAAAGAGAATAACAACAACCATACATAATATTATATTCAAAAAGTAGCAGAAAGTATTCTAAGAAATAAGCCAATATGAGAATGGAAAAAAAATGTACCAACAGGGATGACTACAAGTAGGGTTACAGAAAATAGGGAAGAAGGGGATGAAATGTACCGGAAACAACTGACAAAGGGACCAAGATATTGGGAGAAAATAACTCAAGCAGGAAACGTAACGAAGTGGAATGAGGCCAAGACGACAGTTGGATTGCTGGCTAGAGACTGCCCTCCCTACCAGGGCTTAATCTCAGAGCACAGTCAAAAACATAGGGATAGGGGAATTTTAAGTGAAAGACCTGCTCCACTGGAGTTTTCAGTTGAATCTAGAACAGAAGCAGCTGTTAAACAGGAAGAATAAGTAGGACATACAGAATACTGCATAACTTTAAGAATCAATTAAGTTGGTTATAAAAGACTGGGAATAGAGACAGGAAAAGCAATTTACAAGGAAACAATGGAAAGACATATGTATGTCTCCCAAATATGCAACAAAGTCTACAAAGTTTAGGATCTTTGTTTGGAAGTGTTTGCATAGGTGTTAATATACCCCAAGCAGACTTCAAAGAAAATTGTCCTCAGGTACACAGCAAATGTTAGAGGTGTGATGCTGAAGAAAGAAGTACATAGGAACTTATGTTTTGGGAGTGTAATGAGTTGGCAGATTTTAAAAATTCCCTACAGAGTACTTTGTCAGGAATACTGGGCGAGCAAAAAGCTGTAAGTAAAAGTAAAGATTTTTTTTTTTTTTCGAGCTGGGATAGAAGATTTGAAATGCCTAGACACAGTAACACCTTATTATAGGATCACAGAATCATAAAAGGTTACTAGGCTAACGGCTTCAGGATCTTTCCAAGCCTAGCCAAGTTTAACCTGTGTTCCCAAAGGTGTCTGGTTCAAGCAGACACTAAAATCAACACATATTGCCTCTATCCAAGAGGGACAGAGGTGGAAACTCTGGGGTGAATTTCCGGTTACCCATCCAATCTTCCAAACTGTGCTTAAAAAGAGACAATGCGGGGCTTTGTTTAACATGAATAGGAAGCTTATTCCAAAGGTGGGGCAACCACTGTGAGAGAAATCTGTCTGTCCAGCAAGTTCTATTGATGTCACATACCAGGTTAAGGTTCTTTGAGTGAGTGACCTGTGTGCCAACTGACTTGTGAATGTGCAGCATTTCCATCAAAGCTGGGTCAGAGATTGCTCTATAAGCAAAGCACAGGTCAACTTTGGGGTTTATGACAAAGAGCAAAGTGACAATCATTTCAGTCTGTATGACACAGAGCAAAGTGACAATCATTTCAGTCTGTCTGCATAAGACAGATCTTGAAAACCTGGATTTTCCTCGTAAGGAACCTTTGTGGTCATTCCAGTTGCTGCATGTGGAACATAAAGGGTGCGCTGTACTCTATTATTGGCTTGATGAGAGAAGTGTGCAGGGGGGTTATAACCTCTTTTTTTTCTGGAGCCAATGCCCTTACTTATGACATGAGCAATGTAAAATACCCTTCTAACCACTGTGGAGACATAGTGATCAAAGTTAAGGTTGCTGACAACCTGTGTGCCCAGGACCTCTCACCACGACTGTCTGTGCCTAGGGTATTGCTATTGATGTGGTAGTTTGCAGGAACATCACCCTTGCCAAAGGGGAAGATAATACATGTTTCTGCATTAAGACCATTACTGTGGCACCAGTCATTAGTCTGAGTATGACCTTCTTGCAGCATGCTGACATCGCTAGGGGTTTCAATGATCGCTTCCAGTTTGCAGTCATCAGAAAACTTTGTCAGTCACAGTTCTTTAGTTTTAGCCTGCACCTCTGAGAAGTAGATTCTGAACTGTAGGGGTCCCAGAACCAATCTCTGTGGAACACCACTGGTTACTGGTCTGCTGGAGGAGGAGGTGGAGTCCCCTATTTTGACCGTATGAGTTCTATCAATGAGCCAGTTTGCAGCCCACCTGACAATATGTGGGTTGATACCCAGCTGGGTGAGTTTATCAATGATGTCTGAGTGGAGGATTGTTTCAAAGGCCTTGGCTAAGAATAGGTAGGCCATATGCACAGATTTGTCTTCGTCTAGGGCTTTGGTGACTGTCTCGAAGAAGCCCACCAAGTTTAACAGGCATGATCTCCCTTTGACAAAGCCAAACTGAGTGGGGTAGAGTATTTGGAGATTTCCTATATCTTTGTTAATAAGGTCCATGATGATTCGTTCCATGGCCTTGAAGATTAGGCTGGTCAGGGTAATGGGTCTATAGTTCCTGGGGTCTGTGGATGCATCCCCTTTGTGTAAAGGGATGACGACAACTGTTTTCCATTCCACTGAGATGAAGCCAATGATTAGGCTGTGATTGAAAGGCGTGCTTAATGGTGATGCCAATTTCTGTCTTAACCAGTGCAGAACACAGCCCGGGATGTTGTCTGGTCCCACACAGGATATGTTTTTGGCATTGGCGAGGATATTTAAGGCCTGCTCCTCGAAGACACTAGAGAGGGGACAGGTGTTAGGGATGATTTGGGGTGTATGTGGCGGGGACAAGGGAGTGATGTTTTCAGTGAACCTGTCAGCCAGCAGGTGTGCTATATCCACAGGTTCTACATAAGCAGTACTATTAACTATGAGCTCAGTGCAAATCTGGGCCTTACCTTTGACGTTGAATTCGTAGTTAGCTTTGGAGGACTTCACTAGGAGTTTTATTTGATTGTTTAAGATGAGGAGGTAGTGTTTCCAGTTTTGAGACCGTTCCTTCCTGCTCTTGGACAGCAATTTCTTTCTTCTATTGCATAGCCTATTAATGGTAGTTGTCCACCAGGCAGGTTTGTTTTTCCTTGAAGATCTTGCTTTGGTTCCATCAGGTATAGCAGAGTTAATACAATTGTACAGGTGCGTGTATAAAGCATTGGTGTATAACTCAGCACAGCTGTCTGTTCCATCAGTAGGGGGGAGGGGCTATGAAGCTATTTATGCCATCACATAAGAGGTTGTAATTGGCCTTGGAGAAGTTTTTTTAGTCTAGTTGTTGCTCAGAGGGAGTCCTGTGTTATAGTTACTTTTAGCAAGACTGATTTGTGGTCAGATTTCACCAGGGATGGTCACACACTGGGGGTGGTGCAGCAGTATCCCATGTTGGTGAGCACCAGGTCCAGGATGTTTGAGCCCTTTGTGGGTGTGTCAACCAGCTGGTCCAGGGCAGTGGAGTTAATGAAGTCCAGGAACCTTTGGGCAAGTGAGTTAGAACACGTATAATTTACCCAGTCTATGGGCAGGTAATTAAAGTCACCCAAAAAAAGAGTTATGTACTTACCATTACTTGGAATATGTGCTATCCAGTGTCATTATTCATCACGGATGGGTCTTGGATCCGAGCCAGCAACTGAAAGACAACTCCAGAGCTCAAGCTCCTCCCATTCCTAAGATCCCTTGCTACCCACAACCCTTACATCAAGTTTGCTGGATAGAGAGAAAAGGGGGCAGTGAAAAACTTCCTATAAAAACTGAAAACTCCTAAAGGGAGACACCGCTCTGTAGCTACCAAATCTCCAGAAAGAGGGGGAAGGAGGGTGGGAACGTGATGAATAATGACACTGGATAGCACAGATTCCAAGTTATGGTAAGTACATAACTCTTTATCTGATGGTATCCATGTCATTATTGATCACTGATGGGTCAGAGTCCCCAGCTACTATGAACCCTTGGAGGCCTCAGGGAAGGATACCGGAGCACAGAGGAACCAAAAGAAGCCCTGCTCCTAGACACCAAATCCAGCTTGTAATGCGTAACAAAGGTGTGGAGGTTAGATCAAGTAGTAGCTGCGCAAATCTCATCGAAAGAAAGTTTTGCCAAAAAGGCAGATGATGTGCCTACCGACCTAGTATAGTGAGCTTTAACTGGTCCAGAAAGATCCAGATACCTGCTTTGGTAAATGTAGGTAATACAGCTGGCGACCCAATATAAAAGAGATACCTTGGAAACTGCTTGACCTTTTCTGGCCTGAGAGAAAGCAATGAAGAGCTGATCAGACTTCCGAAATTATTCATTTCTCTTAAGATAAAAACGTAGCTATCTATGGATATCCAGACAATGCAACGTACATTCCCCTTTAGTAGAAAAATTGGGGAAAAACAAGGAAGCTGAATAGATTGGTGAAGATTAGCCTCCAAAGCTACCTTAGGGATGAAGTATTGGTCCAGAGAGATACCCTATCCTTGTGGAAAACCATAAAAGGGGGCTTAATGCTAAGAGCGTGCAATTCAGAGGCTCTCCTCGCCAAAGTAATAGCCACCAAGAAGGCCGTGTTCCAGAACAGGAATTTAAGATCACAGGTTGCTGATGGCTCGAAAGGCTTCTGCGGCAAAGACTGCAACACCGAAGTATGATCTCATGGAGGGGAGGGATCCTTGATAGGAGGCCTAAGGAGAAAGATCCTTTTGAGGAAAGCCTTGCACAGCTTGGAAGAAAAGGTGGAACTTTCGTTCAAATGGTAGTTAGAGATGGCCGCCAATTGGAGTTTGATCATAGAGAAACTGGCCCCTTGGTACAAAAGACAGGATAAGAACAACAAAATATCAGTAACAGGGACTGAAAACTAGACTGTGTTGTTTAGCCCAAAGGGAAAATCTCTTCCATTTACTAAACTATACCTTCTTGGTAGACAGTTTTTTGAGAGACCAGTATAATACTCTTAACTGGAGAGGGAAGCCTGAACTGGAAAAGGATCACTGGAGCTGAAGGAACCATACAGTCAGACGAAGAGACTGGAGATTGGGAAGAGGATGCCCCCAAGGGTGGAAGATGAGGTCCAGGATGGGATCTAATATCCAGGGTGGATATTTCAGATGAGACCAAAGGAGGGAAAACCATGCCTGACGAGGTCAAAAGGGGGCAATGAGGATGAGAGTAGTCTTCAGGTGACGGGCTTTCTGTAAGACTTTGGGGATAAGGGGAGTTGGGGGATAAGCATATAGAAGTCCCGATGGCCAATCGTGAGCCAGAGCATCCCTGGGGGACTTCCCTGTCAGGGGAATCTGGGCAAAATAGTTGCTGCATTTGTGGTTGACCACGGAGGCAAAAAGATGGCAGCAAGGAAGACCCCAATGATCGAATATCCGACATGCCACTGACAATTCAGGGACCACTCATGAGGACTCGGGACAGATCTGCTGAGTTTGTAGGCTAACACTTTGGAACTCCCAGGAATGTGCCCTGCAAGAAGAAAACACCTGGAAGACATCACCCATTCCCACACTCTCAAGGCCTCTCTGCACAGAGGATAAGACCATGTCCCTCCCCCGATTTGCTGAGTTACCAGGCCACCACCATGTTGTCTGTCTGAGTTGCTATTGTCATGAGGGGGAGACACTCCTGGAAGACTTGCAACGTTAGAAAGACTGCTCTCATCTCCAAAACATTTATGTGCAATTTGGTTTCTAAGGGGGACTACGTGCCTTGAACTGTCCTTCCCAGAAACTGCCCCCCTCCACCCCAATAGGGAGGCATCCGTGGTCACTGTGGTCTTGGGTTGGGGAAGACAGAAAGGTCTGCCTAGTATGAGATCCTGAGCCTGGAGCCACCAAGCAAGATGACATCTGCATACCTGAGAAATCCTGATGGTCATGACATGGGGTGAAACTGAGCTGACCATTGTACTGCTAGGGTCCACTGCAGAACCCTCATATGATATCTGGTGAGAGGCACTAACTAGATCACTGTGGCAATCGAACCTAGCGCTCGCAAGATCAAGTGGACTGTGGAACGATCCAGATCCAACAACTGATGGACCCGGTCCAACATTATCTGAACTCTGCACAGGGGAAGTGCTGTAGTCTCTGACACTGTGTCAAGAAGGACCCCGATAAACTCTACGTTCTGACATGGGGAAAGATGGGATTTGGGCAGGCTACCCATGATGCCTAGATCCTGAGAGAGACTGACAGTATAATCTGTGGCCATAGAGAGTTGATGCCTCATGGGGGCTGTGAGGAGCCAATCATCCAGGTAAGGTAAGACCTGGAAACATTGCAGCCAGAGATGAGCTGCCACCACTGCCATGCTTTGGGTAAACACCCTGGCTGCTGTGGTGAGTCCAAAGGGTAGGGCTCCAAACTGATAGGTAGTTGGCCCCTAGCTGAAATTGCAGGTATCTCCTGTAGTGTCTGTCAATTTTGATATGATTGCACGCATCCTTGAGATCTACCGAGCACATCCAGCAGTCTTTGCGCAGAAGAGGCAAAATGGGCTGAACAATGACCATCCGGAACTTGGACTTCTTGACCAAAAGGTTTAGTTCACTGAGGTCCAAAATGGGACGTAGGTCCCTGGTTTTCTTGGGCACCAAAAAGAAACGAGAGTACATTTTGGACCATTGTTGTCCTGTTGGGACCTCTTGGATGGCTCTTTTTTGAAGAAGGTCTTGGACCTCGAGAAGGGCCAACTCCCTCTGGCGAGGTGGAATGTCCGTGAGAAAACACTGAACTGGCGGGGGCTGAAAAAAAGGGTTGAATTAACCCCTTGAAATGATCTTTAACACACACTGATCTGAGGTGATACTTGTCCAGGCTACTGGGTGGAGGGAGATTTGATCCCTGACTGCCTCCAAGGCAGGACAGCCAGACAGTGCTTAAGGAGTGCTGAGAGGGCTTCTCTGAAAATGGTTCCTGGGAGTCCTAGTTCTGTGGACCCCCTCTGCCTGTGGGGCGGCATCTGCTGTCAAATCCCCTGCTCCAGCCAGAGGAAGAGGATTCCTGAAGAGCATCCTGGAAGGAAGACTGAGACCTGCGGAACCAAGGTTTCTTAGCACCCTCTTTATTTCTGTAAAAGGATCATTGGGGTGTAGCAAACTTGATCTCCACCTCGGACAGAGTCTTTCCTTCCTGCTCGCTGCGGGTCTAAGTCTCTTTGACAGAAGGACCAAACAAGGTTGACTCATTGAAAGGAGTGTTGGTGATGACCATCTTAAAGGGTTCTGCAAACCCCCAAAGGTAAAGCCAGGCATGCCGCTTGATGGCAATGCCTGTGCCTGCCACTCAAGAGGTGGCCTCCACTGCATTGGAGATCAGCCTCATTGAAGCATTAGTCAGGGAAGTCAGAGTGGACAGCTTCAGAGAGACCAATCTGAGACTCTCTGGAGGCAGCAACTAAGAAAGGGAAGTGAAGAGCTCCGATACCAAATCCTTTTGCAGCCAGGTAAAGTGTGCCATGTAGTTGGTTGCTCTTAGTCCAAATGTAGCTGAGGCAAATACGCACTTCCCAAAATGGTACATCACCTCAGAATCCCTGTTCGGGGGATGGACCGTGGAGCTCTGCTCAGTGAGCTCCTTCTTAGTAGCAGCAGCCACCACAATAGCATCAATGGGGACATCCTTGCTCCTAAAAGGCCTTATCCTTGGGGGATTTAGAAACTTGTCAATTTTCTTGGGAACTGGTTCCACTGTGTCTGGCTCTTTCCATGCCATGTCGTCGATGAGGTGTATGAGCTCCTTGGCAGGGAGACACCCTAGTAGAAGATGGGTCCATCCTGAAGGCCTTCAGAAACATGGATTCCTCTGAAGACAGGGTGGGGAAAACCAACCACCTCTTTGCTTCAGGATCTTGAGGATGTCCCCAAAGGACACCTCCACAGATGGTAGTATGTGGGACCCATCTCCTTCCTCGAAACCATGTCCTCAGTGAGGGACACTCTAGGGGAGTGCAAGTGTCTCCTCTTGCACATTGTCTTCCGATGAGGATCATCAGCGGTGGGCTCTGAGGAGGACTCGGAAGAGATACAGACTCCAGGGGTGTAATGCCCACCTGAAGGCACTCATGGGAAGGCTGACTATGGAAGGATGATGAAGTCTTGCTGGCCAATGTGGAGAGGGGCTGGGGAGGACCCAGAGCTGACGGAGAGGTAGCTGCCCAGCTGAAGAAGGCTCTCTCTACCACCCAGAAGGCCAACAGACTTGACAAAGCCCCCCACCTCCTCCTCCTCAATGGCCGCAGCCACCAGGGATGGAAGGGGAGACCCTAACGCAGCACTGACATCTTCAGACAATATCGGCCCTGAGCTGTCCAGTGCAGACACCCCCACAGGGAGGGAATGGTGTAAAAACTCAGGACCCAACCCCACCACCTGGGAACCAGCACCGACCTCGCTGGGCTGAGGAGCAGACAGATCTGAGGGAGGGGGAACTGACTCCGCCAAGGACCCTGATGGTGTAGGAAGGGAAGATATGCCAGACATCATCGGCCTGTCACAGGGAATGCTCTGATTCTTAGCGTCCAAAACCAGATGGGTCAGATTAGGAGAAAGGAGTCCTACAGATGGATAAGATCCCCTTGGCAACTGAGCAGGGGATGGTAACAAGCTCAACTTGACTTGGGCCTTGAGAAAGCTCATCATCATCCTATCCATGTCTGAGGGGAGTAAGCTCCTGGTGGATCTGGAAGAGACAGAGGAATGTCCTGACCTGGCTGAAGGCCTGTGATCTTGGGAGGCAGACTGACTTGTGCTCCTCGGATATGAGCTACTGGACCTGGAGGGGAAAAACTTGATAACGATCGGATCTGACAAAGCCGTCAGATCTGAAGGAGCAATTGGTGTCGTGGGTGAATCCTAGGGGCGGGCCAGATCCAAAGGCAGCCTGTGTTGAATCGGAATCCGAGGACCTCAGAGGAATCTGATCTGGCAAAAGCTGCTGGGGATCTCAGAGTAGAACAGCCTGGATCCAAAGCCAAGGAGGCTGGACTTGGATCTGGGGAACTGTGATCCAACAGCCACAGCTTTTTGGCAGGAGAATCCCTGGAGGAAGAAGACTTCCATTTGGGATTGTAAAGAGGCTTGGAAGGGGAACCTGAGACCAGAGGGCCCCCTTTAGCAAGCCCCTTAAGCAGGAGATTGTTCCTGCATTCCAGGAGAGCCCTCGGGTTGAATGCAGCACAAACATCACATTCAACCTCCAAGTGAGAATCTCCCAGGCAACAGACACGCTCCTCCTGTGAGTCAGAATAGGGCATTTTCTTAACGCACGAGGAGCATCTTTTAAAGCCAGAGGGCTTTTCAGATATCAAGCACACACTCACACAACAACCACCACCCACACACTACACAAAAAATAGGGGGGGGTAGAGAATTAGCTAAACAGGGAGCAGGGAAAGTTGAGAGCTGCCCAAAGGATCCAGGAGGAAAGGGCGAGAACCCAGGTAAAAGCTTACAGAAGAGTGCCCAACCACTACCGGGAGGGGAGAAAACCTAACTAGACTATGAAGGAAGAAGAAAACACACTAGACAGAACAAAAAAACCCAGAGAAAATGGGGAAAAAGTTGACTTATCTTAACCGGAAGCTTGAGCTGCAGGATGCACCTCCATAGCGAAATCACAGCAAACGAGATCTGGGGCTTGTGAGTAGCAAGGGATCTTGGGAAGGAGCTTGAGCTCTGGAGTGGCCCTTTCAGTTCCCAGCTTGGATCTGAGGTTGGATCTAAGACCCATCTGTGATCAATAATGACATGGAAAGCATCAGATCCAGGGTGTTTGGTTGTATCTTGATTGACTCAAGTAGATCCAAGTACGCTGAGTGGATGTCCTGATTCATGGAGGAGGTCCTACAGCTGGCAATGACCAGAAGAGTGGGGGTCTTACCTCCAGTCAATTGCTCCTGAAGTAATTGAAGGGAATCATTTTGTTTAACCAATCTAATGGTGTATTTATCTTTAATGAATACTGACACATCACCTCCTTTTGATTCTCACACCTTCAGTTTGTGGTCTGAACGTGTGGAAGGAAATGTAACCTGGTATAGCTGGGGTGCTCTCTGCAGCCTTAAAACAGTCTCAGTGACTGCACAAATGTCAGCATCTTCAAGGGAGATGACTGCTTCCAGTGAGTACAGTTTCTGGTTTAGACTCCTAGCATTTAGCAGCACAACCTTGAGGTTGTCTTTAGAGGGTATTTTTACTTTGGGAATTTTGTTCTTGTGGGATTACCTAAAAAAGGCACTATGAGGATGGTAAGAGCCTTAGCTAGTAACCGAAATCCCAGGGGTTACAGATGAAGACCGTCTCTGGCATAGCATTGTGATCTGTTGACCACGTCATCCCAGGTTGACAGATACTGGATCCCCTTTGAATGGCACCAGAAACTAAGACAACTGCTGAAATCAATCATTTTTTGTTTGTATTGATGTATCATTCTAGGTGAAGATAAAATGCTGCTTAAGGTTAGGGACACACCTGCCTGAGACATATAATCCAAGAGATCAGTCATGTCTCTCTTCATATAATCCAGTGAGGTACGTCTCAAGTCGTTCACACCAACATGGAATAAGACGGAGTCATAACAGTGCCTGTTGTTGAGAGACTTGAGTGCATTTGTGATGTGGTGGATCCTGGCACCTGACAGACAGCTGACCATGACCTTTTCCTTATCCAACCTGTGAGAGGGACATCTGTGTGTCTCACAATTGAGTCGCCTATTATTGAGATGTTTGTTTTTGTGTTAGATCTTAAGGGCTTGACTGGTGAGACACTGGTCTATGATATACTATGTGTACTATGATCTACAGAGGATGTATTATGTGAAGCATGCTTGTGTTTGTGAGGTCTCTGATGTTTAGGTAAGCTTCTTGTAAGGACCTCTACATATGTAGGTTTATGTGTTTATGTGTTGTTGGTTTGGTAGGTGCAGGAGGTGAGGTGTGCATGCTGACAACCTGCTAAGTATCAGATGGACTGACTGGTAAGTGAGAGAGCCTGGATTCTAGGTTCTTGACATAGATGTATCTCTCACATAATGAATTTGTGTGGACTAGAAGAAGTGGGTTGTCAGTATACATGAGGCAATTGCTACATTGCCTCAAGATGCCCGTGTCAACCAGGCTGGCTGGAGAAACTGTGGGAAATTGTCCATCCATAATGCTAGGTAAGTAGATGTGTTCCGAAAACAGGGAGAGGACAGGAAGGAAGAAGTAAAGTAGAGGGCAGGAGAAGTGGACAAAAATACGAAGGACTAGTGGGTAGGATCTGTGTTGGTACCTCAGGAGCATCACTAACTGTATCATCTGTTAGTGAGGGACAATCACGATAACTCTCCAATGGAGCACCAGCAGAGTACTAAGAGAAAATATCCAGGCAAAAGTGTTTGCGTCTATAACCACCAATGGTGCCGACTGCTGCTCGGCAGTGCAAAATGCACAAACATGGTACTATGTAGTAAACAAGCACAAACTGAGCTAAACAAATTAACCAATTAAAAAAACTCAAAACTGACCCATGTTCCAGCAACCTTCAAACAGATGAGTTCTAACTGCACACTCTTTCCACTAGGGTGAAGGGGAACCCCCTCCAAAAAAAGATGGCCTGGTTTAGTGATCAAATTATACAAACAGAACTAGATTCACAGGTCTGAATCTAGTCTATTATACAGCAAATAAAAGTGCAACAATTTCAGAAAAAAAAAAAAACAACAGTTCAAATAAGCAGTGATATGGTAAAAAAATGCAGTTCAAACATGTAACATGTAGTGAAAAATTCTACTTATGTTTTGCAGGGATCAGAAGATTGCTTGGATTTGCTTATGCAGCAAATGAGAGCAAACCAATTTAAACAAATTAAACAATTAACCAATAAAAAAGATGAAAACCGAGCCCTGTTCCAGCAACCCTCAATCAGACAAGTTTTAACTGCACACTCCTGCCACTAGGGTGCAAGGGAACCCTATCCAACAAAAGATGGCCTGGTTTAGTGCTCAAGTTATGGATGGCGCAGTTGTGCAACAGTAGTGTTGCCGCCTCACAGCAAGAGGTTTGCCATCTCGATTCTCAGCTGGAGTGCTTTCTGTGTGGCTCTGGCATGTCCTCCCTGCATTTGTGTGGGTTTCCTCCCACGTTACAAAGACATGCGTCTGGAGCATTTTTCCCCGGGCCTCTGCTGAAAATTTGCTTTGTTCCAAGTTGGACTTTCCCGGTAAACAAATGCTAAATAAATAAATAATAAATAAAGTTATACAAACAGAGCTAGATTCAGAAGGTCTGAATCTAGTCTATGCTACAGCAAACAAACTTTAATTCTGTTGGCTGCCAAAACAGCAAGTACTAGGAAAATGGAAATCATAGTCTGCACCAACCATATTATTATAAAAGAGATAAAAGAACTGGAAGCAGGATCTTTAAAAAAGGGAACGAGCCAATTACATACATGTAAATGGAAATTGTGGGAACAATACATGTATAATAATGTTCAGGAGGAGGAGTGAAGTTTAACTGAAGGCAGGAGTTCAGCAATTTTTTGTAATGTTGGACAGATGATAGTAGCAAAGAAAATACACTTGATGTATATTGTATTAAAATAGAAACATGCTAAAATGGTTTGTTTTCCTTTCTGTTAATGCATGTTTATGTATATCTTAAGTGATTGCTTAATAAAGGTACTTTTAAAAAGTTAGCATGCATCAAGGTGGAATGGGGGCTATCTTACTAGCTTCACCTTAGTAGTGTGTGCTAATCCTGCCCCTTCACCTAATCATACGTCTCAACCTTTTAAGAGGCCAATGTGGAACACAAACACCAGCAATGTGTGACAAATGGTCAAAATGAGGAACACCCTATTTTTGAACTGAGCATAACATGCCATTGCCATGAGGCTTGGTAAAATTCAATACGACACGCTTGAGATACAAAACATTTATTTTACAAGCTGCAATACCATGACCACAACATAAATATGTGAAACAGCACTTCTGTCCAAATCAAAAATAAAATCACATGGTCATTAATACCACTTACTACATTTACTACATTTTCTAAACAGACCTGTTAGTGTACAATGTAAGAACAGCATCCTATCATACATTACATGTACCAGATGTACATTTATTGTATGCTGCTGTGGCTTTCTTAGCACCATCTAAGACATGTTTTGGCAGCTTAAGATCACAGGAGTCCAGTTCTTTGTTCATTTTAATTGCTAATAATCAGTTCAATGTTTTTACACTGAGAAACTGACGCAATTCAGTTTTTCCTTTCGGCACCATGCTAACTGCTCTTACAGCTTGCGCATTTGAGTGCTGCAAGCAAAGTATAGTCATCATTTTGTAAACACAAACTCCCTGAATGAGATAGTCAATATACCATCCAGGGGAACAGCCATACTGGATCTAGTCCTCACTATTACGGGAGAATGATGCACACCCCCTACTGTAATGCCTTCCTTGGTAAGGCCAGACCACAAAATGGTCTCCTTTGAAGTAAAAATAAAACCTGGACTATTCAGGAACTACTCTAAGGCTAACCTCCTGCTATTAAGTGATAACCTGGAAAAATTTCAAGCCCCTATAAACCCTGAGAACACTGCTGCCTATGCAGAACTGTTCACAAAAACCCTGTACAAGCATGTTAATAGCTGCAAAGAGGCAGCTGTACTCACCAGGAGGAAGTACAGAACTAACTTAAAAAAAAAGCCACCCTGGTGGAATCACAATATCAATAGGCTTTATAACAGAAGGAAGAAAATCATGGCAAAAATTAAGAGGTGTAGTACCCAGCAGGATGAAAGCACTCTCATAAAACTAAACAAACATCTCAGAGGAAAAATAAAGTCTACCAAAGCCAAATATGAGGTGAATTTGGCCTCCAGAGCCAAGGACAATCACAAGGCATTCTTTAGCTATGTTCACAACCTCACAGGCAATACACAATTGTGTTCACATTTCATTGTAAATGGAGCTACCTATACTGAGTCAGAGGATATAGCAAACCTACTGGCTGATAAAGTCAGCTCCAACTTTACCCCTCTCTCCCCCTCAACCTTCCTTCAGGAAATACCATTAAATATAACTCCCCCTGTGATCACTAGGGAACAGGTCCTTAATGCTCTCTCTAAGACCAAAAATACTGCATCAATAGGCCCAGACAATATCATAGGATGCCTTCTAAATAGCATGAAACATGACCTGTCAGGCCTCTGAAATTACTACTTAACTGTAGCTTCCGAACAGGTTCCGTGCCTTATGAATGGAGAAAGGCAACAGTCATCCCTCTGCACAAAGGTGGGCCATCTACAGACCCTGGGAACTACAGACCCATAAGTCTCACTAGTCTTCTATGTAAAGCCATGAAAAGAATTATCATGGAAATGATCAATGGTGATATGGTAAACCTCCAGGCACTGGACCCAGCCCAGTTTGGTTTCGTCAAGGGCAGATCATGCCTACTCAATCTGGTATAACTTCTTTGAGAAAGTAACCAAAGCAAAGGATGTGGGCAAAATGGTTCACACTGCCTACCTTGACCTGGCCAAGTTATCTGACACAATACCCCACTCAGGCATTGTTGGCAAACTCAAGAGACTAGGTACAAACCGGTATGTCACTCAGTGGATAGTGAACTGGCTCATAGACAGGACCCAGGAAGTTAGAACTGGGGAGTCCACCTCTACAAAGAGGCCAGTCACAAGTGGAGTCCCTCAGGGATCAGTCCTTAGACCGCTCCTTTTTGGCACTTACTTCTCTGAAGTCAAAGCCAATGTCAGTGGTCTCTGGAGGACTGTCACGGAATCCCACACTGACAAATGTTCTCCAGGTGGGGCTGACACAGACAAACAACAAGTGCCAGAGCCATGGACTAAAAGTAAATTCCAAGAAATGCATAATAGTGTCCTTTGGGAAGTCATCCATCCCTGGTAAAGTACAGTTGTGTACACTTACCATAAATGTAGATGTTCGAGTGTATTCACTGTTGCAGTCATTACATTTAGGTAATCTGCTGGCAGGTTGCCCTCAGTCGGCCTGATTAACAAAGTATTGGGTCCTGCGTCAGTTGCTATCCCTTCTTCCATGACGTCAGGTCATCAGGGGGTACAAAACATGCAGCCGACGCCATTACATCAGTTTTTCTTGCTCCAGATGTCAGGTGCCCCCTAAATGGGGAGCAAATAAAAATAAAAACACAAAAATATACCTCCAACCAAAAGCAAATACACCAAAAAGGCTTTTAAGCATAGTAAAAGAAAGTAGAGGTATAGTAAGAGAAAAACAGGGGGATGGAGGGAGGGTAACCAGGACTGCAACAGTGAATACACTTGAACATCTACATTTATGGTAAGTGTACACAACTGTACTATGTTCTTCATGTTTCACTGTTGCCGTCATTACATTTGGGTAGATTCCCAAAGCTATGGTTGGGAGGATGGATTTATACAGCATTAGGATCAGCTATAATGCCCTGCAAGACAACAGTGGCAAAGCCAGCTTTGGATTTAGAGAAAATTGGTAAATGATAATGCTTGGTGAAAGCATGTTCTGAACTCCAGGTAGCAGCTTCTAGAATATCCCTGGAAGGAACACCTCTGAGAAAGGCTGCAGAAGTAGATGCAGCCCTGGTGGAATGAGATCTGATCCCCCAGGGGATAGGATTTCCATGGTGCTTATAGCAGAAATGAATGCAATGGCTTATCCATTTAGAAATGGTTTGTTTTGAAATAGCCTTCCCCTCTGCCCCAGCAGCAAATGCCACTACGGATTGTTCAGATGTTCTTAGAAATTTAGTTCTGTCCAAGTAGAATCTAAGTTGTCTGTACACGTCCAAGGAATGCAGAATCTGTTCCCCTTTGTTCTGTGGATTGGAATAGAAGGATGGCAAATGAATGGACTGGTTAAGAGCCACACTGGAAACCACTTTGGGCATGAAGGATGGATTGGTCCTCAGAGATACCCTGTCCGCATGAAAGATGATGAAAGGCTCCACTGCCATAAGTGCCTGTAATTCAGATATCCTTCTAGCTGAAGTAACTGCTAATAGGAAGGCTGTTTTCCAAGAAAGAAATTTGAAGTCTATAGTAGCAGCTGGCTCGAAAGGAGGTAAAGTGAGCTTCTCCAAAACAAACTTAAGGTCCCAGGCAGGGGTAGGAGCTCTCCTGGGTGGTCTCAAGTTCTTTGCCCCTCTGAGATACTGCTTGAGCAGGGGATGAGAAAAGAGGGGTGGTTCTGTGTTACAGTGAGCTGAAATAGCTGAAGCGTGGATTTTAATAGAGGAAAAAGACAGGCCCTTGTGAAGCATCTCAGTTAAGTATTGCAAAATTTGAGGTAAAGTGGGCACTGCTGTGCTCATACTTAAAGATTGGCCCCAGGCACGGAATCTTTTCCATTTGTCAGCATAAGATTTTCTAGTACTAGGCCTTCTCACTTCCAAGATGACATCCATCACAGGTTTGCTGAGGGATGCTAAGGGTGAATTTAAGTGATTAGCCAAGCTGCAAGGTTCAATGTTGGGAGCTGAGGGTGCAGAATTTGGTTCTCCTACTGAGACAGAAAAAGGAAGGTGTCTGAGGCAGGTGCCATGGAGATATTTGTGACACACTGCGCAGGAGTGGGTACCAGTGTTGGCGTGACCAGTCTGGAGCAATCAAAATAATTTTTGGTTTGTCCTGTTTGACTTTTAGCAGAACTCTGGAGAGCAGAGGAAGAGGTGGAAAGGCGTAGACTGATAGGTTTTTCCAGCTAAAGCATCCACTTTCCAGGCTTTTTTGTGAGGAGTCCTTGTGCAAAATTTGTCCAACTGGTAGTTCTGGGGGGAGGCAAACAGATCTATGTCTGGGTTCCCCCATTTGCTTGTCAACATGTTGAAAATCCGTGGTTCCAGTTTCCACTCGTGTGGATCCATGAGATTTCTGCTTAGTCTGTCTGCTAGTGTATTCAGTTTTCCTGGCAGGAACTGAGCTTGTAGTTGCACTTGGAAGCTCAAGACTGTGTTCCACAATGCTATGGCTAGTCTGCAGAGGGGGTAGGAATGTGTACCCCCCTGCTTGTTTATGTACCACATAACCGTGGTGTTGTCCATCTTTACCATTAGTTGTCCTGGATGAATGTAGTCCTTGAAGGCTGTCAGAGCATTCTGTACAGCTAACATTTCTTTTTGATTAATATGTAGGTGCATTTGATTTGGGTTCCATTTGCCCTGAATGCACTTCCCTGCCAGGTGTGCCCCCCCCACCCATGCATAGTCTGATGCGTCTGTAGTTAGGGTTTGGGTGGCAGGGGATAGTGTGAATGGCAGTCTCTTGTTTTGGTGGCAGGCCTCTGCCCACCATAGGAACTCCTGGCGTAGGCAAGGTATGATAGGAATCATTGTTTCCAGGCTGTGACAATGTTGACTCCATAGACTTTTTAAGTACCACTGAAGTTTCCTCATATGCAGTTTTGCATATGGAATTAGAAGAATGCAGAAAGCCATGAACTCCAAGGCTTGCAGTATTTGTCTTGCAGATAGCAAGGTTTTTGTGGCCACTTGTTTGAAGTAAGTTACCAAATGAATTTGCTTTTCTGGCATGAGGAAAGCCATCTGGGCAGTTGTATTCAAGCTTGCACCCAGGAATGAAACCTGTTGAGAGGGTACCAGTTGTGATTTCTTTTTGTTTATGGTGTACCCCAGACAAGTTAGAACTCTTTTTATAAACGCCAGATGATTAGAAGTATGACCTGGTTTTCTGCCTGAATTAGACAATCGTCCAGGTATGGATATATTTGAATATTTCTTTGCCTGCAAAATGCAATTACTGGAGGCAGGCACTTTGTGAATACCCTGGGCGCAGTAGACAAGCCAAAGGGCAGTGCAGAGAACTGATAATGCAAGTAGCCTGCTTTGAAGCATAGGTATCTTCTGCAAGATTCCCTGATTGGGATATGCAGGTAAGTCTCTCTTAAATCTAGAGTTGCCAACCAGGCATCTTTGCCTAGCATAGGGAGTAACTGGTGAAGAGTCAGCATCTTGAATTTTGGAATGTCCAGAAAGGTGTTTAGAGTAGACAGGCCCAGAATTGGACGCCATGATTTATCTTTTCTGGGTACCAGGAAAAGTCTGGAATAGAAACCTTGTCCCTTTTCCTCTTCTGGTACTAGTTGAATAGCCCCTATTTTTAAGAGGGAAAGTACTTGTTTCTGATCCTCTGCCCACTGATTTGGGGACAGTTCTAGCCACCCGTTTGGTGTTGGCAACATGTGGAAATGAAATCTGTATCTATATTTAAAACCCATTTGTCCTGGGTTATGAGTTCCCAGTTTTTTGCGTGAAGAGCAATCTTTCCCCCCAAAGGGGCGGCTAAAAGGTAAGTGCTTGGTAATTTTAAAGGAAAGTCATTGAGACGATTTACCATAGGGGGGTGTCTTGTTATTTCCAGATTTGGAAGTGGAAGCCCCCCATTGCTTAGTTCTGAGAGTCCCCTAGGACTGAAACCTGGTGTTTTTGGTGTGTCTGGGTTTGGCTTGAGAGGATCTGGAAGAAGCTGGAAAGGACCAATTCTTAGTAGGCCAGTGCCTACTAAATCTTGGAGGTTGCACTTGAAAGAAATATTTTACAGTTTGCATAGATTTAGCTTTATCGTCCATCTTTTTTTAAAACTTCTTCAGCCTTATTGCCAAACAGGCGGTGCTGATTTAAAGGAGCATCCAAAATTTTTGCTTTAACATGATCAGGCAGAGATTGCTCTTTAAGCCAAGCATGCCTTCTAAGCACAGACCCAGTAACAGCAGCCCTGCAAGAGGCCTCTAAATAATCAAAACCACATTGCAAAGTATATTTTCTAACTTGTTCAGCAGAATGCAATAAATCCTGCAAATCTTTATTTTCCATGCAGTCAGAAATCAACATAATTTTCTGTTTAAGCAGTCCAATAATATGCTGCTGATATTTTAACATATGAAATTGGCAGTTTAAAGCCCTGATTGCCAAGGTTGCAGAAGTATAAACATGTTTACCCCATCTATCCAGCACCCTGGATTCTCTATCAGAAGGGGTAAGATTTTTAGCAGTAGAAGCCTTAATGCCCTTGGGCCCCTGAGAAATAGTTTCTGGATCCGCAACAGGATTTTTGAAAAGGAACTTGTGGGACTCAGGAACCCTGTAGTATCTGTCATGTTTACTAGGAGCCAGAGACAGGGAATCAGGGGGCATACTGGATTTCAAAAACACATCATCAACAATGTCTAGTACAGGAGGTATAGCCAAAGGCCTATGCTGAGGTAGAAGAAGGAAATCCCTGACCCTCTTTTTTTGATTCAGAAAATTCCTGACTTTACCAGTGAAAATGCTCCCTTAAGGTATGTAAAGTTTCCCCACAAGAAAAGTCCTCAGGGGGGGAAGCAGAGGGAATGGAATCCTCTGCATCAGAATCCTCCTAAGTAGGTATGGACAAATCCAGGTCATTGGAAGAATCAGAAGAAACAGAGTCCTGATCAGAAGATTCATAGTCAAGCTCAGCCCTAGGTCTCTTAGAAGGGGGGGGGGGGGGCTGACTACCCCTGATTAGAGTAATAAGATCTTCAGCCATTTTGATCATTTGTTTTTTAGGCATAGGGGCCTGAACATGTGGCCTGGGCATCATTTTTTTAGACATAGATCAACATTTAGGCCTTAGTATAGAAGGTGGAGTCGGTTTAATATGCAAGTCTGTAGGCCTGAATACACCCTCAGAAGCCGGTGCCTGCACAGCGGCTTCAGACCCATCCAAGGTAGAGACATCCGCGGGTTCCACAGGTGAAGCATCTTGCGGCATACTGAACTCCAAATGGGTGTCAGTAGAGGCCTGCGAGTCAGAAGTAGCAGGTATAAGGTGCTGCGAAAGCACCTCACTGAGTACTGGCAACTGGCTTAGGAGAAGCGTCGGTGGCAGTTTTGGACCTTGACGGCCTGTCTCTGTCTTTTTCTTTGCATTTTTTTGGAATTCCGGTAGTCGGATGGCTAACCAATGTCATTTCTGGATAATTAAAAAGAGAACCGAAATATTTAGAGGCAGAAATGTACCGACGATGGATAGTGCGCTGATTAAATAAAGCACAAAACCGACAGCAAGGTACATCGTGGTCAAGGCCTAGGCAAGAAATACAGTACAAATGAAAATTTTTTTAAAGCGGTATTTGCTTTCCACAAGTAATGCAATTATTAACTTTTACTGACATCAGTAAGGAGCAAGAAAAAGTTTCCCCAACGGGCTACTTAGCTTTAAGTTGAAGACTTCAGTTCTGAAACTCAAAAATGAAAATTTCAGGAGTCGGCCGACTGGCACTTGCGAACTGCTTCTGCTTCGGGCACCGCACGGCAAGAAAGACTGATGTAATGGTGTCGGCTGCATGTTTTATACCCCTGACGACCTAATGTCATGGAAGAAGGGACAGCAATCGACACAGGACTCAAGACTTTGTTAATCAGGCCGACTGAGGGCAACCTGCCAGCAGATTACCCAATTGTAATGACTGCAACAGTGAAACACGAAAAACACCTATCAAACTGACACCCCTTAGAGTTGATCCAGTAGTCTGGGACGTAGGGACACACACAGATAGTAATCTAGCCTTTGACCATCACATGTCTACAGTAGTGAGGAAATCCTTCTATGTTGTGCAACTTATAAACAAAGGTATGGCATCTAAGTCCAAGGAAATCATTGTTCCACAGTATTTGGTATTCATCAGACCTATCACTGAGTACAGTGACCCTTTTGGCATGCACCTAACCAGGCATATCCAACAATTGGAATGTCCACAGAGGTTCCTCACTAAATGTCCTATCCAGATCGCCTCAAGGCTCTATCCCTGTATTCTGTCTCCTACAGGCTTTTGAGGGGAGATCTATGCCTGGCATATAGGGTGTTGACAGATCCCACTTTGATGGCCCTCCTGCATATCCGCAAAACAAACAGCACCAGAATTTTCCATTCTAAAGTCTTAAACCTTGCCTGTGACATAAATAGGACCTGCTGGACAGACATGTATGTATCCCAGAAATTATCCCATCTCTGGAACAGGCTTCCCATCCATGTGAAGCAGGGTTCCTCCCTAACCCAATTCAACTGCAACCTGGACAATTGGCTGGGGAACAGGAAATTCATCCCTGGTTTGTCGCCTATGTCTCTAATGGACACATGCAACTTATAAAGGGCTCATCTCCCAGACCCTAGCTTGTAAATGTTTCATCTCCCAAGCCCCTGCTTATACTTATCAAGGGTATCTGAATTTGTCAGAGATTTGGGATGCATGGCTAGGCTTAAAAAGGCCCTTGTGGTTGTTAGCTTAGTAAACATTTATGAACCTATCAGCTGCTTAAAGAGTGGCAGTTTCCCATTCATGTAAAGGTCTCTCAGAAGGTGTCCTGGTACTTGGACACACATGAGTGGGGCCCATCTACTGGACCTGTCAGGTTCCCTGTGTCCTCAATCTAATACTGGGTAAACTCGTCAATTAACTGTTTAGCCTCAGCATCATTTTCACAGACACCCAGTCGGAAATCAACATCCCTGACAAGTCCCGAAGAAATGTCCAATTTTTTGGCCGGATTAACAAGGAATGCAGCATCTTTCACTGTGATCCTGGTTGGGAAACTTTTTAAGCATTTTCTGCACTACTGCAGCATGAAAAGCTATAACTTTTTTATAAATTTAAATTTGATAACTGTGCCAGCAATATCCTCCTCATGACTGTTCATGTACTGTTTAACTTCACAGCTGATGCACAGCTCACTGTTTGGCAGAACAGAGCTACTGTCAGTCAACAATAAAACATCACTGTGTTTGATTAGTCTGACAGCAGCTGTAGGTCTGGGGAGCCTGCCAGCACACTGATGCAGGAGCTTATGCACAGTGTCAGAAGCTGCCTTTCTCTGCTTTGAAGCTGAGTGCTGAACTCCAATAAAGGCTCCAGTACATACTTAAGAAACATTAAAATCATATGCATATCATGACTCTGCAGTTGTTTGGAAATTAAGTCAGTCTTAGCAGACCATGGCTCTGCAGACAAAAAATATGAACTTAGAACTGGCCACATGTCCAGGGTTCTGTTAATTACCTTCTCAAGACTCAGCCATCTAGCAGGTGCATATCCAATAATCTTGAGGGGTGTCAGTGTCTTTGAATAAAGTAAATTCTTGCAGTTTTTGTTGTCTTTGTGCAGTGGAGCTGAAATGACACTACACATTGGATATAAGTTCTTCAACTGATAATGCTTTTACACCAGCCTTACTACATAGATCTGCCAGGTGGCACAGATACACCATGTTTATAATGTAGGGCTTCGCCTCTTTTAAATGAGATAGTACAAAATTGTGTTTTCCAATCATTGAAGCAACACTGTCTGAAGAAAAGCCCACAGTGTTGGAAGCTGGAATGTTAAACTGTGTCAGAGTGGACATTAAAGCATCAAACAATGCTTGTCCAGTTCCTGACAACATTCTGGCATATGAAGGAACCTTATTACGTTTTTGCCTGGCTTTCATCAAGGTAACCAACAAGGATCACCAACAGTTTGTCATCGTCCATGTCTGACCTTTGGTCCATACAAACACAGAATGGTGATTTCTGGCAGGCAGCAGCAGCATCGTTTTGGTAATGAGGCCCCCGAACATCCTATGCAATGCAGGCTGCCTTTGTTGCTCCACATGTCATTTTCCTGAGACATCTTGATCCTCTCCACATTTCTTCATAAATTTCAGGATGTGTTCTCCTCCTGCTAATGAGAAGTTGTGTTTACCAAGGAGTGACACAAAACCAACCACTGCCTCAACAACCTTTGCACTCGCTAAACTCTGAGGTCCAAAAACATCTGCCATAGTCCTTCCAGCTGCATGCCTGCAATTTTATCTGTGTTTCTCACTGTTGGCATTTTGTTGCAGATCATGTCGGCTACATGATGGATTGTGAAATCTGTGTTACAGGTCTTGTAGAAAGCATATTTCACTACGCGCTAACTCAAAGAAAGACAGTCAAAGGCACTTGCCCAACTTGGCGAAAAAACTGTGCATCTCCTCTTCTTTGGAGTGCCATCTATTGCCATATCCCTGTCCTCATCGTAATCTGGGCAGTCTGTACCTAGGTTTATAAAATAGTGGTGTTACTGAACAAAGAAAGAAATCAGGCTATACTGCAGAAAGAAAAAGTAGAACCATCTCCTCAACATCTAAGACATGGGGCAAAAGACCCACAACCTACCCACATCAGTGAAAATTTTTGGTCTGTGCACCATCTCCTGTTCGCCTCTGATCCTTTTGCTAACTAAAAAGGCCTGCATGATCACCTTACTCACTCTTTTGCTTCCACAACACTTGCAATCAACCGGTGCTCACTTGCTCACCTAACCAGCGTTGAAGAAGGGAGAGTGACTTTCATTGTAAAATGACATTTTCAGTATGATCAAAGCACTCTTGATTACATCTCAGCATCCATATTAAGGATAAACAAACCCAGCTTAATAAATGTACTTGCAAAACACTTCAGACTGTAGCATGAAATGTAACTGAGCAGTAGCAATGACTATATAAACTACATCATGACAATACTACCTGCATTTCACAGTCACCACTTCAGATGTGTTTTAGCCCTGTCCTACACCCTGGTCGGCACCTGGCAAAGGTGCCTTGAAAAGTAAAAAAAACTATGGCCCTCAGTACTTTTACAAGAATGTGACATTTAAGACATCATGTTGTGCAACAGTCATGACCAAAGAATGTAAGATCTCACATCTTTAACTGCAAAAACAAACAAAGCATAAAGGCAGACATACCATATCCCAGCAACAAACATTTGTAGTGCAAGAAATCTCAATATCCTTCTTTAAAATCCAAATAGCACACTAGCTGCAAAAGATCCACTATAAAGAAAATACACAAAGGCTGCAGTGATACTGACATGAATGTGCCTAGTTTCCAGTTGTGGAAACATGACTAGAAAATAATGCCATTCTGTGTCAGGATTAACCAGAGCAGAATGAGGTGCAAATCCAAACTTAATACAAGATACTGCTACTATTAAAATGAGGCATTGACAAAATAAGGGAAACATTTTCTGAACTAGAAGTGTATAACTGTCATTAAATGACATGCACAACATTTTCTCCAAAAGACACCAGTATAGCTCTCAAATTAGGGACAAACCTAGAAATAATCAGGTGCACTTAAAGTATTAGAGGCTGCAGTGGTACAGCGGTTAGCACTGTTGCCTCAAAGCAAGAGGTTCGGCAACTCGATTCTCAGCTGGGGTGCCTTCTGTGCGGAGTTAGCATGTCTCCCCTGAGGTTGCGTGGTTTCCTCCGGGTGCTCCGGTTTCCTTCCACATGCCAAAGACATGCATCAGGTGGATTGGACATTCTAAATTGACCCTAAGGAGCAAGGGTGTGTGCGACTAAGTAGTACAGATGAAATACCGCTGCAGGGCTAGCCAGCCGGCAGTGTAAACCTTGGCTCAAGATGATTGTCACTGTTAAAGTGACACTCCGACCCCATGTGCAAAAATGGGAAAACAGGTTGAGGATGGATAGATAAATTTAAAGTATTAGTGAAAATTGAGACATTAAAAGAATAGAGAAGGTGAATTAACACTTTCGGAAATATCTTTATAATTTTAATTGTCTAGTGCACAGCTCAACAAATCAAGCAACAAATCCTGAAATAATCAGGAACAGAGACACTTGCATACAAATATTTCAAGCATGGGCATTAATGCCCTTGTAGCCTGCCAAAACACTTGTTCCCATAAAAAGTGTCCAGGCTGTTAAAAATACCTGAACCAATTAGTACACTTCTCTTTTCTATAGAATCGTCTACATAGTTGTCTGATGATTATCTGTTACTTTCTGATAACCCCAAAACATTCCCAGAGATATCTGTTTCTAAATGCCCTATATACCTGAATACTTGAGACATTGATGAAACAAGAGATTGTAAATAATGTTATAATTCATCACATTATCTGCAATCATTATCAGTTTCAGGAGTGAGTTATGGGTACAGAGATAACACTGGAGTCAACAGCAGGGGATAGGCAATACACAAATAAAGGAAACAACTTTGTCAAATGACACCTAAGTATACTACACAGCTCACAGTCTTAACCCTGTGCAACAACTGCCACAACAAATGAATGTTGGCATTACAACTCAGTGGTATCTTCATAGGTAGGTACTAGGCTATTGGCTCTAGGGCCTATATAAGCCTAGCCATAAAGATTCTCTGGCTTTTGCCACCCTAAAATTATTTTCCTGTGCCCCTGTCGAGCAGAGCCACAGAAGTGATCCCCGGGTTGAATTTCCCATCTCCCATCCAACTGTCAAGAGTCTTCTTAAAGAGGGCTAATGAGGTGCTCTGCTTGACATGAATGGGCAGTCTGTTCCAGAATAAGGGGAGTCTCTGGGACAAGAACCTATCCCTCCAGCATGTTTTATTTACTGTGGTGACAAGGTTTAGGTCCCTGGAGCGTGTGGTTCAGAGGGACTGGGATTTCTTTAAGTGAAGCATGTCCAACAGCTCTGGGTGTGACATGGCTTTGTATGTTAGGCAGAGTTGTTTGAAACGATCTGCACAGGGCATCTGTTTGAGGCCAGTGATCCTCTTAGTGAGGTATTTCTGCAGCCTTTCCAGTTGTTGTAAATGTCTTGTGAGGTACATACCAAATGGAACGTTGTACTCTATAATAGGTCCAATGAGGGATGAGTAGAGAGGAGCAATGACCTCATTTTTTCTGGATGAGAAACCTTTTATGACGAGGTGTGCCATGTAGAAAGATTTCCTGACTACTGTGGTGATGTGGTTATCAAAGGAGAGACTACTGTCCACCTGTTTCCCTAGGTCTCTTATCGCACTTTTGGTGTTAAATGGACTACCACCTACGTGGTAGTTTATGGGCATAGGGTTTTTCCCAAAGGGGATGACTATGCATTTTTTGGAGTTGAGCACTTTTTGTTCAGTTTTGCACAAATTAAAAAAAGTTATACACTTACTATAACAATAGATCTATGTTGTCCGATTTTCGTCCAGTTCACCATATGGGAAGTCTGATGCAACCTCGGCACCAAACTTGAAGTCCCCACAGTTCCAGGGCTCTGACTCCCCTCCTACCCACAATTCCCTGAACTCCAATAGAATACTTAAGAGTTTTCCATATGGCAAAGTGTTCATACTTATTAGTGGGGAAATAGTGGAGACCCTAACTGCAAAAAACTGGAGATGGACCAAAGGAAAATCAGCTAAGATCATGAGACACTATTGGTCAGAGATAGGGTCTAGAGAGGTAGCCACCCGATCATCTCAAAGTTATTCATACAAGATAATTTGAAGCGAGCTAGAGGGAGGATGAAAATCAGACATGGATCTATCGTTATAGTAAGCACATAACTTTTGTATCCAATGTTGCCGAATTTGGCCAGTTTAATAGATGAGACAGATTCCTAAGGTGTCTTCCAGGATGGTATCAAGGAAGGACATTCCTGAGTATGGTGGAGTCAAAAGAGGAATGTGACTTTGGATTGTACATCTAGCTTATAATGAGTAACAAAAGTATGCACAGTGGACCAGGTTGCTGCTGCATAAATGTTATCAATTGATAGCTTCTTGAAAAAGCTGTTGAGGTAAGTCACTGCTCTGGCTGAATGGTTCATTGATTCTTCTAGGTTTACAGGTAGTTAACCATGCTTACAGTCCAAGCAACTACTCAACAGTCTAGCTCAAATTCCCAGTCCATCTCTGATCTCTCAGTGCCCACCTTATTTTCTACCACCTCTTTTGTCAAAAAAGAAATGAAAATTTTCAAACATATTTACAACGGACAAATGACAGCAAACACAGCATGATTATCATGTTAAGTTAGCTACAATCACTGCAGCACTAAAAATAAAATGAAATCATACTAACTGCCCTTTTCCAACATGTAAGTGACTATACTGCAGTGCTGGGTGAGAGAAAGTACAGTTTTGTACCTACCATAAATGTAGATGTCCGAACAGGATAGCATCTGCAGTCCTTACAAATGGGTTGTCCTGTCGTCAGGCAGCCCTTCGGTCGGCCGGATTCCAAAGTCTGGGTCTGGCCTCGGCTGGTGTCGCACTTCACCCGACGTCATCACTGCAGGTCTTCGGGTATAAAGGCATCAGCCGATGCCATTTTCCTCAGTGTTTCTTGCCCCAGATGCCAGTTGCCCTCTTGGATAGCTAAATTTTTGGATAAATGCCAATGTTTCCAAAAAGTAGAAGGCAAACACAAAAAATAAGCATGTATGTACATATATACAAACAAATACACCATAAGAGATCCCCCCCAGCTAGCTATTAGGTGGGCAAATACCCTAGGAGTACCACAGAGGGGAAGGAGGGTGGGTAATCCTGACTGCAGATGCTATCCTGTTCGGACATCTACATTTATGGTAGGTACAAAACTGTACTATGTCCTTCAAGGATGCATCTGCAGTCCTTACAAATGGGTAGAATACCATAGCCAAACTAGGGGAGGAGGAAGAAGAAATTATGGTGTAGTTAGGATCCCTTGCAAAACAGCAGTGGCAAACCCTGCTCGGGATCTAGAGTATAGAGGTAAGTTATAATGCTTGGCAAATGTATGCACGGAGGTCCAAGTAGCAGCCTCTATAATGTCCTTGGTAGCCACTCCTCGTAAGAAAGCTGTGGTAGTGGCTGTAGCCCTTGTAGAATGAGGCCTTATGTTCTGTGGAATTTGCTTTCCATGGTAGGAGTAACAGAATCTTATGCAATTTCCTATCCACTTGGAGATTGTCTGTTTGGAAATTGCTTTTCCTTCCCTTCCTGTTGCATATGCTACTAGAAGCTGGTCAGTTTTTCTATTGCCCTTGGTTCTGTCCAGGTAGTAGTGCAACTGTCTATGTACATCCAAGGTATGCAGCAGTCTTTCCCCCCTGTTCTGTGGATTGGGAAAGAAGGTAGGTAGGTGGATAGCCTGGTTTAGAGACACTCTGGATACCACCTTAGGCATAAATGTAGGATTAGTTCTCATGGACACTCTATCTTGATGGAAGATTAGGAAGGGTTGTACTGCCATTAAAGCCTGTAGTTCCGAAACCCTTCTTGCTGAAGTAATTGCCAGTAGGAAAGCAGTTTTCCAGGATAGGTGTTGAAGATCTGCTGTTGCTGCTGGTTCGAATGGAGGGAGTGTCAATTTTTCTAGCACAAAGTTCAAGTCCCATGCTGGTAATGGTGGTTTCCTAGGAGGTTTTACATTCTTAATTCCTCTCAGAAACTGCCTGAGTAGAGGATGTGATAAGACAGGGGATCAAGCTGTATTCTGCAGAAATAGCTGATGCATGTATCTTGATGGAGGAATAGGACAGGCCTGTATGGAGAAGCTCTGCCAAATACTCCAGGATGTTGGCAATATCTACCTTTGACACATCTTTCCCTCTTTCAGTACTCCAAATGACAAACCTTTTCCATTTTCCTGCATAGTTCCTTCTTGTTGAAGGTCTGCGGGCCTCAAGGATAATGTCTTTAACCCTTTGGGATAAATCTGGGTTAGTTGCTGTTATGTAATGTTCCAGGCAGTCAGTTGCAGAGTTTTCAGGTTTGGATGCAGGATGTTGTAGTCGCTCTGAGTTAACATCAAAGGAATCAGGGGTAGTGTCCACGTTTCCCCTCGAGACATGCTCCTCAGTAATGGATACCAATGTTGTCTTGGCCAATTTGGAGCTATCAGAATTATCCTTGGACGTTCCTCTTTGATTTTCAGTAGTATCTTGTGCATCAAAGGAAGAGGTGGAAATGCATATGCTGTCAGGCCTTTCCAACTGAAGGATAGAGAGTCCACCTTCCAAGCAAGTGGGTGGTATGTCCTTGTGCAGAATTTCTTGAGCTGGTGATTGAGTGGGGATGCGAATAGGTCTATTTGTGGCATTCCCCATTTCTTTGTGATGGCCTTGAAGATGTCCGGGTGTAGCATCCATTCGTGAGCATCCGAGGTAGTTCTGCTTAACATGTCTGCTAGGATGTTTTCTTTTCCCGGTACAAATATTGCCTGTAACTGAATGTTGTAACTCAGAGCCATATTCCATAGGTCCAGAGCCATTCGGCATAGGGGGTATGAATGAGTGCTGCCCTGTTTGTTGATGTACCACATGACTGTGGTGTTGTCTGTCCTTATCATCAATTGGCCTTCTTTGAGGAATGGTCTGAAATTCTGGATTGCTAGTTTTACTGCCAGCATTTCTTTTTGATTTATGTGCAGGTGCAGTTGATCTGGAGTCCATAAACCTTGAATGCACTTGTCCAGCATGTGGGCCCCCCAACCGATGTCTGAGGCGTCCGTTGTGATGGTTTGGCTTGTTTGAATGCTGTGGAAGGACAAACCTGGGTTTGACTGGCATGCCTGAGCCCACCATAGGAACTCTTGTTTCAGGCATGGGATTAGTGGTATTTCGGTTTCTAAGCTGTGTTGAGACCATAAATTCTTTAGGTACCACTGTAGCTTTCTCATATGCAGTCTGGCATGGGGGACCAGGATTATGCAGGATGCCATGAAGCCCAAGGCCTGCAGTACTTTCCTTGCTGTTAGTTTGTTCTGCTTTGTTAATGCCAAGAAGTAAAGAGGAAGTTGTTCTTGTTTTTCTGCAGTTAGGAATGCCATCTGTTTTACTGTGTCCAATTCTGCACCCAAGAATGTTCTTGTTTGGGATGGTATCAGTCTTGACTTTTTTAAATTGACTGTGTATCCCAGGGCTTGTAGTAAGCAAATGACTCTTTGTAAGTCTTGTGTCAGCTTGTTTTTGTTGTCCGCTTGTATCAGGCAGTCGTCCAGGTATGGATAAATTTGGATTCCCTGAAGCCTGCAGTGAGCTATTACTGATGCCAGGCATTTCGTGAACACTCTGGGCGCAGTAGATAAGCCAAAGGGCAATGCTGAGAATTGATAATGCTCTGATCCTGCAAGAAATCTGAGGTATCTTCTGCAATGTGGTCGTATGGGGATGTGCAGGTATGCCTCCTTGAGATCTAGAGTTACCAGCCAATACTCCTTGCCCAGCATGGGAAGAAGTTGCTGTAGGGTCAGCATTTTGAATTTTGGAACAATGATAAATGTGTTTAAAGCGGACAGGTCAAGAATAGGTCTCCAACTTTTCTCTTTTCTTGGTACTAGGAAGAGTCTGGAGTAAAATCCCTTGCCCTGTTCTGTAGGTGGTACCCTTTCCACAGCTCTCATCTTTGTTAATTGAGCTATTTGTTTTAGAGCTTCTGTCTTTTGATTTGGTGGCAGGTTTGGCATTCCTCTTTTTACTGGTAAAGTGTGGAAATGAAACCTGTAGCTTTGGTCTATAGTTTGCAAAATCCACTTGTCTCTTGTGATATAGTGCCAGTTTTTTGAAAATAAGGCTAACTTTCCGCCTAAGGGTGCTGCTATTTGTTCCCTGGTAGGTGGTGTCAGAGCCAAGTCACTGTGATTGTCCTGTTGCAGTGGTAGTGGTTGTATCTGTGCCTCGTTGGTTATTGCCTTGCCACTGGCGTCCCCTGTAGGCACCTCCTCTGGATTGATTTCTGCCTCTGGAACGTCTATTCCTGCCTCTCTGAGTTTTAGAGGAGTCTGGAAAGGACCTATTTTTGGAAGGCCAGTTCCTGCTAAACCTTGGGGGCTGAACCTGTAAGAAATCTTTAACTGTTTGAACAGATTTTGCCTTCTCTTCCATTTTCTTCATGACCTGTTGGGCAGGAGAACCAAATAGACTGACCTTATCCATAGGAGCATCTAATAGTTTTGCTTTAACATGATCCGGCAAGACCTGTTCTTTCAACCATGCATGCCTTCTTATAACTGTGCCAGTCATGGCTGATCTAAATGAAGCCTCCAGTGCATCATAGCCACATTTTAAAGAATGGTTACTAACCTGCTGAATGTTATTCACCATTTCTAGAACATATTTCTTATCTAAGGAATCATCAGAGGACAGTTTCTTAGTTAACTGATCAAGCATAAACTCTTGGTATTGGATCATATGAAACTGACAGTTCAAAGCTCTAGCTGAGAGAGTAGCAGAGGTGTATACTTTTTACCCCATCTCTCTAAGGACCTTGATTCCCTTTCAGAAGGGAGAGGGTTTTTCGCTGAGGTCAGCTACTGCCTTAGGCCCCTGGGAGATAGTCTCAGGATCTGCAAAGGAGCCTTGAATAAGTGGTGATGAGTGTCCGGGACCCTGTAAAACCTATCGGGCTTAGCAGGGGCTGGAGGTAAAGTATCAGGAGCAGTGCAAGCATCATTAAATGCATCATCCACAACAGGAAGAACTGGAGGTATAGCTAAGGGCCTATGTTGCGGTAAGTGTAAAAGGTCCTAAGCCTTTTCTTGAATCTGAGAAATCTTGTCCCTGCCATTGGAATTGCTCTCTCATGGCATGTAAGGTTTCCCCAAAGGAAAATTCCTCTGGTGGAGAGGCAGAAGGAATCGATTCTTCAGCATCGGAATCTTCATAAGTAGAAAAAGGAGCCTCTGGATGGTCTGAATTGTCTGTATCATCAGAAGAGTCATCTGAGGACACTGGCTCAGGGGGCTCTGCTCTAGGTCTCTTTTCTGGAGGTTGAGAGGCCCTGTCTGGGTGAGATTGGGATCCCCTTATTAAAGAGATGAGATCCTCTGCCAGAGTAAGCATTTGGGAACTGGAACTGGGCCTGTGAGAGGGGGGCTTAACAGGCACAGACTTAGCAGTTTTGGCTGCTTTAGCCCTGGCAAAGGCCTTTATAGACATGGCTGCAGGAGGCCTAGCAGCACCACATGCTGGGGTAGAGACATCCAAATGGATGGTGTCCGATAATTCTTGAAAAACCACAGTAGTAGGCAAAACTTCAGAGGCCGATTCAGCTAGGGTAGAAGGGGCCTCGGTAGTAGTCATGGATTCGGCTGAGGATTGACCCGTTTGCTCGGTTTCGGCCGAAACCGAGACACTCGCGGTTTGCTTAACCGTGGTTTCGGACGAAACTGCGGACTGCGAGTGTCGGTCCTTTTCTTTGCGTTTCTTAACAATTTGAGTAGTCGGAGGATCCGACGGCATAATGTACGCAAAATCTGAGCCGAAAAACTGTTCAGCAAACTCCGACCGACGCCTAAGCGTTCGTCGGTTGAAGGAAGCACAGGCTAAACAAGCTGCTACATCGTGGTCTGGGCCTAAACAAGGTAAGCAGTAAGAGTGGAAATCTTTATGAGGTATTTGTTTCCCACAAGTTAAACAGTTATTCACTTTTTCTGACATCGGCTGAGGCAAGAAAGAGTCCCCAACGGGGTACTTAGCTTTTTAGAAGTCTTCGAAGTAGTATTCGGTAGTAGTAATCTCTGGATTTGACCGACCGGCACTTGCGAACAGCTTCTGCTTCGGGCGCCACGCGGCAAGAAAGACTGGGGAAAATGGCGTCGGCTGATGCCTTTATACCCGAAGACCTGCAGTGATGACGTCGGGTGAAGTGCGACACCAGCCGAGGCCAGACCCAGACTTTGGAATCCGGCCGACCGAAGGGCTGCCTGACGACAGGACAACCCATTTGTAAGGACTGCAGATGCATCCTTGAAGGACATCACAAGATACACAACATGACTTTTCTTTGAGCAGTTCTAAGTTTTGACATTATCAAAATCAAGTTCTATTGCAAAACAAAACCAAATACCTTTAACTATTTTGTAAAAGGTCGTTCATAAAAATAATTTGCATGGCTGTACACTGAAACAAATACATTCTGAAGATAAGACAAAGAACCATCAGGAGGATAATTTGTTAACATACTGGTTTTACAATGCATGCCCATAACACCAGGGGCTGTCAAGCAAAATAAACCCTACCTCTCAACGTGTAAGGACAAGATATCTGCAAATAGCTTGATATAATTTGGGGACAAAGGCCCAGAAATAGGGATAGATTTTAAATATTACTGTTATACACCTGGAAAGCTGCTAGAACAGCATGCATTTTCTGAAAGGAGATGAAGTCTGAAACTCAAATGCCTGTTAATATATAGTGACTTAAACCTCAGAACATAATTTCCCAGAAAAACAGAAATTTTATGAGCAACAAACCAAAAATATGGAGAAAAATCGAACTGAGGAACACAACACATTAGGGACAAGAACACAATAGAGCCATACAATTAAGTTACTATTTACAGTTCAACAGTCAGGGACAAGAACACAACAGAGTCATACAATTTAGTTATTATTTACTGCTCAACCTGATAGCACAATAAATTTAAACAAAGCACAAAATCTAGGCTGGATTACATCAAGCAGTCAGGGACAAAGCCAAACAAAAAGTACAGTTTTGTACCTACCATAAATGCAGATGTTCGAGTGTTCACCCTGCTGCAGTCATCACACTTGGGTTATCCTGCCGTCAGGCGGTCCTGCAGTCGGCCAGAGTTTCAAAGTCTTGGTCCGGCGTCAGTTGCTGTCGCTTCTTCCCTGAAGTCAGTGTGCCAGGGGTATATAAGAGGCATCCAACACCATTTTCTTCAGTTTTTCTTGCCCCAGATGTCAGGTGCCCCCAAGTAGGTAGGCAATACATATTGCTAATAAAACATGTAAAAGGAATAAAAGGAATACCTTCAGTTACAAGCAAATACACCGCAAAGGTTGTACAGGATAGAAAAGGTATAGAAAAGTTCAGCTAGGTCAGAGGGGATGGAGGGAGGGTAACCTGGACTGCAGCAGTGTGAACACTGAAACATCTACATTTATGGTAGGTACAAAACTGTACTATGTTCATCGTGTTACACTGCTACAGTCATCACACTTGGGTTGAATCCCAAAGCTAGGGATGGGTGGTGGAACTAAACAGGGTTTGGAGAGGCTAGTAGGCCCTGCAGAACTGCAGTGGCAAAGCCAGCTCTGGTTTTAGAGTATAGAGGTAAGTGATAGTGTTTGGTGAAGGTGTGCACTGAACTCCAAGTCGCAGCCTCCAAAATATCCTTGGTTGGTACCCCTCTGAGGAAGGCTGTTGATGTTGCTGTAGCCCTGGTGGAATGGGGCCTGATGTTACCAGGTACAGGTTTGCCATGGTGTGTGTAGCACAAACGGATACGATGTCCTATCCATTTTGAAATGGTCTGTTTTGAGATAGCCTTTCCTTGTGATCCTGCAGCATAGGATACAAAGAGCTGGTCAGATTTTCTGAAAGCCTTAGTTTTATCCAAGTAGTAACGTAATTGCCTGTGAATGTCCAAAGAGTGTAGGAGCCTTTCCCCTTTGTTCTGGGGGTTTGGATAAAAGGTGGGCAAATGAATGGTTTGATTTAGGGCCACACTGGATACCACCTTTGGCATAAAGGAAGGGTTAAGTTCATAAAGAGACTCTGTCTTGATGAAAAATTATGAAAGGCTACATTGCCATTAGGGCCTGTAGCTCTGAGACTCTTCGTGCTGAAGTTATTGCTAGCAGCAGGGCAGTTTTCCATGATAGAAACTGTAGATCAGCTGTAAAAGCTGGTTCAAAGGGCAGTAGTGTAAGTTTTTCCAAAACAAAGTTGAGATCTCAGGTTGGTGTTGGTGCTCTCCGGGGCGGTCTTATGTTCTTAGCCCCTCTGAGGAACTGTCTTAGTAATGGATGTGAAAATATAGGAGGATCCGTGTTGTATTGAGCTGAAATAGCATGGATCTTAATAGATGAAAAGGAAAGTCCTTTGTGCAACATCTCAGTTAAATATTGAAGAATCTGAGGAATATTTGGGACAAGGGGATTTTGGCCTTTAGCCTGGTTCCAGGCGCATAATCTTTTCCATTTGTCTGAATAGGCTTTCCTGGTGCTGGGCCTCCTGGCCTCCAGAATGACATCCATCACAGCTTTAGAGAGGTGTTGACTGGTTGTTTAGGTAATTTGCCATGCAGCCAGATTTAAAGTCTTGAGCTGGCTGTGTAGAATCTGATTGTTTTGCTGAGTGAGCAGGTGAGGAATTGGGGGTAAAATCCATGGTGGGCCTTGAGCCATGTTCCTTAGTATTGGATACCAGTGTTGGCGTGGCCAGTCTGGAGCAATGAGTATCATTTCTGGCCTCTCTAATCTGGCTTTCAGCAGCACCTTTGCCAGAAGAGGCAGTGGAGGAAAGGCATACACTGTCAATGTTTTCCAACTGAATGAGAGGGCGTCCACTTTCCAAGCTAGTGTGTGGTATGTCCTTGTGCAGAATTTCCGTAGTTGGTAGTTTTGGGGGGAAGCAAACAGATCTTTGTCTGGGCTCCCCCATTTTTGAGTTATCATTGCAAATACTTGTGGATCTAGTTTCCACTCGTGAGGATCTATGATGTTTCTGCTTAGATCGTCTGCCAATGTGTTTTTCTTTCCTGGCAGGAATTGTTCTTGTAGATGAACTTGGTAGGTCAGTGCTGTGTTCCACAAGGTCATTGCTTGCCTGCATAGGGGGTAGGAATGTGTGCCCCCTTGCTTGTTTATGTACCACATCACTGTGGTGTTGTCCATCTTTATTAGGAGTTGTCCTGGATGTAGGAGGTCCTTGAAAGCTGTTAGGGCATTTTGTACAGCTAGCATCTCTTTTTGATTGATATGTAGATGCCTTTGATCTGCAGACCATTTGCCCTGAATACACTGTCCTGTCATGTGTGCCCCCCAGGCATAATCTGATGCATCTGTTGTTACAGTTTGCCTGGCTGTGGGTAAGGTAAAAGGCTGACCCTTGTTGAGGTGACATGCCTGGGCCCACCATAGAAACTCCTGTTGAAGGCAGGGAATGAGTGGAATTACTGTTTCCAAGCTGTGGCTGTGTTGAGTCCATACGCTTTTCAGATACCATTGTAATTTCCTCATATGCAGTTTTGCAAATGGTATTAGTAGTATGCAAGATGCCATGAATCCCAAGGCCTGCAGAATTTTTCTTGCAGGGAGTTGGGTCTTTGTTGCCATCATTTTGAAGTACTGAGTTAGTTGTCCTTGCTTGTCTGGCGTGAGATAAGCCATCTGGGCCTTTGTATTTAAGCTGGCACCCAGGAATATTATGTCTTGTGAGGGCACTAGTTTTGACTTCTTTTCGTTTACTGTGTACCCTAGGCAACTTAATAGGTTTTTGACAAACACCAGATGCTTTAAAAGAATGTCCTTGCTTTCTGCTTGAATAAGGCAGTCGTCCAGGTATGGCTATATTTGAATTCCTCTTTGTCTGCAGTATGCAATTACTGGTGCCAGGCATTTTGTTAAGACCCTGGGCACAGTAGATAAGCCAAAGGGTAGTGCAGAGAATTGGTAATGGGTTGAACCTGCTATAAATCGGAGGTATCTTCTGCAATTTTGTCTGACAAGGACATGCAGGTATGCCTCCTTGAGGTCCAACATTACTAGCCAAGCCTTCTTGCCCAGCATGGGAAGAAATTGCTGTAGTGTTAGCATCTTGAATTTGGGTACTTCCAGATATGTGTTTAGAATTGAGAGGTCCAGAATGGGTCTCCAGGCTTTGTCCTTTTGGGGAACTAGAAAGAGTCTTGAGTAAAATCCTTGTCCTTGCTCTTGTGTAGGAACCTGCTGAATGGCTCTCATGTCCATGAGAGCTGAAATTTGCTTTTGAGCCTCTTCCCATTGATTTGGTGGCAGGTTTGGTATTCCTTTTATCCTTGGTAAAGTGTGAAAGTGGAATCTGTATCCTTGAGATACAATATTTAAGACCCATTTGTCTTTTGTGATGATGTGCCAGTTGTCTGCAAAAAGTGCTAGTTTTCCTCCCAAGGGAGCTGCCAAGAGGGATTTGCTTGGTAGTCTGAGGGGTAAGTCATTGTGTTTGTCTTCTGATAGTTTGAGACCTGTCTTCTCCTCCTTTTTGGGTTGTGGCACCCCATTGTCGAGGCTGGTAAGAGCCTTGTAACTGACCTCTGCCAATTGGGCATCTGTATTTGCCCCTCTGTGGTCTGGCAGAAGCTGGAAAGGACCAGTTTTTGGTTGGCCAATTTCTGCTGAAACGAGGGGGTTGAACCTGTAAAAAATCCTTGACCATCTGCATAGATTTTGCCTTATCCTCCATTTCCTTTAAAACCTCTTCTGCTTTTACACCAAATAAAACATCCTGCTGTAAAGGTGCATCCAATAACTTTGCTTTAACATGATCAGGTAAAGTTTGTTCTTTTAACCAAGCATGCCTACGTATGACAGACCCTGTCACTGCTGCTCTACAAGAAGCTTCCAATAAATCAAATCCACATTGCAAAGTATGTTTTCCCACTTGTTCAGCTGCATGCAACAAATCTTGCATTTCCTTATAATCAGGCTGTTCTGTATGTGTGATAATTTTTTGTTTTAATTGAGACATCAGATACTGTTGATATTTCAGCATGTGAAACTGGCAATTTAAGGCCCTCATAGCTAGAGTAGCTGAGGTATATAATTTCTTTCCCCATCTGTCTAGTGTTCTAGAATCCCTTTCAGGGGGTACAGGATTTTTAGCAATAGAGGCCTTAACTCCTTTGGGACCCTGGGAAATGGTTTCTGGGTCAGCAACAGGGTTTTTATATAGGAATTTGTGTGAGTCAGGGACTCTGTAGTATCTGTCTGGTTTGGCTGGTGCAGGAGGTAGTGAATCTGGGTTAAAGCTAGATTCTGAATAAACATCATCCACAATGTCTAACACGGGTGGAATAGCAAGTGGTCTGTGCTGGGGTAATAAAAGGAACTCTCGGAGCCTTTTCTTAGAATCAGAGTAATCCTGGCCTTCCCAGTGGAAATGTTCCCTCATGGTATGTAAAGTTTCCCCAAAAGAGTAGTCTTCTGGGGGAGATGCTGAAGGGATAGACTCTTCAGCATCAGAGTCTTCATAAGGGGGAAAGGAATATTCCTGTTCCTCAGAAGAATTTGAGGAAATTGAAGCCTGGTCAGAGGAAGCGTAGTCCTCCTCCTGTCTTGGCCTTTTATCAGGAGGGGGATGGGAACCCCTGATTAGGGTAATTAAATCTTCAGCCATCTTAAGCATCTGTTTCTTAGGCATGGGGCCTTGTACTGGAGACTGTTGTACAGTCTTCTTTGTTTTTAAAGGGGTTTTCAGCTTTGCATAGGATTTAATAGTGAGTGTAGTCAGTCTGAAGACAACTTCTGCAACTGAAGGCGTTTCAACTGCACCGGAATCTCCTTCAGCCATGAAGTCGGAAGGGCCTAAAGGTAAAGGTTGTGGAGGCCTAGCAATCTCCGCTTGGGAATCGGATGCCGCCTGGGGTTCTAAATCAGCGGTCGTCAGGGGCTGCATAGGCACCTCACTGAAAACCGGAGAACCAGTTACTGGCCTAGCAGAGGCCTCGGAGTATGGTTTGGGACTCGGCTGCCTGTCCTCATCTTTGCGTTTTTTATGCATTCCGGTCGTCGGTTGCTCCAACGGCATGGTATAATTAAATTTCCTACCAAAATAATGTCGGGCGAAATCAAACCGGCATTTAATAGTTTGTTTGTTAAACCTAGCACAAAACCGACAACCTGTGAAGTCATGGTCTGGGACTAGGCAAGGAATACAATAAGAATGAAAGTCCTTATGAGGTATTTGCTTCCCACAAGAAATGCAATTGTTAACTTTTTCTGACATCGGACTGATGCATGAAAAGGTTCCCCAACGGGGTACTTAGCTTTATTGAAGACTTCGGTCTGAAATTCGATTAGAAAATCTCAGGGGTCGGCCAACCGGCACTTGCGAACTGCTTCTGCTTCGGGCACCGCACAGCAAGAAAGACTGAATAAAATGACGTTGGATGCCTCTTATATACCCGTGGCGCACTGACGTCAGGGAAGAAGTGACAGCAACCGACGCCGGACCAAGACTTTGGAACTCTGGCCGACTGCGGGACCGCCTGACGGCAGGATAACCCAAGTGTGATGACTGCAGCAGTGTAACACGATGAACATCAGGACGAACACACATTATAGCCTACATTGTAAGACACTTAGTTCTGCACAGCAGAGGAAAGCAGCTACAGCTCCCTCAGTCCACAACAAAATTCTGGAATAAATAATCCAAAGCAGTAGAAGTATAATCAGCAGCAACGCCATCCAGCAAAAATGAATCTCAGCTTTTGTGGTTAGAGGTCTGCTGATCTCAGTCCCCGACTCCCTGAAGCACTGCAGACTCCCATTCTGAGCTGCCTTGTCCTTCGGGTACAACTTGCATGTCTCAGACCAGACTTAACGGATCCTTCCTGGCTTCCTCTACAACTGACACAACAAACAACATCACAAATCTTTTCCTTCCTTCCTCAAACTGGTGCTGGTCCAAGGTAATCTTCCTGAATCTTGAAGGCCATTATGAAGGCATTGTACTGACACGAAAACCATTGAAGGTGCGTGATTGTTCAAGCATTTGGGCTCTCATTGGCTTCAGTCCTCAGGAACATTTACTTGACTGGTTTGTATACAACAATGGCGACTGGCTGTATTTGCGGTACACAAGCCAATCAAAAACTCAGTAGCACAGTCAACACTGTTCAATGCAGAATAGCTGAGCAGCTATTTGATTGGTTTGTATACCATGATGCCAATTGGCAGTAATTGCGGTACACTAACCAATCAAAACCCGTGTAGCAGAGCTAAAGCTGTTCAGTGTGGAACAGCAGAACACTGGGTTCATTTAATGCTGAATGAGGAGCGTTTCACATAATCCTGAGCACTTGGTTGCTCAGCACCTAATCCTAACTGTAGATTTTACTTTATAAAAAAATCCTTTCCATAACACTACCACTATACAAGACAGCTCGTACACTCACCATGCACACATACACAAAAACATACACACTAAATCTATCACCTTACCTATCCCACACTTCAAACCTAACCTGCGAACACTTGCACATACACTAAGTCTAATCCTAACCATTACTCAAACCCAAATCTGCAAACAACTGCACATATGCTAAACCTAGCCCTTTTTTTACCTAACCCGTCCTCTAACCCCAACACAGTTGCACAAACACTCCCAACCTCTACTACACAGCCACTTATCTTTGTCAAAAAACACTCAGTCAAGTGAAATGCCGATTACTCAGCCAGTCATTCTCACAATCTGCCCTGTATTTCTCTGTCAACCAAAAGAAGTGTTTAATAAAATGCAGTGCCACTATTTTTACATGTTATTTTGTTTCGTTTTTAATAACAAATAGTTCTTCTGCTGTTATAGAAACAATGTGTCAAACAATATGAGATGCCATTAAACATTCCCAACTTACACCAACCTGTAATGAACATGCTAAAATAATATAATGATGATAAGTCTCTGGGCCTGGAAGTTAGTAACTATATACTTGGAAGTGATCAAAAATGCAAACAGATACACACACACACACGCGCGCACACACACACACACACACACACACACACACACACACACACACACACACACACACACACACACACACACACACACACACACACACACACACACACACACACACAAAAATATAAATTAGCAGTACCTGGTGATTCTACAAGAGAAGCCCAGAATTGTTTCAAACTGTCTGTTGCAGCACCGTCCGGATCATTCACTCTGAAGACACCAATGCATGGTGGAGACTCCTGGTTACTATATTTGCTGACAAACATATCAAAGTACTAGCAAAAGAGAAAAAAAAAAAGGCCATCAAATGCAGGTTCAAATGTAGAATTTACACACAATGCAATTTCATCTGCCAATGTCTACACTTTAGAGAATGTCTTTACATGTTACACGTTTTATGTTATGGTGAACAGTCATAATAAGTCTGCTGTTTACAACATGCAATAGGGAGGTTCTTTTTCCTTCATTAATGTCTCTTCAGAATTACATCCAAGGCCCCAACATGCCTTGTATTTCTTGAAATCGCTACTACATCTGCTCCTTTAATACTTAATTTACTGTTGCCTGTGGTCCATTTCCAGACAAAATCCTTTAACAGGTTCTCTCTCACTCTCTCTGACCTCTCGGCTGTCAGGTGAAAGTCTAGGCAGCAGAAAGTTAGAAAAGTAAAACTGTGTGAGGTAACCATCTTAGCAGCAGATCTTTGATGGACAAACCCTTGCAGTAAAAGAGAGAACTTTTCTCTTCCTGCCATCAGTCTTCATTCCAACTGGTTTCCAAGCAGTCAAAGTTCCTCTTTTTGGATGACAGCACCAGTGTTACAATGCTCACTCTTTCATTTGTTCTCCAATGGCTTGTTTAATTCAGTGCTGGGCCATGAGGGAGTCTAACTTAGTACTCTACAGTTGCTAAGCTCTTTGTGATATACAGTAATCCTTAAACGGCTGACAACTCACTGCAAGACAAACACACACACACACACACACACACACACACACACACACACACACACACACACACACACACACACACACACACACTCATTTGGCATGGCCACTTACAGGTAATTTGGAAAATCACTAGTTTAGTTACAGCATATCTTTGAGATGTGGGAAGAAACTGAAGCTCCCTGTGAAAATTTCAGGCACTGGAGAAGTGGGGGGTGGGGGTGGGGTTGTGCAATTAGGTCTGGCTTGCCGATGTTGGGGGATGCTGCAGGTGATATCTACTGAGAACTTTGACTGCCGCTATTGCACTTTGTAGCATGTGGCACAGTAGCCAAGGCTGGTATGCATGAAGGTATGTATGCTTGCCACTGATACAAGCACTCTGTGTCATTCACAGCCATGATACGGTTATGGTTACATTTGGGACTTTCTCTGTCCCCCACTGTTGATAATATCAGATCTCAGTACTGAACTCTGGCCCCCAAGAATAATGAAAACTGATTGGTGGGCTTGCAATCTTATAAAGAATGAATAAGCCAGACATAGCTGCTGGTGAGGGATGCTTGATATCAGTGTGGAAGGTTAAAAACAATGATAAAAAAGACAGAATTAACTTATATGACTGGAGAACCATCCAGCTTCCTTACAGGCTAATAACTCATGCTTTAAGGACTTCCAAGATGGCTGCACACTGAGTAACAACTTAATTCTAGCTCTCCCAGTGTGAAAACAGAAACTCAGCAGAGAAGGCCAGTAGACTTGTGTTTATGGGTAAATTTCAGGAACTGGCTAGTAACTGTACTGCCTGGATGCCAGGAAAAAAGAAACACAGAGGACCTGGAAAAAAATCAGCTACAAAAAGTGAGGAAGAAACACTGACTGTGGAAAGTTCTCCAGCTGTTCAGCAAAAAGCAATGCAATCTCCAAACATGAATTCCAGTAACCTACAAGAAGATATAAGACAACTGCATACAGACCTGATTAAAATAAACAAAACCCTGACGAAGCATGTCAACACAAACAACAAAAGGTTGGAAAAAATGGAAGAAACTTTAAACAGATACTCAGATGAGGTGATAAAGTTGCACAAATCATACAGTGAAATGAATAAAAGGCTGTCAGAATATGAGAATGCTCAGGAACAGATGCTTCAAAAATTAATAGAATTAGAGGACAGAGCACAAAAGGGAAAACTTGAGATTTTCAGCTATACCAGTGAGGCTGCAAGGAACAGACTGCATTAATTTTGTGAAAGAACAAATAAGTAAACTGGCTGGTATTCCAGAGCAGGAGTTGTTAGTTGAATGGGCACATCGTGTGTATGTTCCAAACTTGGCTATGAGAAAGCAAACTAGACCTTTAATAGTAAAGATGCAATCCTACCAGCAGAAGGAGTAGATTCTGACAAAAGTTGTGGCAGAAGGGCAAATTACTAAAAGTGGGAGACAGCAGAGGGTTTGTGGAGACTGATTACTCACTGTTCACCACGCAGTGGAGGAGCAAATTTATTCCACTATTCATGGCATGTTGAGATGCAGTTGTGAGATTCAAACTGCTGTACCCACCTGTTTTCAATGTATTCTTCCCTGGAGGGGCAAAATAAGTTTTTTGATGAAGTATATGCTAAACAGGAAATACAAAAGTTTGTCCAACAAAAAGTAAGCTGTGAAACAGGAGGAGGTTCTGCTTCTTGTTCTTCTGGTTAATAAAGACCACAGAGAGGCTATCCGTGACACCGTATCCAATGTTTCAACAGAAAACGTTGGGGAGAAGGAAAGGAACATGAAAGTTTACTAGAAGAATCAAGGGTACATTAGAAATGAAGCAGAGAAAGGATCTGGGAGAACAACACAATAATTATATTTGTGATGAATGACAGAAGAAAATCTGGAAATATTGGACTTTCAGAATTTGTTGGATTTGTGGGGGACTCTAAATCTTATGCCCTACTTCATGTCATTAATGTTAGGAAAAGTGCTTTGTAGAAGGAAAGAGAAGGGAGACAGTTAACTGTAAGTAAAGAATTTTTTCTTAAATAATATTTTTGTGGTGTGTGGTTTTCTTTACATGCTATAAAATAAAGTTTTCTCAGTTATTTTTAATTGGAATATGGACTATAAACAAGTGCTGCTGTTTTTTTTTCTTTTGTTTTCCCCTTCTTTTTCTTCTTGTTCAGTTTTAAAAAAATGTAGACACTGCAATGTAAAAGAAGAAGCCTGGTTAGAAAATATAACAAGAGAACAATTAATGTGATTTTTCTCATTCTTGCAGATGGGACTGACTGGATTAAGGACCTTAAATTGATATGGTACCAAGTTTTACACGAGACAGCAAGTAAATGAAAAGGAATATTGAATATTATGAAGCATTTTTCTAGCAAATACATGTCTGCTTAGTAGCAATTCTGCAGCTTGTTTTCATGTTTCCATGGAAACAATCTGATAAAGAGAAACTGACTGTCTGGTTTTCAAGTTTTCATGGAGACAATTTGATAAAGAGAAAATGGCTACGGCCTGGTAAGTACATTGGCTTACTGACAGAACCCACACTGTGAAAGTAGCAGACTCCAAATCAGACTTCAGACCAGTGACAAGTGGAGTACCACAGGGTTCAGTCCTGGCTCCTCTCCTGTTTGGTATCTACTTCTCTGAAGTACAGGCTAACAAGAAGGTCTTTGGCTAACTAAATTTGCAGATGACTGCAAACTAGGAGCCATAATTGAAACTCCTAACGATGTGGACATCCTACAAAAGGGCCTCACTGAGACAGATGCCTGGTGTCAAAGCCATGGTCTCAAGCTCAATGCCAAAATGTGCATTGTCATCCCCTTTGGTAAAAACTCTGTACCCATGAACTACCACATAGGCAGTAGTCTACTTAACACCAAAAGTGTGATAAGAGACCTTGGGACACAGGTGGACAGTAGTCTCTCCTTTGATAATCACATTGCCACAGTGGTCAGGATATCCTTCTACATGGCACACTTCATCACAAAAGGTTTCTCATCCAGAAAAAAAAGAGGTCATTGTTCCCATCTACTCATCACTCATTAGACCCATTATAGAGTACAATGCCCCTTTTGGTATGTACTTCACAAGACCTCTTCAACAACTGGAAAGGCTGCAGAAATACTTCACAAAGAGGATTACTGGCCTCAAACAGATGCCCTACACAGACCGACTCAAAAACTCCAGCTTTACTCCATCACATATCGCCAACTCAGAGGCGATCTCTGCCTAACATACAAAGCTATGTCAAACCCAGAGCTGTTGGACATGCTCCACTTAAAGAAATCCCAATCCCTACGAGCTACACGTTCTAGGGACCTAAACCTTGTCACCACAATAAACATAACATGCTGGAGGGATAGAATCTGGTGTCAGAGACTTACCATACTCTGGAACAGACTACCTATCTATGTCAGACAGAGCTCCTCATTTGCACTCTTCAAGAAAAATCTTGATAATTGGATGGGTAACAGGAAATTCATCCTGGGGATCACTTCTGTAGTTCTGCTAGACAGGGGCACAGGAAAATAATTTTCTTGGGTAGCGAAAGCCAGGGTACCTTTTTGGCTAGGCTTGTATAGGTTCTAGGGCCAATAGCCTAGTACCTACCTATGAACCTAGGACATACTGTTCTCAGAAAGCATATGGGGTTTTCCCAAATAGGACAGCTATAAAGCTAAGACAAAACCAATTAGCACTTAGTAGAAGCACAGGCTGTGCCATGCATTTTAGTGTGCATAACCTTTCTTTTAGGTTAACCCAAGTCTATAAGTGTGGCTGTCAGTTTGGGACTTTTGTTCCTATTAGGAGGGTAAAACTTCAATACCTGATGATGTACATAGTTTTATCTGTTAGTATTAAGTTAATAGATTTTAAGGGGATATTAGGAGTGTGTCTATTTTTTTTTTTTTTTGAGGGGTTTCAATAAAACACAAAGTCTTGTAAGATGTGACATAGGCTCAAATGGATTCCACAAGAAATAACTATATAAAAGTTCAACCTGCCAAACATTTTATGCATGTAAACCAAAAGATGGAACTAGACAGTTAACAAAAAAGGTGTTAAATATAAAAGGTGGTAATAATAACTTTTTAATGCAATGATGCTTTCTGTAGCATCTTTAAATGTCAACAGTCTCAGAGATAAATACAAAAAAGAAAGAGTAGTGAACTATATTAAAATGTAAAGTTCAAATAGTTATGTTACAGGAGACACACACAGAAAGAAGTGACATGTGAATTTGATAAATAAAGGTTTTCAGGATGGTTATTCAGCAGAATACCCAGGATAATTGCAAGAGGAGCTACTATAGTGATAGAAGAGAATAAAAAGATAATAATGGCCAATTTGTAGTACTAAGGGGCTACTGCCAAGGGAGGAGGATTACACTGGCATGTATTTATATTTCACCTAAAACTGCTATAATGGAGCTTAAGAAAATTTTGGGAGAAATAATCAGTTTTCAGCAAGGAATATTACTTCTAGATGGGGACTGGAATGTGAGTTGCAGCAGTGAAGATGTGTCTGGGGGGCCCATAAGTGAAAGTATAACAAAGGAGAGTAGATTTTTGATGAAATTTATGAAAATATTTGGCACTGAAGATGTGAATTCAGTAATAAGAGTTTGGAGTGAATTTATTTATTAATCCACAAGATATAAAAACTGGGATTGGCTAGACAGAATTTACATTTCACAAGAATGTGTGCATTTCACTGAAGGTCTTGATACTCACCCAATAACTATTTCAGATCATGTGCCAATAATAACTAAAATAAAAGCAGAGGGTAATGAAATGAAAATGAGACACTGGTGCTTTCTCACCTATCTGTTGAAAAGACAGGAATTTAAGGAATGGGTAGTGAAGATTATATAGGAGCTATGAGAGAGGATAGAAACTTCTTCTGAAAATATAGCGAGGGAGATGGATAAAATTATGTTAGAGTTTAAAAATTGGGTGGAAATAAAAGAAGGGGAGCTATGGTTAGGAAGTAACAAGAATTACTTAGAGTGACCTACAAATGTTAAAGTATTGCAGAATGGGGGGAATCTCACAGAACAAGAAGATGATCATCAGGAGAATGCTAAGGAGGAAATAAGGGATTACCTTGATAATACGCACAAGTTTAGAAAGACTGCTGTTAAGCAACTTTTTGGATAACAGTAGAGCAGAAAAACATTTAGCACAACTACTCAGGCAACAGAAAGTAGAAAGGGCTGTTGCCAAGCTCAGGGATCCTATAACAAGGAAGATAATAAGAAATCCTGTAGAGGTATTAGAAATATTTTGGAAATTATATGAAAGTCTGTATAAAGCAGAAAAAGCTGGTAACAAAAAAAAAAATACAAATTGAAATGTTTACGGAAGAATTAAATATGCCAAGGTTAGAGGTAGATGAGGCTCAATTACTAATGGTCAAGATAGGAGGAGATGAGATAAAAAAATGTGATGTATAACCAATCTACAGGAAAGTCCCCAGGAATAGTGTTCATGTCTATAATGGCCAAATAAATGGCAAAAGTAATGCCAAGCATGATAGATATCCACCAATGTGGTTTTGCGGAGGAGAGGCAAACATTTGACAACATTAGCTGAACACTGAAGAGCCAGAGCAAAGCAGAATGTAAGAAAATGCCACTGTTGTTTGTGGGTCTTGATGCAGAGAAGGCATTTGACAGATTAAGCTGGTACTTTATGAGCAGGGCATAGGAAGCATTTGCATTTCCTGAAAAAATTACAAGGTTGATTAGGAGGATATATGAGGGAAAATTAAAGTGGGTGGGGTCCTTTCTGATAATTTCAGCTTGAGCACAGGAACCAGCCAGGGGTGTCCTCTTTTGCCTTTGTTATCTGCATTATATTTAGAACTACTGGCAAAGAAAATAAGGGACTCAGAAATTCAAGGATATAATTGGTATGGCAGTTGAGAAAAGCTGACTCTACTTGCAGATGATATTATTTTATACCTGACAAAACCAGAAAGAAACATTACAGTGATGTGGAACAGTTTGAGACAGTTTCATATCTTTTTGGGATACAAAATTAATGAAGCTAAAACAAAGGCAACAGCAGTAAATTATGTACCCACACACGAATTGGTTCAGCAATATCCTTATTTATGGGGACTTGATAAAATTAAGTATTTAGGAGTATGCATTAGTTGGAGGTGTGACCGGGGAAGAAAGAGGTAATTGGAAACATATTTTCTGGGAGTGCAGTGAGTTGGCGGACTGTAAGGTGTCCCTGTGGGATGCTCTGTCGAGAGAGATGCTGGGTGGGCAGATTGGTGTAATAGGCAGATGATGCGGTGGTGGTGCTGCGCTAGTGTTGTCACCTCACAGTAAGACGTTGTCCTGTCCGATTCTCAGCTAGAGCGTCTTCTGTGTGGAGACATGCGTGAATGGGCGTACCTACGTTTAAGGTTGTGCGTCAGGGCCGGCAACTCGGCACATAAAAATCTACTGCCAATCATTAGCGGACTGGAGTTCCGCTGTGGCGACCCCTAACCGGGAAAAAGACAAAAGACACAACAAATTTTTTCTGAGCTATGATACAGAATTGGAATTGCCTAGACATGGTAAGACCTTGGCTGTCTCTAATTAAGGTGGCTGCCAAGAAAGCAATTACTAGAAAATGGAAATCAAAACCAACTATATTAGAAGTAGTAAATATAGTAAGAGAGAGAAAAAAAAAACTGGAATTGAGATCTTCAGAAAAAGGCAGGCGCAAACTACATAGGAAAAAATGGGAATTGCGGGAACAATACATACAAGGGAGGAATGAGGTTTAAAAGAAGGCAGGACTAAAATGAGCTATGTAATGTTTGATTGAAAACAACTGGTAAATTATAAGTGATGTATAATGTTTGCAACTGGGAGTGTGTCAGTATGGTTTGTGATGTTAAAATACATGCAAATAGCAGGATTGTGTCAGTGAGTTTTGTTTTCATTTATATAAATGCATGACTGCTTATTGTTGTACCTGATGGTTTAATAAAGATGTTTCTTGTTTATGGGTAGGAATTGAATAATTTATGTAATATTGCTTAGGTTATATGATTTATTTATTGACATTTGATGATGGGGAAAATTCACTGGGTCAGAAACCCATTTTCAGTGAAGGCCTGGGGAAAAAGCTCCAAATATAAAATACAAATACATAAATAATATTCAAAAATAATAGAGACAATGTTATGATGCTTAGATACTAATATGCAATAAACTGACAAAAAGTACATGGATAATGGCTAACAGAATTTTGCAGTGGATATTTTTTATAGCTAAATTAAGCAGCTCAAGAGACAGAAATGGGAGTAAAGAGATGTATAATAAAATTAGAGATTTTAAACTGACATGGAACGAAAGGAAAACATTGGGCCGGATTCACGAAACCTCCGTGTAAGACTTAATATGTCTTACTCGGAGGCTGCAGTTGAACGGTATGACGTCAGCATGCCATGCATATTCATGAGGGCATGCTGAATCATACCCTAGGCTAACACGGTCCGTGTAGGAAAGTAGGGGGCGTGTCCGAATGCCGAGTACTGCAAAGAGACATGCCCCCAGAAGAGTCGGAGGCCTGAAAGTAAACACCCACGAGCGAGTCCTTAGAAATGTCAAGGAACACAACACCACACATCCCCACAGACTAAACCCTACTGAAAATGTGTAAAACGTAAAAATAGCAGTTTCATTTTTTTTTTTTTAAATTTCAAAAATGTTTGCCCGCATTTGCACTCGTTTGCGCAGGTATGCCCTTCGCTCAGCCACAGTTGGCAGACATTGAAAAGCATATAAGATCTAAATATGCAAATTAAGCCAAGTAGCAATAGTGTAGCGGTAGAGACGTTGGCCAAAAAGGAGGTAGTCACGGTTCGAGCTCCCACAACATCATTCACCATTTTTATTTAAATAAGTATGAAACAATCCCGACATATATATACATATATATATATATATATATATATATATATATATATATATATATATACATATATATATATATATATATATATATATACTATAATTTAAGTAAAATGCAATGAAATGGGCCATGTATTTGCGAAGAAATCCGACAGAATAATTTATAAAAAAAGGATTATAATTGCCCATAGCTGAGCAACACTTTAACAAGCTTAATATGAGTGCCCAGAGGTGAGCAGCGCTTTAACAAGCTTAATATGAGTGCCCGTAGCTCAGCAGCGCTTCACCCAGCGTAATATGAGTGCTCATAGCTAAATAACGCGTTACCCAGCGTAAGCCATTTGCGCGGAGCTGTGCAGCGCACCAACCAGCTTACCGGCGGGCAACATTGGGTAAGCTGTATCAAAGCCGCCTTTACACAGACACACCTCCTAGCCTGTCTAGACAGTAGTAAAATAAAAAAAGCAATGCCAAGGGTCGAACCCAGGATACTGTGCACCATAGTCAAAGTACTGAACCACTAAGCCATGACAGTTGTACTGAGAAATACAATATTAGCATATATACAGGAATGAATGAAAATAGAACCATGACAAAGCAGGTTTGCTTTAAGCTGATAAATATCCAAAATGGCCAATCACAGATAAGTGCAGGAAAACTGGCATATATAAACCCCATAGGCGGGAATACACACCATAACTGATTGTGGTACCCATTTGCAGTCAGGATGGCAGGTGCAGGAGAGGGAAATCGCTTCAGACCACAAAGGTGTGGTGGCCATGATCATGAAGCACAACTCATGCAGGGCCAGGTTCAATGGGGAGCGTACAAGGCAGAGGTGTGGAACCGGTTGGCACATGATCTCACCAGTGCCACAGGCATTCCAAGGACTGGTGAACAGGTCCGTCACCACCATGTGGACCTGAAGCGACGTAAGGAGGACCAACTGAACCGTTGGATCCAGGAGGCCCGCCAAATGCCCAATGCCCCACTTCTGAGTAAGTATCCATGTAATTACGTATGTAAGAAATGCTATCCTAGTATAGTATGGAGAGGTATGTTCCAATATTCCTTCATTTATATTACAGCTGCAGGTGTTCGTTCCGCGAATCAGCAAGCTTATGCTGATAGGCTGCTGAGGTTGCGCCACCAGGCAGGTTAGTAATTATTTAGCTGGCATTGTTATAGAATATAAGTGAGACAGATTGTAAAAGAGTTTGGTGTTGTAACCCAGTATTAAAGGTGAAATAAGCCTAGAATAAAAATTCTGCTAGTATTGTAAGATTAGATAAGTGATGCAGCCTGGAAAAGAGTGTATTGCAATCCAGTAATAAAGATTAAACAAGTCTCAAATAGAGTTTCCACCTGTATTGTAATATCAGATAACTGCTTCAGCCTGAAAATGAGTAGTAATCAATCAACAAAGGATAGACAAGTGTCGAATACATCCTTGTAAATTCTGCCATATGAAATAAGTGAGTCAGCTGGAAAGGATTGTTGTAACCCAGTAATAAATGTTAATAAAGCCTAGAATTAAGTACCATTCTGAAAAGTAAATACAAAATAAGTGAGAGAGTGTGAGAAAGACAGTTTGAAGCTACCAAGAAAGCTATAATAAGTCTGGAATAAAGGTATACTGCAGTCACTACATAATGAAATGAATGAGACAGCCACAACCAAAGAGTGTGATGTCTTAAATAAAGTACAGAACCTGGACTGTGTCCGTCCCACAATTTAGATATGTTGCTGTACCCTTGCATTATGGAGATAGTATGGTTGTATGAAATGCTGAACATCCACAGTTGTCTAGACCCATATAAATCAAATGTAGCAGGATGCTGTACTTGAACACAGCCAGATATGAACATATATGAATAAAAATGGAATGTATATTAATGTAGCAGTAACATCCCCATCACCAACATTCCTAAGGTTACATACAGGAAACTGTACTAATACATGTAGGGGATATATATCTGCATCTACTAGGAATGTACAATATATGTATAGGTAGTGTAAGTTGTTAATGTAATATTTCTCCACCATACCCTATTTTCACAAACTATGCCATTCCACACCAAACTGGGTATGTGTATTCACAATTAATTCCCATGAACATTTGTCCTGCTGGTTCATACATATCTGCATGTACGTTGATGCATGTGCCCTGTTCACATATCCAAACCTGATGGCCTGTTGCCACCAATCAACCCTGCATGCTGTTGGAATGTGCACTGTTGTTCTAAATATGCATGTGTTATGCTTGCTGCTCAATGTTCGGAATTCATGGGTGTTTGGTTAATGGGAATACTGATGCATGCTGTTACAACTAATTTTGAATGGTGTTGTTTGTTACTAACCCAAAATGCCATAAAATACTGCTAAACATAGGACAACAGGGAAGGCGGGTTCCAGCGGACCCACCTCTCCCACCTCAGCTGGCGAATGCACCTGGCACCAGTGCCCAGGCCGGGACCTCCTCCTCCCATGGCCCTGTGCCACCTTCGGGTGGAAGCGCTGCAGGGGATGGGGCTCGTCCCCTCTCTGCAAGTGTGGCCGGAGGAGAGCCTCCACTCACCCTCCATAGGGTCCGGTCTGTGGTGTGTAGTGAGATCAGGCATTCTGTGACTGATCCCCTACGCCAGCTCGAGGCGAGAGTGGCGCAACTCATGGGTGTGCCTGCCCATCCTATCCAGCCCCCAGCACAGCCCCAGCCTGGGCTGTGAAGGCACAGTGGTAACTGCCCATGGGTGGGGATCTCAGTTCCACTGTTGCCATCTGTGGGCTCATGGGCTCGCGATATCCAAACATCCGTCCCCGTCAATTGTGTTTCCCCCCCACATGTGTCATTCTCCACCCCTGTATGCATCTTGTTTGTCTTGCCTCCTGCTGTATTTATAGGGTGCTGACATCATCAGTCTTTCCAATGAGGAATGTACATCTTTTAGTGTGTTATCCCAGTCTTCAAAAAGGCCATTCCTTTCACAGAGAATTGCATACATACACCCCCCACCCCCACCCCACACACACACAGCGTTAGCAGGATTCAAACCCCTACCTATGTTATGATACTTGAGAGAGACGCATTAGCACAGCGTGCTATTCGCATTACTGGATGATTCCCCTTCTCCTGTTGTATTTATAGGGTGCTGACGTCATCAGTCTTTCCAAAGAGGAATTTACATCTTTTAGCGTGTTATCCCAGTCTTCAAAAAGGCCATTCCTTTCACAGAGAATTGCATACATACACCCCCCCCCACACACACACACAGTGTTTGCAAGATTCAAACCCCTACCTATGTTATGATACTTGAGAGAGACACATTAGCACAGCGCACTATTCGCATTACTGGATGATTTCCCTTCTCCTGCTGTATTTATAGGGTGCTGACATCATCAGTCTTTCCAAAGAGGAAGGTACATCTTTAACTATCCCTCAGTATGGGGGATAACAATATCTGTGCATTAACAGACGCCTAGTTCAGGATCACATATGCACACTGGCACTGCCAGGTTATGTTCTATAGTATGTTTCATGACCACAGGACTTGTAACACACAACACAAGTAGGGGGTGTATCCATATACATCACAGATACACACACCTCTGGGTTGGTACCTCTGCACTAAGCATGACAGGCCATACATATACAACTACCATTGTGCAAAACTGCCTTTTGGTTTGGTGTGTAGTTCAGACAAAGTACAGTTTTGTACCTACCATAAATGTAGATGTCCGAACAGGATAGCATCTGCAGTCATAACAAATGGGTTGTCCTGTCGTCAGGCAGCCCTTCGGTCGGCCGGATTCCAAAGTCTGAGTCCGGCTTCGGCTGATGTCGCACTTCACCCGACGTCATCTCTGCTGGTCTTCGGGTATAAAGGCATCAGCCGACGCCATTTTCCTCAGTATTTCTTGCCCCAGATGCCAGTTGCCCTCTAGGAAAGCTAAATTTTGGATAAATGCCAATGTTTCCAAAATAGTAGAAGGCAAACACAAAAATAAGCATGTATGTACATATATACAAACAAATACACCATAAGAGACTCCCCAGCTAGCTATTAGGAGGGTAAATACCTAGGAGTACCACAGAGGGAAGGAGGGTGGTAATCCTGACTGCAGATACTATCCTGTTCGGACATCTACATTTATGGTAGGTACAAAACTGTACTATGTCCTTCAAGGATGCATCTGCAGTCATAACAAATGGGTAGAATACCATAGCCAAACTAGGGAGGAGGAAGAAGAATTATGGTGTAGTTAGGATCCCTTGCAATACAGCAGTGGCAAACCCTGCTCGGGATCTAGAGTATAGAGGTAAATTATAATGCTTGGCAAATGTATGCACGGAGGTCCAAGTAGCCGCCTCAATAATGTCCTTGGTTGCCACTCCTCGTAAGAAAGCTGTGGTAGTGGCTGTAGCCCTTGTAGAATGAGGTCTTATGTTCTGTGGAACTGGTTTTCCATGGTAGGAGTAACAGAATCTTATGCAATTTCCTATCCATTTGGAGATTGTCTGTTTGGAAATTGCTTTTCCTTCCCTTCCTGTTGCATAGGCTACTAAAAGCTGGTCAGTTTTTCTGTTACTTTTGGTTCTGTCCAGGTAGTAGCGTAACTGTCTATGTACATCCAAGGTATGCAGCAGCCTTTCTCCCCTGTTCTGTGGATTGGGAAAGAAGGTAGGTAGGTGGATTGCCTGGTTTAAAGACACTCTGGATACCACCTTAGGTATAAATGTAGGATTAGTTCTCATGGACACTCTATCTTGATGGAAGATTAGGAAGGGTTGTACTGCCATTAAGGCCTGTAGTTCCGAAACCCTCCTTGCTGAAGTAATTGCCAGTAGGAAAGCAGTTTTCCATGATAGGTGTTGAAGGTCTGCTGTTGCTGCTGGTTCAAATGGAGGGAGTGTCAATTTTTCTAGCACAAAGTTCAAGTCCCATGGTGGTAATGGTGGCTTCCTAGGAGGTTTTACATTCTTGATCCCTCTGAGGAATTGCCTGAGTAGAGGATGCGAAAAGACAGGTCGATCGAAGCTGTATTCTGCGGAAATAGCTGATGCATGTATCTTGATGGAGGAATAGGACAGGCCCGTATGTAGAAGCTCTTCCAAGTACTCCAGGATGTTAGCAATATCTATGTTCGAGACATCTTTTCCTCTTTCAGTACTCCAAATGACAAACCTTTTCCATTTTCCTGCATAGTTCCTTCTTGTTGAAGGTCTGCAGGCTTCAAGGATAATGTCTTTAACCCTTTGTGATAAGTCTGGGTTAGTTGCTGTTATGTGATGTTCCAGGCAGTCAGTTGCAAGGTTTTTAGGTTTGGGTGCATGATGTTGTAGTTGTTCTGAGTTAACATCAAAGGCATCAGGGTATTGGCCACATTCTCCCTGAGACATGCTCCTCAGCAAAGGATACCAGTGTTGTCTTGGCCAATTCGGAGCTATCAGAATTATCCTTGGACGTTCCTCTTTGATTTTCAGTAGTACCTTGTGCATCAAAGGAAGAGGTGGAAATGCATATGCTGTCAGGCCTTTCCAACTGAAGGATAGAGAGTCCACCTTCCATGCTAGTGGGTGGCATGTCCTTGTGCAGAATTTTTTGAGCTGGTGATTGAGTGGGGATGCGAATAGGTCTATTTGTGGCATTCCCCATTTCTTTGTGATGGCCTTGAAGATGTCCGGGTGTAGCATCCATTCGTGAGCATCCGAGGTGGTTCTGCTTAACATGTCTGCTAGGGTGTTTTCTTTTCCGCACAAATATTGCCTGTAACTGGATGTTGTAGCTCAGAGCCATATTCCAAAGGTCCAGAGTCATTCTGCATAGGGGTATGAATGAGTGCCTCCCTGTTTGTTGATGTACCACATGACTGTGGTGTTGTCTGTCCTTATCATTAAATGGCCTTCTTTGAGGAATGGTTTGAATTTCTGGATTGCTAGTTTTACTGCCAGCATTTCTTTTTGGTTTATGTGCAGGTGCAGCTGGTCTGGAGTCCACAATCCTTGTATGCACTTGTCCAACATGTGCGCCCCAGCCTAGGTCTGAGGCGTCCGTTGTGATGGTTTGGTTTGCTTGAAAGTTGTGGAAGGGCAAGCCTGGGTTTGACTGGCATGCTTGAGCCCACCATAGGAACTCTTGTTTCAGGCATGGTATTAGTGGGATTTCGGTTTCTAAGCTGTGCCTGTGTTGAGACCATAAATTCTTTAGGTACCACTGTAGTTTTCTCATATGCAGTCTGGCATGGGGGACCAGGATTATGCATGATGCCATGAAGCCCAAGGCCTGCAGTACTTTTCTTGCTGTTAGCTTGTGCTGCTTTGTTAATGCCAAGAAGTAAAGAGGGAGTTGTGCTTGTTTTTCTGCAGTTAGGAATGCCATTTGTTTTACTGTGTCCAATTCCGCACCCAAGAAAGTTCTTGTCTGGGATGGTATCAGTCTTGACTTTTTTTAAATTGACTGTGTATCCCAGGGCTTGTAGTAAGCAAATGACTCTTTGTAAATCTGTTGTCAGCTTGCTTTTGTTGTCCGCTTGTAACAGGCAGTCGTCCAGGTATGGATAAATTTGGATTCCCTGTAGCCTGCAATGAGCGATTACTGATGCCAGGCATTTTGTGAATACTCTGGGCGCAGTAGATAAGCCAAAGGGCAATGCTGAGAATTGATAATGCTCTGATCCTGCAAGAAATCTGAGGTATCTTCTGCAATTTGGTCGTATGGGGACGTGCAGGTATGCCTCCTTGAGATCTAGAGTTACCAGCCAACACTCCTTGCCCAGCATGGGAAGAAGTTGCTGTAGGGTCAGCATTTTGAATTTTGGTACAATGATGTATGTGTTTAAGACGGACAGGTCGAGAATAGGTCTCCAACTTTTCTCTTTTCTTGGTACTAGGAAGAGTCTGGAGTAGAATCCTTTGCCCTGTTCTGTTATTGGTACTCTTTCCACAGCTCTCATCTTTGTTAATTGAGCTATCTGCTTTAGAGCTTCTGTTTTTTGGTTTGGAGGTAGGTTTGGCATTCCTCTTTTTACTGGTAAGGTGTGGAAGTGGAAAATGTAGCCTTGGTCTATGGTTTGCAAAATCCACTTGTCTTTTGTGATATAGTGCCAATTTTTCGAAAATAAGGCTAACTTTCCGCCTAAAGGTGCTGCTATTTGCTCCCTGGTAGGCGGTGTCAGAGTCAAGTCACTGTGATTGTCCTGTTGCAGTGGCAGTGGTTGTGTCTGTGCCTCTCTGTTTATTGCCTTGCCACTGGCATCCTCTATAGGCACCTCCTCTGGATTGATTTCTGCCTCTAGAGCGTCTATTCCTGCCTCTTTGAGATTTTGAGGAGTCTGGAAAGGACCAATTTTTGGCAGGCCAGTTCCTGCTAAACCTTGGGGGCTGAACCTGTAAGAAATCCTTAACTGTTTGTACAGATTTTGCCTTCTCTTCCATTTTCTTCATTACTTGCTGAGCAGGTGTACCAAATAGACTGGCCTTATCCATAGGAGCATCTAACAGCTTTGCTTTAACATGATCCGTCAAAACCTGTTCCTTCAACCATGCATGCCTTCTTATCACTGTGCCAGTCATGGCTGATCTAAATGAAGCCTCCAGTGCATCATAGCCACATTTTAAAGAATGGTTACTAACCTGCTGAATGTTATTCACCATTTCTAAAACATATTTCTTATCTAAGGAGTCATCAGAGGATAGCTTCTTAGTTAACTGATCAAGCATAAACTCTTGGTATTGGATCATATGAAACTGACAGTTTAAAGCTCTAGCTGAGAGAGTAGCAGAGGTGTAAACTTTTTGCCCCCCATCTCTCTAAGGACCTGGATTCCCTTTCAGAAGGGAGAGGGTTTTTTGCTGAGGTTGAAGCTACTGCCTTAGGCCCCTGGGATATAGTCTCAGGATCTGCAAGTGGGGCCTTGTATAGGTGGTGATGAGTGTCTGGCACCCTGTAAAATCTATCTGGTTTGGAAGGGGCTGGAGGTAAAGTATCAGGAGCAGTGCAAACATCATTAAATGCATCATCCACAACAGGCAGAACTGGAGGTATAGCTAAGGGCCTATGTTGTGGTAAGTGCAGAAAGGTCCTAAGCCTTTTCCTTGAATGTGGGAAATCTTGTGCCTGCCATTGGAATTGTTCTCTCATGGCATGTAAGGTTTCCCAAAGGAAAATTCCTCGGGTGGAGAGGCAGATGGAATGGATTCTGCAGCATCGGAATCTTCATAAGTAGAAAAGGAGCCTCTGGCTGATCTGTAATGTCTGAGTCATCCGAAGAATCATCAGAGGACACTGGCTCGGGGGGCTCTGCTCTAGGTCTCTTTTCTGGAGACTGAGAGGCCCTGTCTGGGTGAGATTGGGATCCCCTAATTAAGGAGATTAAATCCTCTGCCAGAGTAAGCATTTGTGAACTAGAAGTGGCCCTATGTGAGGGGTCTTAACAGGCACTGATTTAACAGTTTTGGCTGCTTTAGCCCTGGCAAAGGCCTTTATAGACATGGCTGCAGGAGGCCTAGCAGCACCACGTGCTGGGGTAGAGACATCCAAAGGGATGGTGTCTGATAATTCACTAGGAACCACAGTAGTAGGCAAAACTTCAGAGGCCGATTCAACTAATGTAGCATGAGCCTCGGTAGTAGTCATGGATTCGCTGAAGATTGACCCGTTTCTCGGTTTCAGCCGAAACCGAGACACTCGCTTGCTTAACCGTGGTTTCGCCGAAACCGGACCGCGAGTGTCGGTCTTTTCTTTGCATTTTTAACAATTTGGGTAGTCGGAGGATCCGGCGGCATAATGTACGCAAAATCTGAGCCGAAAAACTGTTCAGCAAACTCCGACGCCTAAGCCGCTCGGTTGAAGGAAGCACAGGCTAAACAGGCTGCTACGCGTGGTCTGGGCCTAAACAAGGTAGGCAGTAAGAGTGGAAATCTTTATGAGGTATTTGTTTCCCACAAGTTAAACAGTTATTTACTTTTCTGACATCGGCTGAGGCAAGAAAGTGTCCCCAACGGGTACTTAGCTTTTAGAAGTCTTCAAGTAGTATTCGGTAGTAGTAATCTCTGGATCTGACCGACCGGCACTTGCGAACAGCTTCTGCTTTGGCGCCACGCCGGCAAGAAAGACTGAGGAAAATGGCGTCGGCTGATGCCTTTATACCGAAGCCAGCAGAGATGACGTCGGTGAAGTCGACATCAGCGACCCAGACTTTGGAATCCGGCCGACCAAAGGGCTGCCTGACGACAGGACAACCCATTTGTTATGACTGCAGATGCATCCTTGAAGGACATCCCCCCCATACCCAGTAAAGTACAGTTTTGTACCTACCATAAATGTAGATGTCCGAACAGGATAGCATCTGCAGTCATAACAAATGGGTTGTCCTGTCGTCAGGCAGCCCTTTGGTCGGCCGGATTCCAAAGTCTGGGTCCGGCTTCGGCTGATGTCGCACTTCACCCGACGTCATCTCTGCTGGTCTTCGGGTATAAAGGCATCAGCCAACGCCATTTTCCTCAGTGTTTCTTGCCCCAGATGCCAGTTGCCCACTTGGAAAGCTAAATTTTGGATAAATGCCAATGTTTCCAAAATAATAGAAGGCAAACACAAAAAATAAGCATGTATGTACATATATACAAACAAATACACCATAAGAGACTCCCCCCCAGCTAGCTATTAGGAGGGTAAATACCCTAGGAGTACCACAGAGGGAAGGAGGGTGGGTAATCCTGACTGCAGATGCTATCCTGTTCAGACATCTACATTTATGGTAGGTACAAAACTGTACTATGTCCTTCAAGGATGCATCTGCAATCATAACAAATGGGTAGAATACCATAGCCAAACTAGCTGGGGACCAAGAAGAATTATGGTGTAGTTAGGATCCCTTGCAATACAGCAGTGGCAAACCCTGCTCGGGATCTAGAGTATAGAGGTAAATTATAATGCTTGGCAAATGTATGCACGGAGGTCCAAGTAGCCGCCTCAATAATGTCCTTGGTTGCCACTCCTCGTAAGAAAGCTGTGGTAGTGGCTGTAGCCCTTGTAGAATGAGGTCTTATGTTCTGTGGAATTGGTTTTCCATGGTAGGAGTAACAGAATCTTATGCAATTTCCTATCCATTTGGAGATTGTCTGTTTGGAAATAGCTTTTCCTTCCCTTCCTGTTGCATAGGCTACTAAAAGCTGGTCAGTTTTTCTGTTACCTTTGGTTCTGTCCAGGTAGTAGCGTAACTGTCTATGTACATCCAAGGTATGCAGCAGTCTTTCCCCCCTGTTCTGTGGATTGGGAAAGAAGGTAGGCAGGTGGATTGCCTGGTTTAAAGACACTCTGGATACCACCTTAGGCATAAATGTAGGATTAGTTCTCATGGACACTCTATCTTGATGGAAGATTAGGAAGGGTTGTACTGCCATTAAGGCCTGTAGTTCCGAAACCCTCCTTGCTGAAGCAATTGCCAGTAGGAAAGCAGTTTTCCATGATAGGTGTTGAAGATCTGCTGTTGCTGCTGGTTCAAATGGAGGGAGTGTCAATTTTTCTAGCACAAAGTTCAAGTCCCATGCTGGTAATGGTGGTTTCCTAGGAGGTTTTACATTCTGAGGAACTGCCTGAGAAGAGGATGCGAAAAGACAGGTGGATCGAAGCTGTATTCTGCTGAAATAGCTGATGCATGTATCTTGATGGAGGAATAGGACAGGCCTGTATGTAGAAGCTCTGCCAAGTACTCCAGGATGTTAGCAATATCTATGTTCGACACATCTTTTCCTCTTTCAGTACTCCAAATGACAAACCTTTTCCATTTTCCTGCATAGTTCCTTCTTGTTGAAGGTCTGCGGGCTTCAAGGATAATGTCTTTAACCCTTTGGGATAAGTCTGGGTTAGTTGCTGTTATGTGATGTTCCAGGCAGTCAGTTGCAAGGTTTTTAGGTTTGGGTGCATGATGTTGTAGTTGTTCTGAGTTAACATCAAAGACATCAGGGTATTGACCACATTCTCCCCTGAGACATGCTCCTCAGCAATGGATACCAGTGTTGTCTTGGCCAATTCGAGCTATCAGAATTATCCTTGGACGTTCCTCTTTGATTTTCAGTAGTACCTTGTGCATCAAAGGAAGAGGTGGGAATGCATATGCTGTCAGGCCTTTCCAACTGAAGGATAGAGAGTCCACCTTCCATGCAAGTGGGTGGTATGTCCTTGTGCAGAATTTTTTGAGCTGGTGATTGAGTGGGGATGCGAATAGGTCTATTTGTGGCATTCCCCATTTCTTTGTGATGGCCTTGAAGATGTCCGGGTGTAGCATCCATTCGTGAGCATCTGAGGTGGTTCTGCTTAACATGTCTGCTAGGGTATTTTCTTTTCCCGGCACAAATATTGCCTGTAACTGGATGTTGTAGCTCAGAGCCATATTCCAAAGGTCCAGAGTCATCCTGCATAGGGGGTATGAATGAGTACCTCCCTGTTTGTTGATGTACCACATGACTGTGGTGTTGTCTGTCCTTATCATTAAATGGCCTTCTTTGAGGAATGGTCTGAATTTCTGGATTGCTAGTTTTACTGCCAGCATTTCTTTTTGGTTTATGTGCAGGTGCAGTTGGTCTGGAGTCCACAATCCTTGTATGCATTTGTCCAACATGTGCACCCCCCAGCCTAGGTCTGAGGCGTCCGTTGTGATGGTTTGGCTTGCTTGAAAGTTGTGGAATGGCAAGCCTGGGTTTGACTGGCATGCTTGAGCCCAGCATAGGAACTCTTGTTTCAGGCATGGGATTATTGGAATTTCGGTTTCTAAGCTGTGCCTGTGTTGAGACCATAAATTCTTTAGGTACCACTGTAGCTTTCTCATATGCAGTCTGGCATGGGGTACCAGGATTATGCATGATGCCATGAAGCCCAAGGCCTGCAGTACTTTTCTTGCTGTTAGTTTGTTCTGCTTTGTTAATGCCAAGAAGTAAAGAGGGAGTTGTTCTTGTTTTTCTGCAGTTAGGAATGCCATTTGTTTTACTGTGTCCAATTCCGCACCCAAGAATGTTCTTGTCTGGGATGGTATCAGTCTTGACTTTTTTAAATTGACTGTGTATCCCAGGGCTTGTAGTAAGCAAATGACTCTTTGTAAATCTGTTGTCAGCTTGCTTTTGTTGTCCGCTTGTAACAGGCAGTCGTCCAGGTATGGATAAATTTGGATTCCTGTAGCCTGCAATGAGCGATTACTGATGCCAGGCATTTTGTGAATACTCTGGGCAGTAGATAAGCCAAAGGGCAATGCTGAGAATTGATAATGCTCTGATCCTGCAAGAAATCTGAGGTATCTTCTGCAATTTGGTCGTATGGGGACGTGCAGGTATGCCTCCTTGAGATCTAGAGTTACCAGCCAACACTCCTTGCCCAGCATGGGAAGAAGTTGCTGTAGGGTCAGCATTTTGAATTTTGGGACAATGATGAATGTGTTTAAGACGGACAGGTCGAGAATAGGTCTCCAACTTTTCTCTTTTCTTGGTACTAGGAAGAGTCTGGAGTAGAATCCTTTGCCCTGTTCTGTTATTGGTACTCTTTCCACAGCTCTCATCTTTGTTAATTGAGCTATCTGCTTTAGAGCTTCTGTTTTTTGATTTGGAGGTAGGTTTGGCATTCCTCTTTTTACTGGTAAGGTGTGGAAGTGGAACCTGTAGCCTTGGTCTATGGTTTGCAAAATCCACTTGTCTTTTGTGATATAGTGCCAATTTTTCGAAAATAAGGCTAACTTTCCGCCTAAAGGTGCTGCTATTTGCTCCCTGGTAGGCAGTGTCAGAGCCAAGTCACTGTGATTGTCCTGTTGCAGTGGCAGTGGTTGTGTCTGTGCCTCGCTGGTTATTGCCTTGCCACTGGCGTCCTCTGTAGGCACCTCCTCTGGATTGATTTCTGCCTCTACAGCGTCTATTCCTGCCTCTTTGAGATTTTGAGGAGTCTGGAAAGGACCAATTTTTGGCAGGCCAGTTCCTGCTAAACCTTGGGGGCTGAACCTGTAAGAAATCCTTAACTGTTTTTACAGATTTTGCCTTCTCTTCCATTTTCTTCATTACTTGCTGAGCAGGGGTACCAAATAGACTGGTCTTATCCATAGGAGCATCTAACAGCTTTGCTTTAACATGATCCGGCAAGACCTGTTCTTTCAACCATGCATGCCTTCTTATCACTGTGCCAGTCATGGCTGATCTAAATGAAGCCTCCAGTGCATCATAGCCACATTTTAAGGAATGGTTACTAACCTGCTGAATGTTATTCACCATTTCTAAAACATATTTCTTATCTAAGGAGTCATCAGAGGACAGCTTCTTAGTTAACTGATCAAGCATAAACTCTTGGTATTGGATCATATGAAACTGACAGTTTAAAGCTCTAGCTGAGAGAGTAGCAGAGGTGTAAACTTTTTCCCCCATCTCTCTAAGGACCTGGATTCCCTTTCAGAAGGGAGAGGGTTTTTTGCTGAGGTCGAGGCTACTGCCTTAGGCCCCTGGGATATAGTCTCAGGATCTGCAAGTGGGGCCTTGTATAGGTGGTGATGAGTGTCTGGCACCCTGTAAAATCTATCTGGTTTGGCAGGGGCTGGAGGTAAAGTATCAGGAGCAGTGCAAACATCATTAAATGCATCATCCACAACAGGCAGAACTGGAGGTATAGCTAAGGGCCTATGTTGTGGTAAGTGCAGAAAGGTCCTAAGCCTTTTTCTTGAATCTGAGAAATCTTGTCCCTGCCATTGGAATTGTTCTCTCATGGCATGTAAGGTTTCCCTAAAGGAAAATTCCTCTGGTGGAGAGGTAGATGGAATGGATTCTTCAGCATCGGAATCTTCATAAGTAGAAAAAGGAGCCTCTGGCTGATCTGTAATGTCTGAGTCATCCGAGGAATCATCAGAGGACACTGGCTCGGGGGGCTCTGCTCTAGGTCTCTTTTCTGGAGGCTGAGAGGCCCTGTCTGGGTGAGATTGGGATCCCCTAATTAAGGATATTAAATCCTCTGCCAGAGTAAGCCTATGTGAACTAGAAGTGGGCCTGTGTGAGGGGGGCTTAGCAGGCACTGATTTAACAGTTTTGGCTGCTTTTGCCCTGGCAAAGGCCTTAATAGACATGGCTGCAGGAGGCCTAGCAGCACAACGTGCTGGGGTAGAGACATCCAAAGGGATGGTGTCTGATAATTCACTAGGAACCACAGTAGTAGGCAAAACTTCAGAGGCCGATTCAACTAAGGTAGCAGGAGCCTCAGTAGTAGTCATGGATTCGGCTGAAGATTGACCCTTTTCGGTTTCGCCGAAACCGAGACACTCGCTTGCTTAACCGTGGTTTCGCCGAAACCGCGGACCGCGAGTGTCGGTCTTTTCTTTGCTTTTAACAATTTGTGTAGTCGGAGGATCCGACGGCATAATGTACGCAAAATCTGAGCGAAAAACTGTTCAGCAAACTCCGACACGCCTAAGCGTTGCCGGTTGAAGGAAGCACAGGCTAAACAGGCTGCTACGTCGTGGTCTGGGCCTAAGCAAGGTAGGCAGTAAGAGTGGAAATCTTTATGAGGTATTTGTTTCCCACAAGTTAAACAGTTATTTACTTTTTCTGACATCGGCTGAGGCAAGAAAGAGTCCCCAACGGGTACTTAGCTTTAAAAGTCTTCAAGTAGTATTCGGTAGTAGTAATTTCTGGATCTGACCGACCGCACTTGCGAACAGCTTCTGCTTCGCCACGCGCAAGAAAGACTGAGGAAAATGGCCGGCTGATGCCTTTATACCAAGACCAGCAGAGATGACGCCGGGTGAAGTGCGACATCAGCGGCCGGACCCAGACTTTGGAATCCGGCCGACCGAAGGGCTGCCTGACGACAGGACAACCCATTTGTTATGACTGCAGATGCATCCTTGAAGGACATCCACACTTGGCTTTCCTGGGAACACTGTAGGATATGCAGGTCTTCACACACACCATTATAGTGGTTGACTTCAGGTACACAAATATTGACTGGGGATACTACTCAGGTCCTCAACAACATCACCCTACAGCCACTACAATTTGTGAATCCATGTGCTATGGCACAACCAGTCACCACACCCACAAGGGGGAATACATATTGGACCTGATCATCACCAACATGGGGACTCTATGTTCCACACCAGAGTTAGAACCGTCATTGTTAAGATCAGACCATAAACAACTTTCCCTGGACATCCATATCCCATCCCCACCCCCAGCCAAGGAAATCACTGTAAAGAATTTCTCAAAAGCAGACTTAGCACTTGTGAAGACCTGGGTGGAATACTTCAAAGGCCCCGTGCTGGAGGATAATACAGCCCAATCTGCAGAATCCTTTACAAACGCATTGTATGAGCACCTGCAGGTATGCACTGATCATGCTATCCCAAATAAAACCATGACTCCTCCAAAACAGGAGACCTATCTGGTTGACCCCAGCCATATATAAGCTGTACAACAGAAGGAGGAAGTTACTACATAACAGAGCAATATCCCACAGACCCACATAGATAATAACCTCTCCTTTGCTAATCACACTGACAGAGTCATTGCAAAGACCTTTATATAGCCCTCCTTATCACATGGGTGTTTGCATGTAGATCATGGGAGGTCATTGTGGCCCTGTACTAGTCACTCATCAGGCCCATGTTTGACTACAATGCCCTTTTTTGGGTGTACCTTACCCAACACCTGCAGCAACTACAGTGAACACAAAAGTACCTCCCCAAGAGGATCATGGGCTACACACAGATGTCCTATGCAGCTCAACTAAAGGATCTCCAGCTCTATTCAGTTGCTTAACGCCTACTCAGAGGTAATCTATGCCTGGCGTACGCAGCCATTTCAAACTCAGAAGTAATGGACATGCTCCACCTCATAACATCCAAGACCCTTAGAGCTACACACTCCAGGGACTTAAACCTCAGCACAAAAATAAATAGGACATGCTGCAGGGACAGATTCATTACCAAGAGGCTCCCCTCACTCTGGAATTGAATCCCAATTAAAGTTAGACATAGCCCCTCGCCAACCCTCTTCCAGCGAAATACAGCCGCATGGATGGGAAATTGCAAATTCACCCCTGGGATCTCCACTGTGTCCCTGCTTGACAGAGGCACAGCAAACTAGTCTTAAAGGGTGCCTTCTGTGACCTACTTTACAGAGGCACAGTAGGCTACTCTACTGGGGAGGTGGACACCAAATACACTTTGCCTAGGCTTATGAATTCCCTAGGGCAGACAGCCTAGTATTGACCTCTGCACCTATGTTTATGTTCGGGATGCACAATATTTGTTGCTGCTACTGTTTGCAGGTCTTTATTGCCATAGCTTTCCCAGTTTCTATGAACAACTTGTGTATCTGCGTAACATGTTTGATCATGACAGGGTTCCAGTATATTAATATATGTGTCTGTTGTCATTTAACTGTGTGCACAGGGCTGGATCATGGGAGGTTCCTGGCTTAACACATACAACTGCCAGATATGTGTGACTGACTGCTATACTCAGACATGGCCTAAGTGTGTGAGCATGCCCAGTTCAGGCTTTCCATGGTTTGTTGCCTGACATATATCTCATTTATCCAAGTGTGTGAGCATGCCCAGTGTGACCTTTCCATATGTTGTGATCTGGAGTCCACTACATTTCTGGTTGTGTGTGAACATGACCAATATTGACATTTATACTGTGTGTGTTGGAAGTCATGTTGTGTTCTTACTGCCAGACTCCTTTGTGTCATAACTCAACAGGGATTATGCTGTGCCTGCAGGGTTTCCATGTGATAGTTTGCAAAGACTTGGCAACATTCTCTCATACTGGCTGAACACTCCAATACTGTCATGGTGTAGTGGTTCAGTACTTTCACTATGGTGCACAGTATCATGGGTTTGAGTCCCATCACTGCTTTAAATGTTCATACTGAGCAGACCAGACTGGTTAAGGGCCAGTTGGGCAACTATGAGCATGTTGCATTTTGTTCAGCTATGGCCTACTTAAACCAGGCTTGTCCGACATTGCTGTGTATTCACCAACTTGGGTGGACATTGCCAAACATTACTCCACATTGACCACAGTTGTACTAGTTGGTGTGTGTGATTCTGTTCATAGGTTCATACTAGGCTATCTGCCCTAGGGCATTTATAATCCTAGCCAGAGTGTGTTTGGCTTTCAACACACATTGTAAGTGGAGTTTGCCATGACATTTTTCAAGGTTAGTATACTGTGCCTCTGTCTAACAGTGACATAGAAGTGATACCCAGGGTAAACCTACAATCTCCCATCCACTCATCAAGATTCCTCTTGAAGAGAGTCAATGAAGGACTCTGGCTAACCTGGAGTGGGGGTTTACTCAAGAGTGGGGGGAGCCTCTGGGTTATGAATCTGTCACTCCAGCATGTCCTATTTATTTCAGTCCTGAGGTTCAGGTCTCTTGAGTGTGCAGCTTGATGGGATTCTGATTTTCCGAGGTGCAGCATGTCCATTGATTCCAGGTTGGATATGGCTTTATACATCAGACACAGATTACCTCTGGGCAGGCTGTATGCCACTGAGTGGAGCTGCAGTTTCTTTAACCGGGCAGCAAATGGCATGTGTTTCAGCCCTTTGATCCTCCTGGAGAGGTACTTTTGTGGTCTTTCCAGCTGCTGCAGGTGTCTGATAAGGTACACCCCACAAGGGGCATTGTACTCCATTATGGGCCTGATGAGGAATGAGTTAAGAGGCACGATGACCTCCCTTGATGTAGATGTGAATATCTTCATGATTAGGTGGGCTATATGAAATGTTTTTCTAAACACTTTGGCCACGTGGTTATCGAATGAGAGATTGCTATCAGCTTGGGTCCCCAGGTCCCTTATCACTTCTTCCATACTTAATGGGTTACCACCTATGTGGTAATTTGTAGGCACTTAGTTTTTGACAAAGGGGAGGACTATACACTGTTTTGCGTTTAGCTTGAGGACATGGCTCTGGCACCAGTTGTCTGTTTCTATGAGGCCCTTTTGTAGGATGCTTGTGTCAGCTGGAGGGTCGATTATGGCGCCCAGTTTGCAGTCATCTGCAAACTTGTTCACCAACAGTCCTTCTGTGTTGGCCTGTACCTCTGAGAAATATATACCAAACAAGGGAGGTCCCGGGACTGAGCCGTGTGGGATGCCACTTGTAGCTGGTTTGGGGTCTGACATGGCTCCAGCATTTCTGACCATGTGGGTTCTGTCCTTGAGCCAGTTTGCAACCCATCTAGTGACACAGGGGTTTATATTGAAGCTGGTGATCTCATCTATGATGACCAAGTGGGATACTGTATGGAAGGCTTTTGCGAGGTCCAGGTAGGCTGTGTGGACCACCTTCCCCTCGTCAATGGCCTTGGTGACCGTTTCAAATGACTCAACCAGGTTTAAGAGGCAGGATCTGCCCTTAACAAAGCCAAACTGGGTAGGATCCAGTGTCTGTAGGTACCCAATGTGTTTTATTTCTGAGGTCCATGATGATCCTTTCCATAGCTTTGCAGACCAAGCTAGTCAGGCGTCTGGGGCGATAGTTTGCAGTATCCATTGAGGCACCACCTTTGTGGAGAGGGACCACTGTTGCTGTACACTGCTCTTTGGGTACATATCCTGTGGTAAGGCTGAGATTGAACAGTGGTTTTATGTTTGTGTTCAATTCTTCTTGGGGTTCATGTTGGACACACCCAGGACACCGTCTGGTCCCATTGATGCTGTGTGTTTTGCTTTGCAGAGGCTGGCTGTTACCTGAGCATCTGTGATGTCAGGGGGCCAGCAGTCTGCTGGGATAGATATTTGCCCTTTTGGTGGGGAGGGGGGGGGGAGTTTGCACTGAACCGGTCAGCTCAGAAGTTGGCAATGTCTGTGGGTTTGGTGTATTGTTTGTCATTTTGAACTACTTCTGAGCATATCTGGGGATTCCCACACAGGTTCCTACCATAAGTAAAGAATGCCTTGTGATTATCCTTGGTGTCCTGTACAATTTTTATCTCAAAGATGGCCTTAGACGATCTTATGTATGGCTGTAGTTTTTCAATAATACTGATCAGAGATGCCATCCCTTTTTGGGATTTTGATCTATCATATAGTAGCTTCCTCCTTGTATTGTATGGTTTGTTTATGGCTGGGGTCCACCAGACAGGATGCCTGGCTTTGGAGGATTGGGTCTTGGTTTTATTTGGGATTGCATGATCCATGCATTCCAGAAGTTGTTCATAGAATGCGTTTATAAAGGGTTATGAGGTCTGGGTCATATTTTCCACAGGCACAGGGGCTGTGAAGGATTCCACCTCAGTTTTGAGGAGTGTGACATTTGCTTTAGTGAATAATTTTCACTGTGTTTTTCTGGCCATGGGCTGGGATCGGGATGTGAATATCCAGTGAGATTACTCTCTGGTCTGATCTTACCAGTGAGGGATACACTTCTGGTCTTGGGCATAGAGTCCCCATGTTGGTGATGATCAGGTCCAGTATGTTTTCCCCTGTTGTGGGAGTGGTAGCAAGTTGTTCCATAGAATTTTGGTTTATAAATTCTGGGAACCTTTGGGCTAGGGTGTTGGGGCTAGGGTAATGTTCCCAGTCTATGTTTGGGTAGCTGAAGTCACCCAATATAATGGTGTTTGGGGAGACCTTCATATTTTCATGTATTCTCCAGTCGGCCAAGTGTGGTTCCTGGGTTTAGGAGGGTGGTCTGTAGCAGGCTATGCACTGGAAGGCGGTTTTAGGCACTGTTAGTTGCACATGGATAGTCTCCGATGCTTCATGCTGTGCCACCAACCTGGGGGTGTGGGTATCTTTGAAAAATATTGATACTCACCCTCCTTTTGTAGTTTGTTCCATGTTTTGCAGCTGTAAAACATGGTATGAGGTGTAACCTGTTAATGCTAGGGTGCTCTTGGGAGCCTTGAACCAGGTTTCTGTTACTGCACAGATATCAACATTCTCCATGCTGAGGAGAGTTTGGAGTGCGTGCATCTTGCAGTTTAGACTTCTGGCATTGAGTAGCATTACTTATGGTTTCTTATCCCTTGTGATACCTATGGAGGTGGGTTTGTGTTTTGAGCCTTACCTAAAAAAGGCACTATGGGGTTGACAAGACCCTTTGGCAATATCCAAAAGGCCACAGGTGATAGGTGAAATCCAACCCTAGCGAAGCATCATGTCTTGTCGAGCATGTCATCCCAGGCTGACAGGCATTGCATCCCCTTTCACTGACACCAATACTTAAGCCAATTGTTGTAATTGATCATCTTGTCTTCATATTGTGGCCTCATGTTTAGTGAGGGTAGGATGATACTCAAGGTCATCAAGTTTGCATATACTACATGGTGGTAAATGCTGTTTAGCACTACCTTACATTGCTTAACACATGGCAATCATGCCTCAGGTGGTGCTGCAGGGCTGCCTATGTCAGATGGACATATTGCACTCCCTATACATGTTTGGAAACAGGTAGTGTCAAGTTAGGCACCCCTTTTACTATATGTGCAAGTCAGAGAGAGGTATCATTTCCAGGGTTCCTACTGAGCCAGTGTATGTGCTATGCATTGCCTCTTTGCCAAGGCCAAGGCATACTGGGCACGCCTCCTTCTGCCTACTGGGGCAGGCTCAGGTTGTTCCTCCTCCGAGTCACGCTCTGCCTGTGATGGCCTCGGCACTGGTGGGGGGTTGTTTGGCCCAAGCCTATGCTGGTCCTGCTGCAGCTGTTTTCGCAGAATCATATTATGTAGCATAGCACATACCATGACAATTTGGGTACATGTAGTTGGTGAGTATTGCAAGGCTCCACCAGATGTGTCCAGGCACCGGAACCGTGACTTCAGCAACCCAAACACACGCTCGATTACATTTTGTGTTTGTGCGTGTGCCTCATTATGGCGTTCCTGTTCAGGTGTGTATGCGTTTCTGATGGGTGTCATCAGTCACGGTTCCGGTGCATAGCCAGCATCCCCCACTAAGTGACCATGTGGGATGTCCCCATTGGCAAATGTCTAGTACAGCTGCATCAGATGCCAGATATGGGAATCATGGTAGCTTCCAGGGCAGCCAGCACACACATTCATTATTATGCCCTGGGCATCACACACGACCTGGCAGTTGATGGAGGGGAAGCCCTTGCAGTTAATGTTGGCCCTATCCCGCTCACTGGCTGGTGCTTTGATGCGTATATGTGTGCAGTCTATTGCACCCACTACCTCAGGGTATTCTGCTATTTGCTGGAAGAGATGCATATTGCTGGCCAATACCTCACGGGAATTGGGGAAATATACATGATCACCGACATGTGCTGACATGGCATCCAGGAACTGGTGCAGTACCCTGGATGCTGATGCCTGTGATATCCCCATCATATCACCAGTTGGTCTCTGAAAGGCACTTGTTGCTAGTATTCTTAGGCCAACACATACCTTGGTTTCCACTGAGATGGGTTCCCCTCTGTTGGTTCTGTGTGTGAGGCGTGGCCTGCACAGTTCAACAATTTGCTGCAGGAGGTCTCTGTCCACTCTATAGCGCTCCACTATCTCCAGCTCATGTAACCCCTGGTAGGTGACCCTGGGCCTGTACACTCTTCTCCGTCTCCTCACTGTGGGTTGTCCGGCAGCATTTGCATTGTCACCACCCTCAGCATGTTGCATATGTCGCCTTATAACAGCAATGGCAGCCCCTAGCATTTTTTGTCTGAGTGTAGTTTTTTCAGTTTTCACTTCTAGTAGCTTACTCCAGTGTTGCAGTGTCTCTTGAGAGAAACAAACTGCACTGTTGTTTGCAGTGTTTTAAGTGCTGGGCTGGACTAGTGTTCTGCCTGTGTAATTGCCTGATTCTGATTGTTTGCACCTGCTAGCTCTATTAGTATTCCCTGGTAGCTTCCTACTATTTGTTGTGCTTCCTTTTTCCTTTCTGTTTCCTCGGGGGAGCAACGCACATACAAGCGGAAACACACCCACAGCAGCTCACACGCGCGCACACATGCTTAGACGGACTAAAACTTGCTTATTCGGGTTAAAACGCGCGCACACCAGCGCAAACACGCTTACAGGTCTTCCAACAGCCTTATACATACTTACTCTAGCTTAAACGTGTGCACTCACGCTTCCACGAGCGGACTCTGTCTTACTAGAGTTTACAGGCGCGCACACACGCACATACCCGCTCAGCAAGAAACTTTGGTGTTATCCACAGTACACACCTTCCATTTCTTGGCTTTCCCTGGCCTACCTGTTGACACACCTCTTTCCATGATGTCTAACTGACAGCTAACACATGCCACTGTGCTCCAATGAGCTTCACTACTTTCATATACACCCCCCTTGTGATGTCACCTATTTCCAACTCTGTTCCTCCCCATATCCTACTCCTACACTCCACTGACTGTGCTCATTTGCTATGTAAAAGTGTGATTCACTATCCTAACACTCATTTACATAGGAATGCCTACTAATGCTTGGTTACATGTCTTAGACTGGGCTTCTCCCCTTAGCAACCCCTACTCGGTGGCCATGTTGTCTTCAGCCTGCTATTCCCTTACAATGTCACTTAACAATTTTCAAAAATTCCATGTTTGTGGCTTTTACTGTCTTATTTTATGATTTTTATAGCGTACCCCGTTTGCGTGGCAAAACATCGGAAATCGCCAAAAAAAAAAACTTTTTATTTTAATTTTGCATCTGGGAAACTTTCCAATGGCCGTATATTTGGCCATTGGCATGCTTCCTCAACCATATGCAACCTTTATTTGGAGCTGACAAGGCTCCATTGTGCTATTTGCAGAACGGTACTCAGTTGTCAACTGAGTACATTTCTGCAGCTAATATGTCTCCTACTCGGACAGGTTTGTGGTTCCTGGATCGCAAATTGACCTCATTTGCATGCCTTTCGGCTGCAAGTGAGGTAATTTGCAGATCCCAGCCCTGTCTGTGTAGGAGACGTTTTAGGAGCTCTCTTACACGCCCCTACAGGCTGTTCCTGGATCGCTCGTCAGACATGATGGCTGCATGGAGTCTTACTCTACTCGTAGACTCCATGCAAGCCATCGTGAATCCGGCCCATTGTATATTAACTTAGTTTAAAGGTGGCTCAAGTCATGTGGTTACAAGGACATATATGATTACTGAGGTAGTGGCACCTTAGTGCAGATTTAAAGGATTTTACATAGTCCAGATGAGTGACAGAGGAAGGTAGGGCATTTCATAATTTGGCTATGGTATCGAATAAAGGCTATGTCCAGCTATATAGCAATATATGTAAAGCATAATGTTTGTTAATTTTAACTTGTTAATATAGTTTGATTACTTTTATATAAATGTAAATGTTCCTATGTTACAATTCAATAAAGTTCAATAAAGATAAATCATTAAAAATCAATAAAAGAAAATTCAATAAAGGTGTTAAAAAAAACAACTCATGCCCTAACATAGTTTGGGGGTGAGGGCACTGCCACTATATCTGATACTTGCAAAGTTGCCTTGGACTGACACTCTTATGGCACTATGCTTTATATACTGAATAACACAGCCTTGAAGGTGATATACTTTACAGACCCCTGCACAGCTGTTACAAAGAAACTTGATTTACAAAAAACAATCTGATCAGCTTACAGGGCATTTGTGCAATAAATATTAGTCTAGTGTGAATGTGCACATGTGTACTTATATGCTGAATAAAAACAACCTCAACAGAGCAATGACATAAGATAAAGGAACTCAGCTTGCTGAATCCCATTTTTGAACACCAGGGATAAGGCATTTCCCATGTTAGTAATTACTACGGCTACTGAATCCCATCTCTGAAAAACAGGGCTACAATATTTCCAGAACCAGTGTTTATCTGATTCCAGCAACTTATAAACAAAGCAAAACAAGTTATAAAACAATATATACAAATACTTAAAAGAAAACTAAGAACTTACCTGACTAACCCTACATGTATTTGAGTAGCCAAGATCTGTTAACCGTGTGATCTCCCCTGGGTGCTCATAGCTTGTCACATATAAATGATGTTCTAAAGGTGTATCTTTAGTTCCTTGAAAATACACAAGCCTTTTAGCTTCATCTACCCATATCTAGCAGGCAAAAGAAAAAAAAATGAACAGAAAGAATTTAATACTGAGCTTGTTACATATAAAATATAGAATACAGTTTAGAAACATCAACATTTCCAACACTTGGTAGCCTGCTAGAGGTGCAGTAATCAGACATTTTTAATTAATTCAAAGGTGTATTTCTCCAGGTACCCTATTTTGTGTATGTTACCCAATACCCAGGTGGTTAAGCCACTAGTCCGTTCCTGTCACCTAGGAATTCTGGCTCCATTGTCTTCCTACTCTACTTCTTTGCCTACAAATGTCCACACATACAAACACACACACGGAAATGAAGCTCTGCACAAAGTCTTCTCCCCATACACAATCACCATATTGTTTGGCAATCTATTCATTCAATCATTCATTTTAGGTAGAAACATAATAAAGCATGTGTACCACTAAAAATCTCCAAAACACAAACAGCATTTAGTTCTGGCATTTTAAGGCACACTGTATCACTTTAGTTTTAGTCACAAATATTAGTGTTTATAACCATCTGATTCTGTTTTTTGCACAAATATGTTTCTTTGTACAAAAACTAGAATTTCAACCAAACTAGATAGCATACACATTTTATTTAATTTTATGTATCTTCTAGCAGATGATAAGTTAGTACAAAGATGTAATTCAAATGAGACTTTTTCAAGCCAGACTTGGGATTTAAACATACTTTTACATGACAAGTTGTAGTAAAAATGGATAAAAACTCTTATCAGCAGTAAAGAACCTACTCAGGATGTACCTGTCTGGGTAGTTACCTGGTAGGAAATAAGACACCTAATGACACAGTAGGATGAAAAAATAAATGAAGCAGCCTACAAAGCATACTGCTCAAATGTCAATTACATAATCACAAAGCTGAAAAAAAGACATAATACTGGTTGTGTAAATCCATCTCTAAAAAGTGCTAAATATGCAGTTAAAGTTGGTCTGTATGGCAAAGTCTCTAGATGAGTTGATGTAGAAGAAGGGCCTTCATTTCAGACTAGAAGACACTAGCCATGATTAGACTACGCGAACAATCAGGAACAGTGTTCTAAACTCTTGCTGCAGTGCAGTAAAGGTGAATGCCTTAGCACCTGACAAAGACATCTACCTACAGTATGAAGGAAGTGTCAAGAAAACTTCTTCATCCTAAAAAAAGTACACACTCAGTTTCTGGCCTATACATCTTTTCAACTCACATAACAGGACAATCATGCACCACATCTACCTCATAAATTCCTGCCACCTCCAAATTTTCCTTACTGAAACACCACTGATTTCTTCAGCATTCTTTCTCCACCAAGCCCAGGTTGCTAGTTTTGGAAACAAACACTACAGCAATATATTAAAATATACTAACCCTTTAAGATATTCATATCTATATAATACAGTTTCCTTATTCAAGAAGACCTCTGTCATAGCAGTAGAAAATCAAGATGCATTAATTCAGCTCTCCTAAATGTCATTATCTAAATACCTGTTGCAGGCTAGTGGTGATACAGGAAAGAGGTCCGCATACATTTGATGATGTGCAAGGATGACTGCAGTGGAGTCTTATCCATGCTAACCATTTGTATTGGGACCATGCTGTAGAACTATTTTTGCAGCAGAGAAGGTGATAAGGCCAAAAATAATTACACTACATTTACAAATAATAGAGCTTACAATATTTTATTTCAGTGTGTGTTGCTATACCAACCTAATATATGGGGAAGAGCTGCTTATGTACAAATGTGGGTCTACTTGATATAGGCGCTGGGAACTAACATCAGGTGGCACGATGCCAGGGTATTTCTATGGGCTAGTCTTGTAAAGGGTCCAGGGCCATTAACCTAGTACACACCTATGAACATATGTGAACATACAGTGTACCAAAAGGCAGTATGCTGAATTCTCATATCTTAGAAGCCAAACATCTGCACATTTATGCAAAGTATGATGTACATGCTCTCGAAAACACATATTCACACAGTTGATAAAAGTATACCTTTCATATCTGCACAGAAAATGATTCATACATAGGTGAAGCAAACAGCTGTAAAGTAATTCAAAGAGATACAGCAATAAACTGGTAAAAATATAGTAGAAAAAGCCACAGTAAAGTCTGATACAAAGAAACATTGTCAGAAGACAAACTTCTTTTGAATGTTTTATTGATGTTCCCACTGAACGTGGCTGCAATATGCATCAGCACACCACTCAGTTAAATCCAGGGACTTCACCAGATGTTCATGCCCCAATTAATACTGAATTGTATTTAACACCTAAGTGTGATGCAGGACGAACAGAGCCTAATTCATGGCTCAAACAATATAATTACCCACATGAAACCACACAAAACTAATACCTGCATACATATGCAAAACCATAACAAAATATTTTATGGGAACATTATCAATTAAAGATTATTGCTAAGAATGGATCAATGATGCCAACAGCTAATTTCTTCTCAGTGCCTGATTGCAACCATGGCTTCTGCTAATCAGACCTAGACAGTTAAAAACAATGTGCACTCAACACAACATTGTGAAGATACAGATTCTTGAGAATGTCATTTGGTACTTCTTCAGACCCTGATGATTTTCAGAGAGCTGCAGCACAGATGAATAAGCACACAGAAGCTGACGTGAATATCACTGATGGTATACTGGTTTGAAGTATAACTAAACTGGAGCACAACGTGAGACTAAGAATGAAACTGGAAAGGCAGAGCCAAAATAATCTCAAACAGAATAAAGAAAATTGTCAGGTATCTGTGACTAGTATTCAATATACGGGACATTTCTTGATCAAGAGAGAGAGCAAGATAGTTCAAATGGAAATACCATAAGACAGACAAGCATTGCTAAGATTATTATGCATGGTTCACTTCTTATCCAAGTTTACTCAAATTTTTAAGTGTTTATGTCCCTACGAAGATTGCCTAAAAAGGACATAGAGTGGTACTGGGAGCAAGAAGGAAAACCTTACAAAGCAAAAGAAAATGGAAACACAATCTCCAACTCTTCATTTTTGTGATGTGGCAAATTTAGTTACAGCACAAATGGATGCAAGTCAATATGCTATAGAATCAGTACTGTTGCAGCAGGGACAACTGGATGACTATTGTTCTAGAGCACTGACTGAGGAAGACACAAAACATGTTCAGACTGAAAAGGCTTTTTTAGCTATTATGTATGGTTATGAAAAGTTCTGCCAGGAAGACAAGTTTGAGTGAAAACAGATCATAAGCCATTTCAGAGTATTATTCTCAAGCTACTCAATAAAGTACTATTACATCTTCAAAGGATAATGTTACAGTGATGAAAAATGGGAGCAGACCAGGAAGAGAGATACAATTCATAGCTGTACTGAGCACAAGTGATACAAAAGAAAGCAAGAATTAACTGCTGAAGCAAGACTTAGAAGTGATGTATTTAATTCCCTATTTACTAAAAGTTTGCAGAGGTCGATACAGAAATCCAGCGAACGCGAGACATAGTTATGTCAGGATGGTCACATTAAAAGAAGAATGTAAAAGTGCAAATAAAGTAATATACTGTAATGAAATTAACTGTGCACAAGATCTGTTATTCACATTAAATAGAATATTTTGATTATTTAGCTTTCAGACAAAATGTTGTAGAAAATTCATGAAGTACATTTGTGAATTTCAAGGCACGAGGAAACAGCACAAGATACTATGTTTTGCCCAAGATCATCTCATCAGATAGAAATGACAGTGAATAACTGTGACATATGCATCGTTTCACAAAAGTAGTTTTACAGATGTACCACACAAAATTCCAGATAAAAAAAAAAAGGAGTAAACTTGCTACTGATTTATTTTAGTCTTGAGATTCACACTATCTAATCTTTGTGAACTGTTTACTGAAATATTCAGACATGGTTAAAATGACAAGCACTGAAACATGTTCTGCTATGTTACTTAAGATATTTTCCAAAGATGGAATTCATAATGTCATTACTTCAGATAGTAGTTCTCAGTTTGTGATTCAGAAATTTCAGTGTCTTCTGTCTGGAGACATGCATGAATGGGCGTACCTTCGCTGAAGGTTGTGAGTCAGGGCTGGCAACTCAGCACGTAAAAATCTACTGTCAATCATTAGCGGACCGGAGTTCCACTGTGGCGACCCCTAACCAAGAAAAGCCAAAAGACATAACATTATCTGTCTCCATTCGTCAAAAAGAAAGCATTTCTGCAAGGAAGCATCTCCCCTGCACCTCCCTGTGTCAGGGACTTTTCTCCCACATCTCTTTCATATATATATATATAGAGACTCCATGGGTATAACAATGGGAGAAAAGAAGAAACTTCCAAATACAGTGCACAGCAGTCTTAGAGAGTCATACTGCAGTGCCTAAATGGCAATGGTATGAATTATAGGCAAGTGTATATCCAAACTATTGTCTGGATGACAGAATTTAATTAAGTGGACTTTGATCACTAGTAGATAAGCTAAATGAACATGTACTGTGGATATAAAAAGTTTACACACCCCTGTTAAAACAATAAGTTTTTGTGATATAAAAAAAGATGAGACCACAATAAATCATTTCAAAACTTTTCCCACCTTTAATGTAACCTATAACCTGTATAATTCAATTGAAAAACAAATCTGTTAGGGGGAAAATATAAAAAATAAAAAACGCACAATACGCTGGTTGCATAAGTGTGTACACCCTTAAACTAATATTTTGTTGAAGCACCTTTTGATTTAATTACAACATTCAGTCTTCTTGGGTAGGAGTCTATCAGCATGGCACATCTTGACTTGGCAATATTTGCCCACTTTTCCTTGCAAAAGCACTCCAAATCTGTCAGATTGCAAGGGCATCTCTTGTGCACAGCCCTCTTCAGGTCACCCCACAGACCTTCCATTGGATTTAGGTCTGGGCTCTGGCTGGGCCATTCCAAAACTTTAATTTTCTTCTGGCGATGCCATTCTTTTGTTGATGTGGATGCATGCTTGGGGTCATTGACGTGCTGAAAAGTGAAATTCCTCTTCATCTTTATAGCAGATACCTGAAGGTCCTGGGCCAAAAGTGACTAGTATTTGGAAATGTTCATAATTCCCTCCACCTTGACCAAGGCCCTAGTTCCAGCTGAAGAAAAGCAACCCCAAAGCATGATACTACCACTACCATGCTTCACTATGGGGATGGTGTTCTTTTGGTGACGCCAAGTGTTGTTTTTGCGCCAAAGGTACCTTTTGAAATTGTGGCCATAAAGTTCAACCTTGGTCTCACCAGACCCTAACACATTTTCCCCACATGCTTTTGGGAGACTTGATGTATTGGTTTGCAAATTTTAGCTGGGCCTGGATGTTTTCTGTGTAAGAAAAGGCTTCCAGCTTGCAACCCTACCACATAGCGCAGACATACGGAGAATACGGGAGATTGTTGTCACATGTAGTATACAACCAGTACTTGCCAGAAATTCCTGCAGCTCCTTCAGTGTTGCTGTAAGTCTCTTGGCAGTCTCCCTGACCAATTTTCTTCATGTCTTTTCATCAATTTTGGAGGGACGTCCAGTTCTTTGCAACGTCACTGTTGTCCCATATTTTCTCCATGTTTTGCTGACTGTCTCCACTGTGTTCCGTGGTTTAGCCAATGCTGTGGAAATTTTTTGTACCCTTCTTCTGACTGATACCTTTCAACAATGAGATCCCTTTGATGCCTTAGCTCTCTGCGAACCATGGCTTTTGCTGTAGCAGGCAACTGAGTAAATGTCAGGAAAATCCTACTAGGATAGCTGAACTTTATTTGGAGATAATCAAAGTCTCTTTAATTGATGGCAGGTGTGTACCCAAGAAGACTGAATGCTGTAATTAAATCAAAAGGTGCTTCAACACAGTATTAGTTTAAGGGTCTACACACTTATGCAACCAGCTTATTGCATGTTTTCATTTTTTAGATTTTTTCCCCCTAACAGATTTGTTTTTCAATGGAATTGTACAGGTTATAGGTCACATTAAAGGTGGGAAATGTTTTGAAATGATTTATTATGGGTCTATATTAAATCAGCAAACACTTAAAAAAGTGAACACTGATTTATCGACCCCATGTAAGCGAAAGCTTACAATCCCAAACACTCGGAACAGCGATCAATTTATTTTCCCAGGGAAAAAAATTGCTGTTCCACAAAAAAATAAAAAATAAAAATAAAAACTTCAAAACATCACATAATGTGGGGGGCCTGTGCCCCCCCCCCCACTTAAATATACCAACTCCAAGATCACACTACAGTGAGAAAACGGCAAAGTAATGGAGGCGGCCAAGTGATTTCTTTCCCAGGGAAAGAAATTGCTTATATACCGTTTCATTATTTTGCTGTTTCATGGTTTCAAGTTCGATCAAGACACATTCGGAGGAATGCATCTTTGATTATATAATAGGAACCCTTTACTGTGGTCTCATTTCTTTATATCACAAAAACCTGCCATTTTTACAGGGGTGTGTAAACTTTGTATATCCACTGTATGTGTCTAAACATTCAAGACTAGCATCTGTATAAGAATGTGAACATGTAAATTAACAATTGTAAAGCTCTGAAAAGTGTTTACCACAGGTAAACTTAGTAAGGGTCTATATCAGAAGACCGAATGGAAAAATTATCGAACGGCAAAACAGCGAAAAGACCAGAACTCGAACTTGGGCTGTGCCCCCCCCGCTAAATATATATACCAACTCTGAGATCGCACTACAGTGAGGAAAGGGCAAATATTGCAATCTTCACTGCACTGCGATCTGACAAACAGCACTTTGAGGTCCGGTCCTTTCACTGTTTTGCCGTTTGATATTTTTTCCATTCGGTCTTCCGATATAGACCCCCTTAGTAATAAGGGAAGAACGGGTTAACAAGTACTATAATATTGCTAGCACAGAATATGGTGTCCATCTGTATCATAAATAACAGGCTCAGAAACAGACATGAAGGTTTGGCTGGGTAGAACTGGATTATCTAGTTGTGTGCTTACTCTTTTATCTCTGGGGAGGATTTGATACTTTATACTGCTTGTATGACCGCTGGTGGGATTAAGGATGCTCAAAAGTACAGCTCTAGTTTAAGGGAGTTCAACTAAGAGTTGTCACATGCAGGGCATATAACAAGGATCTCTCATATCACTGTATGCTGCTTCTGCAAAGGGTAAATGACTGACTCCTACAGGAAGATGGTTTCCAGATCTTTTCAGCCTTATGAGGACCTCATTCCTCCATCTAAATGATGGATTATCCACCTTCTGAGAAGTCAGGAGGTCTCCCAAGTGACGAATCAAGTCTCATTAAATTGTTAAGAAGCAACTAAGGTCCTGAGGGTGGGCAAACTGGAAATGACCCAGAAGGTTGTAGTGGTTGGGGGGAGCATAACAAAAATAACAATGGTCATATTGGTAGTAATAATAATAATCATAATAATAACACAACTGGACTGTGCCCACATTTTTAAAGTTCTGTTGAAAAGCATTCTTACAGAAAATCCAAATATCTGGTGCAGTGCGAATAACAGAAGACCAGGAACCAAATAAGAAACGCACCAAACAAGCCTGTATACGAGCTTCGTTTATTGCAGTAAAAACACATCAAGATTAAGCGCTTTCGTCTTTCACACAGAAGACTTCATCAGCATGATTCTCCTCTGTACTTTACTTTCACAAACTATTCAACACAAGCATCTAAACAGGCATTATGCCTGAAGAATGGAGACAGCAACAGTCAACCACCTGCACAAAGGTGGGGCATCAACCACCCCTGTATTTTCAGACAAACTACACATCAACAAGTCTAATGGTGGCATAACCCCCCCCAAGACATCTTAATCTCTTCTGCAGCATAAATTGAACATGTTGGAGGGATAGATATGCATCACAGGGAATATCACTTCTCTAGAATCGTCTTCCTCTTCACAAAAGGCAAAGTATGCCTCTTACTGTATGTATACGCAATCTGGATGAATGGATGGGAGAGAACAAGTTCACCACTGGTTTGGTACTTTTGTTCCTTATGGATAGGGGCAACAAATAAATATCTGCCCTGCTCTGAGTACTTAAAATACAAGGGCTACAAACTGCTTGGGAATGCATGGCTAGGCCTTTAAAGATCCTCATGGATCGACAGCCTATAAAAAAACTATGAACCTATAAATTAGAAAGAAAAGTTTGTTACAGACATGACAAAGATAGGTATAATATCACATAATGTGTCTTTGTTACTTAGGAGGATGTAAAATACAGTTTAGTCTATATATAATTTAGATAAATCTGAAATAAGCAGAAATATCATAAGATAAAAGTACCACCTGTTAGAAGCATCCATATGTAACCAGTTTGCCAAAAGATATGGACTGGAGCTGTGTGGTTACACAATCAAACTGTATTCTAAAATACTTCCTGAACCTTATGCTGCCTCTATAGGACATTTATTACCCACTCAAGTGCAGAAAACTGAGAAATTCACATATAGCCTGTCCCCATGTTAAAAAAAGAAGTTAAGTACTCAGACACCAACTCCACTCCACCAAAAGACTGTGTAGTACACAAACAAAGTCAGCTTGCTATACAATAAAGGGCACCCTCCGAAAAACTCCACAAAAATGCAGATAACAGTCCAAACTGCTCCAAGTTGTTTCCAAAGAATCACGTATCACAAAAGCTGAAGTAATTTGTTTAATACGAACATCAAAAAACGCCACATAACAAAGCAAAACATACACTTAGATTGAGCGCGCTTTCGTCTATAATCATTAAGACTTCATCAGAATCAAAATAAACCCATAAAGAACCAACTTATATAGTACCTGGGTAATGAGTTAATTGACTGATTCATTAATTAAAATATAAGTAGGTGTCATGGCCAATGTAGAATGCTAAAAAGCTTACAAATGCTTACACTGTAGCCATATAGTAATCCAAAAACAGCTGTTGTGTAATAATATATCATAAAATATATGTCATAAAAAAAAAATATATATATATATATATATATATATATATATATATATATATATATATATATATATATATATCATATAAAATTTAAAACATGTCCAAAAAATATATATATATATATACATCTCATGTTTTCCTACTTAGGACTATTAATAAACACTATGACATGACATATTGGCATATGGGACTACACCAAGAGAATGCTGGAGATCTTGAACAATGGCGATAGGTACCAGATTGTATCCAGGAACGAAATGAATATTCACTATAGGAAAATCAACCTCCTGTTGGAAGATAACCTCTTACAGGGACTTATTGATACAGATCTTTATAACTTTTTGAGGGTGCCAAAACCAACTATTCCTGAGATATTTGGTATCCCCAAAATACATAAACAGGTCCACAATCCACCATTGAGACCGATTGTAACATCACAGTGTTCCAAGACACAAACTTTAGCAATCTATGTGGACACAAAATTAAAAGATTTCTATCAAGACTATCAACACATTCTAATAGATTCATGGGATCTTTTGGTGAAGTTCAATAACATTCCTTATCATGACAGCTATTTATTTGTTACAATCGATGTTAAGGACTTGTTTTCAGTCATACCCCATGATATTGGTCTGGGTTGGTTCGAACATATGTTGATTAGCTTCAATTTTCTGGACAATACAGATTTTAGACTAGTTCTAGAGAATATGGAGTTAGTTTTGAAAAATAATTTCATTTACTTCCAGGGTGATATCTACCACCAAGTTGATGGGGTGGCAATGGGGTCTGCTTGTGCCCCCATTTATGCCAACATTATTATGCTTTTCTGGGAGCTGGAATTTGTGTTCAAATCATCTTTTTATGAACACATTGTACAATACTTTCGGTTCCTGGATGATATTTTTATTTTGTGGAAGGGCACATCTGTACAGATCATTGAATTTTTCCAATATGCCTGGCGTTTGCTACTCCTTTACCCTCCCCAGATTATTTCTTAGGTTCTGTTGGGATATCCCTACTGCACTCACAATGGACCTCTAAATGCTTCCTTTTAAACAAAGCTTCCACATCTTTCATCTCCTGCAGCTTGTTTCCCTTATGGACACTTCATGACCTACCCCTTGTTTTTGAGTACTCCTTCACTAGCCTATCCAGTTAATCTTATCTTCACTCTAAAGACATCTGTCCTTAAACATAGTTGTGCTAATATTTGCTCTGTCTGATGCACCTGTGCTCCATGTCAAAGAACTCTACTTGTATAAAGGTTGATTTTGAGTTGTATTTAGTACTCAGTATATTCTAGTAAGCTATGTATATATTCAGCCTTATTCCGGTGACAACATGGACACCTGACTGGTTTGCTTTACACTAGATTTAGCTGATTGTGTAGTCTCTCCTATTTTTTTACTGTCTCATGGTAATGGTTTGTACACACTGTTGATTCCTGTAATTGCTGTACTTTAGCATGATGAAGGACTAAGATGCGACCAAGTTTTTCAATGTGAATATTCATGTAGTCATCATAGTTGTTACTACTGCTATACTTCCACTGTTGATTAATGTGATTATTTTGTACACATACATGTGCTAACCTTGTTCTTATTTCTTTCTCTCCTCCAGCCTACCTTCTCCCCTACAGTTAATTGCTCTACAGACTACTGTCCTACCTTACTCCCAACTGGTGACCATCGAACTTGGTCTGCCCACACTAACTGTGACTTTGTTTGCCTCATACCTCAAAGAACATAACTCTGATCTTCAGAATACAAAGTAGGTTTGGGCTCTGTATTGCTCATATAACTGGGCTCCAACCAGGTATTCCTTCAGAGTTTAGATTGCCTGTGCCTTAGTCTCCAGCAGCCAGTACCACCCTTTATTAGCCCTCCCTCTCCTAGCGTAAACTGTTCTCTCCCAGCCTTATTTTTATCTCCCTCTACCTCTCTACTGCCCTACTTACTTTTCCCCCCTCTCCCTCCTGCTTACTTGCACTATACTGTAGGTGGTCCACTCCCACCTTGGCTCCCTTTCTCCTGCACTGTATAGCTTTAACCAGCCCTTGTCAGGCTACATAGCTAGGATTTGGGTTTTTCTATTCCTCCATTTAACCTCTACCTTTACCTTACTATCCACCTAACTCTCTCTTAGCTTTACTCTTGTACTTCAGTAACCTCCCCTTCTGCTACACTTTACCCTCTTCTCTACTTCTCCCACTGTATGTTTCTACACTAACCTCCTCTTACCAGTCACCTTTTTCATCTCTGGTGCTCTCTGGCCTCTTTCCTACCCCTTCTACTTGTCTTCATTCACATCCCACCTTCCTTACCTATTTTAGCTGATTGTCTCCTTCCTCATCTCTCCTTAGTGGCTGTAACCCGCTCCCTACCCCCAATTCCCACCCACCCCCAGGGGTCCTACTCTTATACCTCTACAGCCACACCCCTATCCCTACTACCCTATCCCTCTCCTTCCCGCCAAATTGTTACCAAACCTTAACACACACCTTCCACTCCCCCTTTCTCTTTCTTTGCCCTATTACCTTAAGTCTTATATTACCTATCTCCTTTTTTCATACTTCTGTCTTTATCCCTCCTCAGTCCTCTCTAGTCAAATCATTCCTTACTCCTTTCAGAATCCAATTCTTACCCTCCAATACTTTTAAACAGACATACTTCCCTCTCTCTTGTTCAACACACTCATTCTCTCTCCTTTGAATTGTCCTCTTTCCTCCTCTCTTCTCAGACTACTAAATAATGACTCCCTTCCCACCAACTATGCCTACACTCTCATTCTTACTCTTGACCACCCTTCTCTCAACTTACCATCTCACATTCTTTGAAATTTCACTTAACAACTTTCATAACTCCTCACAAAAACACACTTCTACTATACTCACTTTCACATCTTACTCTAATGTTACTTCCACCCCAAGCTATCATCTATCTAAATTCCATAGATTACATCACCTTACCTACCTACTACAATCAGACAAGAAAATAAAACCTCTAACATTTCTAAATAGCAAATATTTAACTAAACTAGCTAATCCAACACTACAAGATGGTGACATCCACCCCAACCCTGGTCCTATCTCCCCTCCTCCTCAAAACTGCTCACCTAACCTCAATAATAACTTCCTCATAGGACACCTTAACAGTCAAAGCATAAATAAGAAAATACCCTTCATCCATGCCCTCTTAGATATCCACTCTTTTGATATTCTCTGCCTCTCTGAAACCTGGCTAAACCCAGGCACAAAGGACTCAGAGATTATACCCCAAGGTTATAATATAGTAAGACATGACCGCTTAAAACGTAAGGGTGGTGGAGTAGCAATACTTTTCAAAAATCAACTTAACATCTCTACTCAACCAGCATATCCAAACCAAGATAGCAAAATAGAAGCCATCATTATTAAACTACAACTTAATGCCAAAAAAGCAATTTACATTATTTGCTTGTATCTTCCTCCAGTAACAACATTCCAATATTAGAAGACTATCTTAGTTGGGTTTCTACCACCTACCCCCAAGAAACCATAATTCTAGGTGACGTTAACATTGATTGGAACACAATTAATGCTGATAATCCCTCCTCTCATATTAACCTACATGGTTTTTCCCAAACTATTACCTCAACTACAAGAGTCAATAAGCCCAATAAGAAAGAGAGTACATTAGACTGTATACTCACAAATAAAGTCAACAAACAGTATAAAGTAGGTACTATGCCAGACAATATCAGCGACCACTCCCTAACCTACATTACTAGACAAAAGTCAGAATGTACTAACCTCCCAAATACAAGGCTAATTCGTTCTACCAAACATTTTAACTTAGAACATTTTCAAGCTGAACTGAGAGCATGTAATTGGAATTGCTTAAAATCACTTCCCCTGCAGGAGGCAGTCTCAGTCTTTAACACTACCTTCTTATCCATACTGGATACACATGCTCCAGAACGTTCTATTAGAGTAAAGACCAAAACAGCCCCATGGCTTTCCAACAATACTAAAAAACTCATTCATACTAGAAACAAAGCATGGACAAAATGGAGATGCCTTAAACAAAACCCTGATTTAGTTCATTTCCGCCAGCTCAGAAATCAGGCTAAGAAATCAATAATCTCTGACAAGAAACACTTCTACTGTAAACTTCAAGACACCCATCATAACAATGCCAAACAATTCTGGTCATCAGTAAACAGACTACTTTCCCCAGGAATTGCGAAAACTCCTTCCCCTCTTAATGCTGACCCAGAAACCCCTCTCCAGACTGCTAATGCTTTCAACTCTTTTTTCTCTGAAACTATCCAATCCCTAGCGAAACAAATGAACACCAACAACCCTAATATTCCATCTAATATAGCTAACTCCTCCTACAACTTCTCTCTAAAACCTATATCAACTTCTTTCATCTACAAACTCATTCTCAAACTGAAACCTTGTACCCCTTCTGCTGACAAGCTCCCTTCTCTCTTCCTCCAGAAAGCTGCCAAAGAAATTGTATATCCTATATCCTTACTTATAAACAGAACTATCCAAGAGGGAACTATCCCTGACATCTGGAAAGTCTCCTATATTATCCCACTACATAAAGATGGTAACTCCCTTGACCTCTCCAACTTTAGACCAATTGCCCTTCTCTCACCCCTTGCGAAAATCATTGAAAAATGTATTCATCAGCAACTTGTTCACTATCTTTCTCTACACAATATAATAGCAACCTGTCAGCATGACTTTAGACCTCACCACAGTACCACCACTGCCCTTCTTTCCTTTGTGGATACTATCAACAAAAATCGAAACAACAATACTCTCTCTTCCGCTCTTTTCATTGATCTCTCTAAAGCTTTCGACATGGTCAACCACTCTCTCTTAATAAACATTCTTGAATCTCTCTCTTGTGATAAACTCGCCATTAATTGGTTTAGATCTTATCTTAACAACAGACAGCAAGCTGTAATATGGGAAAACCATATCTCATCACTCTTACCCATTTCCATCGGAGTTCCCCAGGGCTCCATTCTTGGTCCACTCCTGTTCTCCCTTTTTATCAACGATCTTCAGACTTCGATCCCACAAGCAACCTGCATACAATACGCAGATGATTCTACCCTTATCTGCTCAGCACCTTCCTCTACTGAGCTGATCTCACTGACCCAAACTACCTTTAATACTGTAGAAACTTGGTTTTCTAGACGGTTTCTCCTATTAAATGCCAAAAAAACAAAACTACTCCTCTTCACCCCCACCACTCGGTCCCCCCCTTAAATTTCTCCATTTCCTCAAATAATGGTACTATCATCTCTCCTGATCCAACTACAAAACTTTTAGGAATAACCATTGATCTCTCCTTCGACCAGCACATTAACAACAACATCAGGTTAGTTAACAGAAAAATAGGTTCCCTATATCGTATCAAACCTTTCCTAACCCCAATAACTAGAACCAAGATTGCACAATCTCACCTTCTATCTACCCTCCTATATGCTTCCCCAATTTATACAAACCTTAAGAAAACCAATCTAAACAAACTTGCTACTTGCTATAACAATATAGCTCGCTTCGCCACTAGTAGCCCCTTTAAGACCCACCATTGTATAAACCTAAAACAACTAGGCTGGCTTGAAGTTCAAAACCACATTATAATTCCTCAACTCACTATTGCCCACAATATATTACACCAACCTGACAATACCCCTATACTCTCACAACTTCTAATCCCTTACAACAATCTTAACTCACTTCGCTCATCTAGTAAATTCATGACAAAATCTATAAAGGCAAACAACACAGCAGGTGATTCCCTATTCAGTAACACAATAGGTAGAAGTTGGAATCTCTTACCTTGTGACATAACTCTGACTACATCCCTGCCACTTTTCAAACAGAAAATTAAACGGTACTTCCAAAATCATTGGCTTTGTTCCTGCAGTACACCTGACTAACCTGTTTCTCTTACTCTGTTTCATCTCTGCACTACATTAGTTCTGTTCCTTTTACTGTTGAGTTTTTAAGTATGTACATTTTGCACAGTTGTTTGATATTTAATTAACTGCATATTGTAAACTTGATTCTCTTTGAAATTATCCTTTCAATCCTCTGTTTTTGTATTCTCTGATTTTAGCTATATCTTAGAATAGTCAATTTTTATGTAATTGTAATGTACTTAGTTTATAGTGGAGCTTTTCTCCTCGGGCCTCTGCTGAAAATGGACATGTATCCAGCCAGACTAGCCCGGTCAACAAATGTAAAATAAAATAAATAAAAATAAATAAAATATATACATACTACAACAACTTTTCTTGAATTTACATATCAATACAATTCTGACTATGTTAATTATCTTGATGTAACCCTTAGTAAGAATACAAAGGATAAAAAATACAAATCTAGGATTTTCAGGAAAAATTGTTTTTCAAACTCGTATGTACATTTTGAGAGTGATCACCCCCTGCATTTGAAGAAAAACATTATCAAAGGTCAAATGATTATGGCCTCCAGAATGACTAGTGAGAATTTTGAATGTATGGAAGAAATGGAAATGATACAAAATTTATTTAGGGAAAGAGGTTACCCTTTAGGATTAATAAAAAGTATAAAGAAAGAAGTGCTAAAAAAACGTAAATCCCAATATTTACCACTTTTGAGACACAATGAAAATACTACCAACATAGGGAGTAATAATTGGAAAAGAGGGACCAACACACTCAATGGTGATATCCCACCCCAGTTAACAATCACCTACTATAAAGGGATAAGTTGGTTACAAGGGGGATTAAACAAGGCCTGGAAGATTTTTTTCAAGAATGAGTAATAAATCCCATATATTTCAACAACCGCTCAAATTTTGTTATAAAAGAAACCTTAATTTTAAAATGTTATTTGAGAGGAAGAAGGTTTTTCAAGAGAGAAGTGGAACACAACCTAAAATAGGTACCCACAAATGTGGCAGATGTGGTCAGTGTCCATTTATTACGGGAGAAAAGGAGTTATTCTTGAGAGGTAGTGGTATCAGGTTGAAATGTAATAGTTATTTTACCTGTTACACTAAGGGCGTGGTTTACTTGGCATACTGTCTGGCATGTGGGGCATATTACGTTGTGAATACAGAAAGACACTTGAGACAACGTATTTATGAACACATGAAGGACATAAGCAAAAAGAATGAAAATAATGCCTTGTTTAGACACACCACTACATGTGAGAAAGCAAATATAAAATTTTGGGTATTAGAGGAGGTAAAGAAAGGTGACGGGGGGGTGACTGGGAAACCCTCTTGGAATATAGGGAACTCATATGGCAACTCAGGTTAGATGTATGTGGCCATATGGGGATGAATGATCACCTTTCAATAAAACCAGCACTCAAACTTTTGGCAAACAACCCCAAAAGGAATAATGTATGATTCCCGGCACTTCATTATCAATAATAATAACAATATTATTCTAGTATTACTGCACTATTACTTCATTATTTTTAGTGTTATATATCTCCAATACGTGTAAAATTTATGTAAAATTTATTTAAAATTCAATTATTTTATTCTACGTATTTATAAACAGTTTTAATTATAAGAATGTTAGCATACTTATATATATTCATATTTATATTTAACCCTGTTTTTTATAATGTTGTATTAATTCAGTATTTATTAGCACAGTGCACTTTAGTAAATTACAATTGACTATAATTCATTTTATTTAGAGTAGACCTGACAATATGTCATGTCATAGTGTTTATTAATAGTCCTAAGTAGGAAAACATGAGATGTATATATATATTTTTTGGGCATGTTTTAAATTTTATATGACATATATATATATATTTTTTTTTTTATGACATATATTTTATGATATATTATTACACAACAGCTGGTTTTGGATTACTATATGGCTACAGTGTAAGCATTTGTAAGCTTTTTAGCATTCTACATTGGCCATGACACCCACTGAATCGGTCAATTAACTCATTACCCAGGTACTATATAAGTTGGTTCTTTATGGGTTTATTTTGATTCTGATGAAGTCTTAATGATTATAGACGAAAGCGCGCTCAATCTAAGTGTATGTTTTGCTTTGTTATGTGGCGTTTTTTGAAGTTCGTATTAAACAAATTACTTCAGCTTTTGTGATACGTGATTCTTTGGAAACAACTTGGAGCAGTTTGGACTGTTATCTGCATTTTTGTGGAGTTTTTCGGAAGTTATGTACTCACCATAATGTTCCATCTGCGTAGCTGTACTTCATTTGTCTTCAACCTGTGGGAATACGGATTTGTATCGGATCCGAGCTGGCAAATATTACTAGCATCAGCTCCGAGCTCCAGACTCCTCTCCTTACCCATAATACACCTCCACTGCCTTCCATCCCCAGATCGAGTTTGCTGAACTTATACTTAGAACCTGACCAGATAACATACTTGTGACCTATATTGCAGCCCGTAGGCTGACCATGCGCCAAGGTCTGGGGGAAGGGGGGAGGGACGGTGAAGATAAATGAAGTACAACTACTCAGATGGAACGTTATGGTGAGTACATAACTTCTTTATCTGAAATAGTTTACTTCATTTGGTCTTCAACCTGTGGGACAGAGTTCCCAGCTACAAATCCTGGGAGGCCCTCATGAAAGGATATTCCGGAGCACCACGGAGCCAAAGGATGCTCTCCTTCTGGAAGTCAAATCCAATTTGTAGCGAGAAATAAATATATGAGATGAGGACCAAGTAGCTGCAGAGCAAATGTCATCCAAAGGCACTCTAGACCAGAAAGCCGCACATGTAGCCATGGCCAGAGACATGCCTTTGTCCTTCTAGACCTGCAGGATGCATGAAGAAATCCATCTAGCTATAGTGACCCTGGAAATAGGTTTCCCCAAAAAGGGTCTATAGAAGGAAACAAACAATTGATCAGATTTACGAAAATGTTTTGTCCTGTGTTAACAGAATCGTAACTGTCTATGAACATCCAACATGTGTAGCTTGTATTCCATCTTGTTCATAAAATTGGGAAAGAACACAGGCAAATTTATAGTCTGATTGATATTGACTGGAGATGCCACCTTACGAAGAACGGATGGATTGGTTAGAAGGGAAACTCTATCTTTATGAAAAATCATGTACGGAGGTTTGATGGACAAGGCCTGTAATTCTGAAACCCTTCTAGCAGAGATAATAGCTACCAGAAAAGCTGTTTTCCACGACAGAAATTTTAGATCTGCAGTTGCGGCAGGTTCAAAAGGCGGAGTGACCTAAGCTTGGAGAACCATAGTAAAGTCCCACGGGGGAACAGGATCTTTGACTGGGGGGCGTAGCAAAAAGGTGCCTATGATAAAAGCTTTACACAGTCTGGAAGATGCTAAGCATGCAGAATTCTCGCCCACATGAAAATGGGAAATGGCAGCCAACTGAACATTGACAGCAGAAGAACTAGTTCCATGCTGGAAAATATCAGCTAGAAAATCAAGAATAGCGGAATAGGAACCGTGAATGGGTCTAAACTCCTCTGAGACGCCCAGAAGAAAAATGTTCCCACTTGCTGCAATACACCTTTCTGGTTGAAGACTTATGAGCAGCTACCAAAATAGATCTAACTGAGGAGGATAGTCCAGGAGTCCTAGCAATTACGGGAACTGGAGTAGTCAATCCGTGAGCTTCAGGCTGTCCAAACTTGGATGAGACACCCCTGAGGGGTGTGAAATCAAATCCTGAATGGGATCTAGAATCCAAGGTGGAGCCAGAAGGTGAGACCAAAGGAAGGGAAACCATACCTGGCAAGGCCAGAATGGGGGCAATGAGGATCACCTTGCTCTACAGTCGATAAGCTTTCTGCAGAAACATCGGAATGAGAGGTACTGGCAGGGTAAGCATACAGAAGACCGGGAGGTCAAGCGTGAACTAGAGCATCTCTGGGGGACTCTCCCAGCAGGGGGTTCAAAGTGAAAAACCTGCTGCACTTTGCGTTGGAAGGAGATACAAAGAAATTGCAGCAAGGTTGACCCCACTCGCTGAAGATCTGTTCCGCTACTGACAGATTCAGAGACCACTTGTAAGGCATCAGAATGGTCCAACTTAGCTTGTCTGCTAGAATGTTGGACCATCCCGGAATGTGCATTGCGATGAGAAAGCAACCGGTGGAGATCAGCCACTCCCACACTCTCATGGCCTCGCGACAAAGGGGGTAAGATCTGGTCCCTCCCGGTTTGTTGATATAGCAGACTACTGACATGTTGTCTGACTGAATGGCAATTGTCCTCAGAGGAAGAAAGGCATGAAGCGCCTGCAATGCTAGAAGTACCACCCTCATCTCTATGACACTGATGTGAAAGCTGGTCTCTATGGGGGACCACAAGCCTTGGAATGTCATGCACGAACAATGCCTCCTCCTACCCAAGTTAGGAGGCGTCCGTGGTCACTATGGTTTGAGCCAGGGCTTGAACAAAGGGTTGTCCCTAGAAAATGTCCAAAGAGATCATCCACCATATGAGGGACGACCGACACACTCAACTTAAGTGGATAGGATGAGTTAATGGTAGTTCCAACAGGGACCACTGAACCGCTAGAGTCCACTGAAGAATCCGCATGTGTAGTCGAGCACATGGAAAAAGAGTTATGGTCGCCGCCATTGAGCCTAGGGCCCTCAACACTGATTCCACCGATGGGAGGTGAGAATGGTAGATCAGGGAGACATACATCCTGAGGTTCTGAACTCTCTCCGAAGTCAGGAACACTTTGCACTGAAGTGTATCTATCCTGGCACCAATGTAGTCTATTGCCTGTACAGGAACTAGGAGAGATTTGGTTGTGTTGACTGTGATACCCAAACTCAGGGCAAGTGTCAGAAGGTAATTTCTGGTTTGGGAGAGCAGACGCCTGGTGGGAGCAGTGAGGAGCCAATAGTCCAGGTATGGATAGACCTGAATCCCCTGAAGCCTAAGGAGAGCCGCTACAACTGCCATCACTTTGGTAAACACTCTGGTGGCTGTCGTGAGACCAAAGGGTAGGGGTCAAAATTGATAATGATTGGCCTCTAGCCAGAGGTGGAGAAAAGTACAGTTGCGTACACTTACCATAAATGTAGATGTTCGAGTGTATTCACTGTTGCAGTCATTACATTGGGTTATCTGCTTGCAGGTAGCCCTCAGTCGGCCTGATTAACAAAGTCTTGGGTCCTGCGTCGGTTGCTGTCTCTTCTTCCGTGACGTCAGGTCGTCAGGGGTATAAAACATGCAGCCGACGTCATTACATCAGTTTTTCTTGCCCCAGATGTCAGGAGCCCCCCTAATGGGAAGCAATTAAATATATAAATATACAAGGTTTTACCTCCAACAAAAAAGCAAATACACCAAAAAGCTTTTAAGCATTGAAAAGGAGAGCAGAGGTATTGCCAAACGAAGTCAGGGGGCTGGAGGGAGGGAAACCAGGACTGCAACAGTGAATACACTCAAACATCTACATTTATGGTAAGTGTACACAACTGTACTATGTTCTTCGTGTTTCACTGTTGCAGTCATTACATTTGGGTAGATTCCCAAAGCTAAGGATGGGAGGAAGAATTTAGATAGCATTAGGACCAGCTATAAGGCCCTGCAAAACTGCAGTGGCAAAGCCAGCTCTGGATTTAGAGAAAACTGGCAAATGGTAATGCTTGGTGAAAGTATGTACACAACTCCAGGTAGCAGCTTCTAGGATGTCCCTGGTAGGTACGCCTCTGAGAAAGGCTGTAGAGGTAGATGCAGCCCTGGCTGAGTGGGATCTGTTCCCCTGTGGGATAGGTTTTCCATGGTGCTTATAGCAGAAGTGAATGCAATGGCCTTGCCATTTGGCGATAGTTCACTTTGAAAGAGCCCTCCCCTCTGTCCCTGCAGCAAATGCCACCAGCAGTTGTTCAGATTTCCATTGAGGTTTAGACCTGTCCAAGTAGAATCTAAATTGTCTGTGAACATCTAAGGAGTGCAGTATCCGTTTCCCTTTGTTCTGTGGATTAGGAAAGAAGGTAGGCAAATGAATGGACTGATTAAAGGCCACACTGGATACCACCTTTGACATGAACGAGGGATTGGTCCTGAGGGACACCCTGTCTGCATGAAAGATGATGAAAGGCTCCACTGTCATGGCTAAAAGAGAAGCTGTTTTCCAAGAAAGGAATTTTAAATCTGCAGTAGCAGCTGGCTAGAAAAGAGGAAGGGTGAGTTTCTCCAGTACAAAGTTAAGGTACTGGAGTTGGAGCTCTCCTGTGTGGTCTTAAAATTTTGGCCCCTCTGAGGAACTGCTTGAGCAGTGGAAGAGAGAAGAGGGGAGGTTCTATGTTATAATGAGCTGAAATGGCTGAGGCGTGAATTTTTATTAAGGAAAAAGACAGGCCCTTGCGAAGCATCTCATTTAAGTATTGTAAAATCTCTGGTAAATTGGGCACTGCTGTTCCAGGCTTTCCCATTTTTCAACATAAGATTTTCTAGTACTAGGCCTCCTTACCTCTAAAATGACATCCATCACTGGTTTAATGAGGGATGGTAAAGGAAAGTTTAGGTAATTAGCCAGGCTGCTAGGTTTAGTGTTTGAAGCTGAGGGTGCAGAATCTGGTTCTCCTGCTGACACAGCAGGTAGGAGTCTGAGGCAGGTGCCCTGGGGCCAACAGTGACACAATGCGCAGGAGGGGGTACCAGTGTTGGTGTGGCCAGACTGGTACAATCAAAATCATCCTTGGTTTGTCTTGTTTGATCTTTAGTAGTACTTTGGAGAACAGAGGCAGAGGAGGAAAGGCATAAACTAATAGGTTTTTCCAGCTGAAGGACAGAGCATCCACTTTCCAAGCTTGTCTGTGGGGAGTCCTTGCACAAAATTTTTCCAATTTATAGTTCTAGGGGGAGGCAAACAGGTCTATATCTGGGCTCCCCCATTTGCTTGTCAACATGTTGAAAATCCTTGGTTCCAGTTTCCACTCGTGTGGGTCTATGAGGGTTCTGCTAAGTCCATCTGCCAGTGTATTTAGTTTTCCTGGCAGGAATTGAGCTTGTAGATGTACTTGGTAGCTCAAGGCTGTGTTCCACAATGCCATGGCTAGTCTGCAGAGGGGGTATGAATGTGTAACCCCCTGCTTGTTTACGTGCCACATAACAGTGGTGTTGTCCGTCTTTACCATTAATTGTCCTGGAAGAATGTGGTCCTTGAAGGCTGTCAGAGCATTCTGTACAGCTAACATTTTTTTATGATAAGGTGCATTTCACTTCGGTTCCATTTGTCCTGAATGCACTTTCCTACCAGGTGCACCCCCCCATGCATAGTCTGACGCATCTGTTGTTAGGGTTTGGGCAGCAGGAGGTAGTGTGAATGGCAGTCCCTTGTTTTGATGGCAGGCCTCTGCTCATCAAAGGAACTCTAGGCGTAGACAAGGAATGATAGGAATCATTGCTCCTCTATCCTGAGAATGTTGACACCATAGGCTTTTTAGATACCATTGTAGTTTCCTCATATGCAGTCTTGCATATGGAATTAGAAGAATGCAGGAGGCCATGAACCCCAAGGCTTGTAGTATTTGCCTTGCAGATAGCAGGGTTTTTGTGACCACTTGTTTGAAGTAGGTTGTCAAGTGAATTTGTTTCTCCGGCGTGAGGAAAGCCATCTGGGAAGTTGTATTCAAGCTTGCTCCCAGGAACATAATTTGTTGACAGGCTACCAGGTGTGATTTCTTTTCATTTATGGTGTACCCCAGACAAGTTAGCACCCTCTGTACAAAAGCCAGATGATTCAAAAGTATGTCCTGGTTTTCTGCCTGAATTAGACAATCGTCCAGGTATTGGTATATTTGAATATTTCTTTGCCTGCAAAATGCAATGACTGGAGCTAGGCACTTTGTGAGTACCCTGGGCGCAGTAGATAAGCCAAAGGGCAGTGCAGAGAACTGATAGTGCGTGTAGCCTGCTTTGAAGTGTAGGTATCTTCTGCATGATTCCCTGATTGGGATGTGCAGGTATGGTTCCTTTAAATTTAGTGTTGCCAAACACGTATCTTTGATTAGCATAGGAAGCAACTGGTGAAGAGTCAGCATCTTGAATTTTGACATCACCAAAAAGGTGTTTAGAGTAGGAAGGTCCAGGATAGGACGCCATGAATTGTCTTTTCTGGGTACCAGTAAAAATCTCGAGTAGAAATCTTGTCCCTTTTTCTCTTCAGGTACCAACTGAATAGCCCCTATGCTTAAGGGAGAGAGTACTTGTTTTTGGGCCGCTGCCCACTCCTTTGGAGGTATATCCAGCCAACCATTTGGAGTTGGTGACATGTGGAAGTGAAATCTGTATCCTTGGGACACTATAATTAAAACCCATTTGTCCTGGGTAATGAGTCCCCAGTTCTTTGCATGAAGTGCAATCTTTTCCCCCACAGGGGCAGTCAGTTGAGAAGTGCTTAGAAGTTTTAAAAATAAGTTACTGAGACAGTTTACCATGGGGGGAGTTTGATTACTCCCAAATTTGGAAGTGGAGGCCCCCCTTCCCACTGCTTAGTCCTGTGCGTCCCCTGGGACTGAAGCCTGGGTGCGCTTCTGGATCTGGGTTTGGACTGAGAATGTCTGGAAGAGGAAGGAAAGGACCAATTCTTAGAAGGCCAATGCCTACTAAATCTTGGAGGTTGTACTTGCAAAAAGTCTTTAACAGTTTGCATAGATTTAGCTTTTTTCTCCATCTTTTTAAGAACTTCTTCTGCCTTGTTGCCAAACAGGTGGCCCTCATTTAAGGGAGCATCCAGTAATTTCGCTTTAACATGATCTGGCAAGAATTGCTCCTTAAGCCAAGCATGCCTTCTAAGTACAGACCCAGTTACTGCAGCCTTGCAAGATGCCTCTAGTGAATCAAAACCACATTGCAGTGTATGTTTACCAACTTGTTCAGCAGAATACATAAAATCCTGTAAATCCTTATTTTCAGCACAATCAGGAGTCAACATAATTTTCTGTTTAAGCAATCCAATAATATGCAGCTGATACTTTAACATATGAAACTGGCAATTCAAGGCCCTAATGGCCAAAGTTGCAGAAGTGTATACCTTCTTACCCCATCTATCCAGCGCCCTGGAGTCTCTATCAGAGGGGTAAGATTTTTGGCAGTAGTGGCTTTAATGCCCTTGGGTCCCTGTGAAATGATTTCAGGATCCGCAGTAGGATTTTTGAAAAGGAACTTGTGAGAGTCAGGAACCCTGTAATATCTATAAGGTTTTCTGGAAGCAGGAGGTAAAGATTAAGGGGCCATGCTAGATTCCGAAAAGGCATCATCAACAATGTCCAGTACAGGAGGTATAGCTAAAGGCCTGTGCTGGGGCAGGAGTAAGAAATCCCTAAGCCTCTTTTTAGAATCAGAGAAATCCTGACTTTCCCAATGATAAAGCTCCCTGAGAGTGTGCAAGGTTTCACCAAAAGAGAAGAAGCAGAGGGAGTAGTGTCTTCAGCATCAGAATCCTGACAGGTAGATAAGGGTAAATCCTGGTCATCAGAGGAAACAGAAACTTCAGAATCCTGGTCAGAAGTATCATAAGCAAACTCAGTCCTAGGTCTCTTAGAGGGGGAAGGTTGGCTTCCCCTGATTAAAGTAATAAGGTCTTCAGTCATTCTTATCATTTGTTCTTTAGGCATAGAGGCCTGACCATGCGGTCTGGGCGTCAGTTTTCTAGGCATGGTTCGAGTTTTAGGTCTTGAAGAAGAAGATGGCGCCAGTTTAATATGCAAGTCAGTAGGCCTGAATACACCCTCAGAAGCCGGTGCCTGCACAGCGGCTCCGGACCCATCCAAGGTAGAGACATCCGCAGGTTCCACAGTTGAAGCATCTCGCGGCATACCGGACTCCGAATGGGTCTCAGTAGAGGCCTGCGAATCTGAAGTAGCAGGTATCAGGGGCTGCGAAAGCGCCTCACTGAGTACCAGTGAACTGGGCGACCTGTCTCTGTTTTTATCTTTGCGTTTCTTTGGAATGTCGGTAGTCTGATGGCTTACCAAAGACATATCAGGATAACTGAACCGAGCACCAAAAAATTTATAAGCGCAAATATACCTACGATGGATAGTTTGTGGTTTAAATAAAGCACAAAACCGACAGTGAGGTATGTCGTGGTCAGGGCCTAGGCAAGGAATACAGTACAAATGAAAATCTTTATGAGGTATTTGCTTTCCACAAGAAATGCAATTATTTACTTTTACTGACATCGGTTTAGAGCAAGAAAAAGTTTCCCCAATGGGGTACTTAGCTTTTAGTTGAAGACTTCGGTTCTGAAACTCGAAAACGAAAATTTCAGGAGTCAGCCAACCAGTGCTTGCGAACTGCTTCTGCTTCGGGCACTGCACAGCAAGAAAGCCTGATGTAATGACATCGGCTGCATGTTTTATACCCCTGATGACCTGACATCACGGAAGAAGAGACATCATCCAATGCAGGACCCAAGACTTTGTTAATCAGGTCAGCTGAGGGCTACCTACAAGCAGATAACCCAAATGTAATGACTGCAACAGTGAAGCATGAAGAACATCCTCCTGGAGCTTCTGTGCATCTTTATGTGACAGTAAGCATCCTGGAGGTCTAACGAGCACATCCAGTCGCTCTCTTGCAGGTACGGCATGATGGACTGTTAGAGTGATCATCCGGAACTTCTCTTTGGCAACTGACAAGCTTACGGTAGAGAGGTCCAGAATGGGCCTTAAGTCCCCCATTTTCTTTGGCACCAAAAAGAACCTGAAGTAGAAGCCTGATCCGGACTGATCTGGGGGGACGGTTTTGATGGCTCTTTTTACTAGCAGCTTGGAAATTTGCTGTGCTGCTGCCTCACTTTGTGTGGGTGGAATGTTCGTGAGGTGTCTGGGAGATATGGGGTACCCCACAAAGGAGATAGAATATCCTGTGGATATGAATTAAAGCACCCAGCGGTCAGTTGCTATGGACTCCATGCCACTGGGTGCAAGGACAATTATCTCCCGACTGCCTCCAGAGTAGAGCAGTCGGGCAACCCTTCATGGTTGCTGCCGGGGTCTGTCCAAGAACGGTTCTCGAGACCCAAAGTTTCGCATGCCCCTCTCTGCCTCTGGGCCGGTGTCCATTCTGTCCCCCTCTGCCTCTAGGGGAAGAAGAATCCTGAGTGTCCCGGGAATACTGAGACTTCTGGAACCACATCTTCTTTTTCCCACTCTGGTTCCCAGAAAAAGACCTCTGAGGGTTAGAGAAGCAGATTCCAATGGCAGATAGTGTCTTCCATCCTTCTCACTTTGGACTAGTGTCTCCTTGATGGTCTTACCGAAAAGCGTTGAGCCGTCATAAGGGGAATTGGCAAAAGACGCCTTAAAGGGTGCGGTAAATTGACACAACCTGAGGCAGGTGTTATGCCTCATGGACACGCTGGACCCAGCCACCCTAGCCGCTTCTTCCGTAGCATGGGAGAGGAGTCACATGGACATATTTGATACCGCTTTTAGAGTGGCCATTTTCGTGGAGAACGAAGCCTTGTCTTCCTGCAACATAGACTTGGGTGGAGAAACCTCCAGCTCCTTTACTAGGTCGCGTTGGAGTCTAGTGACATGGGCCAAGTAATTCAGCGCCCTGATGGAAAAGTTAGCTGAAGCATACACCCGCTTCCCTAGGCAGTACATCATCCGTGACTCCTGTTCAGGAGTGTGGACCGAGGAATTCTCCTGAGACAGTTCCCTCTTAGTGGCTGCTGCTACCACCATGGTGTCCACAGGGGAGCCCTTATTCCAGGATGGCCTGTCAATGGGGGGGAGCTTAAAATTTTATCGGGTCGCTTGGGGATAGGCTCCACAGTGTCAGGTTCCTTCCAAGGCCGTGAGGTGATCAAATCCACTAAAGGATCCATGGGAGGGGACACCAAGAAAGTAGACACGCCCATGCCGAAAGCCTCCAGGAACACAGACTCATCAGAAGACGGCTTGGGGGCAGACCAACCTTCCAGCTGAGGCAAGATCTCCATGATGTTTCCAAAGGAGACATCCTTGGGAGGTGATCTTGGGGAGCCCTCACCATCATATACATAAGTGTCCCCGGTTAGGGACTTGGGGGAGTCCAAGTGGCTCCTCTTGCACATATGCTTGCGAGGCACTTCTCCAGTGGGGCTCTCAGGGGAGTGCTCGTAAGCCATCTGTTCCTCAGGGGGAACTGTCTGGGGCTCTTCGAGCATGGGCTGTCCTTCTGGTAAGACAATGGGGACCGTAGACAGAGCCAAGGGGTTCTGGACAGAGTCCGAGAGGGTGGTCAGGGGTCTCGATCCAACGGAGAGGACCCTTTCTACCACATTGAAAGCCGAGGGAGAGCGGACCTCCTAGGAAACTAATAAGGAGGCTGGTCTCTCCAGGTCCGATGTGAGAATTGGAGCTGGTCCCACAGTGGACGGAGCTCAGAGGGAGGGGATCTGGCCTGACAGTGTCAAAGCCGATGGAAAAGGTTCCACTCTCTCGGATCTGGCACCCAAGCTCCGGCTCCAAGAGCGGCTCAGATCCAATCTGGTCAGATCCGAGAAGCTCCAGGCAGCTGTCAGCATTGAGGAAACAAGTACCGTCGGTGCTGACCCCCCGACCAAGGCCAACCTCGGATCTGAGAACTCCGAAGGTCGGATCGGAGAAGGAGAAATGGGTTGAAAAAAAGGAAGCGAACTCCCCCCTCCAGAGGGAGGGGGGCTGGCAAGACCCCCATCTGGATATGTGTATGGATAAAGCGCCTCATCATCTTATCCAGATCCTTACCCCATAAGGAGCAGGGTGACCGCGACGAGGCCATGGGCTCCGACCTGGCGGGTCAGGGAACCAAAACCCGGGAGACTGAACGTGCCTCCTCTGGCTCTGGGAAGAACCTCGGAGACCGGAGCCGAGGGGAGTCATGGATCCATACTGACTTGCTCGCAGATGCGAGGTCTGGGGACCTCTTCCTCTTTTCCTTCATCTTCGACTCTCTCTCCCATTCTCTACCTCTCCTCTGCTCCGCTACCACAGGCTTAGATGCAGGAGTTTGAGTCCCAGCCTGGGAGGGAGGAGAAGCCAGAGGAAGAGAAGAGGGAGAGGCAGTCACAGCAGCCACTGTGACTGAAGCCGAAATCGAGGAAGGAGGATCAGTAGCAATCCACACTAAGGTGGGCCACACCTAGGCACAACACACACAGAATGTGGCCATCCGCTGGGGAGAGCTTCTGGCCACACTCTGTGCAGTGCTTGAAGACAAGCTTTTCAGCCATCCTGTGAGAAAGAAAGAAAGCCTTAAAAAAAGACAGGCAAAAACTTTCTTAACACACACACACACACACACACACACACACACACACACACACACACACACACACACACACACACACACACACTCACCATGCTAGTCTATAGACAACAATAAAGGGGGAGGGGCACCACAGAACAAACTACTTTATCTATCTAACTAAACAAACCAACACTTGACGCCAAAGTGATGGGAGGGGAGAAGGGGTACCTACACTAACTTAGAGCGGCTGAAAGAAGGAGAAAATTTTAAACTTACAGTAGAGAATAACCCATTGCTAGCTGGAGCTCTGAAGACACGATGTATAACAAATCGCGACAAACGAGATCTGGGGATGGAAGGCAGTGGAGGAGTATTATGGGTAAGGGGAGGAGTCTGGAGCTCGGAGCTGATGCTAGTAATATTTGCCGGCTCGGATACAATATGGATCCGTATTCCCACAGGTTGAAGACCAAATGAAGTAAACTACTTCAGATTAAGCCTATTCCCTTCAGCTTACAAGATTTTACATAAAACAACAGTCAACCAGTTTAGTCAAACAGCTTAATTAAAATTACCTGAAAAGGATTGACTGTAATAGCTAATTTTTTTTTGTAAAGGAGATGTCTTCATGGCATAAGGGGATGTAGGCCTGGCTTTTCAGATTATCTGTCAACTAGGAAAGGTGGGAGTAAAGCTGCTTGCGTCAAAAAAACAGTTTGGTATAGATCCCACTGCCCAAGTACTATCTGGGAAGACGTGCTCCAAGTACAAAAGGAAGAAGCAAGTGTAAGAATACACACACATATAGCTTGGCAGAACAGATGAAGTACTACACAATTCCCACCAGCCAACACAAAAGTGAGTTAGAAGTACAGAAAATTTCCTACACTGCTCCTCCTTCCGGACACCAAAAACAAAATCTGTGGCTCTTGCTTTCCTTGTTCAAGGCATCTAGCCTGTGGCAGCAAGAGGAGAAACAAATGAGGAAATAAAGGGTGGAAGCCTCATGACCAACGGTAGGGATTATTACAGCAAAGATATTATTAATATTATGAAAATTTATACAAAACAGGCACACCAAATCTTTGTGTATTCTGGCAATAAATTAACAAGCGACATCAACTTACTAAAACAATCACAATGAGCAACATAAAAAAATAGAAAAAAGATCAATATACATTTTTATTACATTAAACAACTCACACAGAAGTGTTTAGGAAAGAATAACACTTAAAAACTGCATTTTTAACATGACTAGGCCAATCAGCTTTTTAAGCTTTATTTCTTCTTTCTTTAAAAGGTCTTAAAGCTCACAGCATCATTTAGCCCAGGAGGTTTATGTGCCTCAACTTTACACTGCTACTGTAATTCATGGATCAACAGTTCATTATCAGAATCTCTCTATGAACACTTTATGAACTCTGAAGACTTGAAAGTAGATGCTTACTTGAAATGGTCAAGTGCATTTTATTTTTAGGGCTTGAATTCTGTTTATAAAAGTGCTACCAACTGGTCTATTTATATTGTACAATACAATGTTTTTAAGACTTTTCATAGACACAAGAGGAATTCCTTCTATGTTGAAATAGATACATTTTTCGATGATGTGGCTCACTGATCTAATTCTGACAGCAGACTCTTTTAAAACTCCCCCCAACACTGGCCAAATCCTAGCCTCAGTGTAATAGATAACAAAGATACTATTTCCCACAGCTTCCACTGACCACAACCCTATAACCTTACAAGAAGTGAATTGGTGGCTTGAGGGAGTTCTTGATTACAGGCAACTTGGTGTTGCGGGTCTGTAGCCAGAGTCTTAATAGCATGTAATACTTTTAATAGCATTCTCTTGGCTCTGACCATTTCCCAGATTTATGGATGCCCTCTGCAGTGATTCCACTAACACAGAATGGGTCAGTTTTCAAGCCTGAGTTTTATTTTCCTCTTAAATATTTGTCAGATCTATTCAATATTCATGATCAAGGACATTGCAAGCCTCTGGCTCAACAGCACAGTGTTCTTAAGAGAAAAGGCATGAATATCTCACTGCAATTCAAGTACAAATTAGTGGCAGCACAGTAGTGCAGTGGATAGCGCTGTTACCTCACAGCAAAAGGTTCCCTGGTTCGATTCTCAGCTGGGATGCCTTCTGTGAGGAGTCGGCATGTCTTCCCTGCATTTGCGTGTTTCCTCTGGATGCTCCCATTTCTTCCCACATTCCAAAGACATGCAGTAGGTGGACTGGACACTCTAAATTGGCCACAGGTGTGAGTCTGTGTGTGAGTGTGTGGTATGGAAGTACAACCACAACAGGGCGAGCCACCTAGCACTGTGAACCTTGGCTCCAGATGATTGTCACTGCTGAAGTGACACCCCAATGACACCCCAAACCCATGTGCAAAAAATGGGAAAAAGGGGTTGTGGATGGATGGATGGACTCTCTTGAAAAATTACAAATGAGATTCAACCTACTTGGCATTGTCCCCCAAGCAGGCCTTGTTCAACAACACAAAGTTTATCTGCTGCTAAAATACAAAAAATACAAATAAGTACTTTTAATAGGCCCCCCCCCCAAATTTTTTATTTTCAATTTTTCAATTTACAGAACACACAAAATCCAGATAACAATATTAATGTACTAATACACTGGCTACAGAATTTAGCAGTGGACAGTATTTATACACCAACATGAAACATCAATTATTTTAATACCTCCATTTAATGAGTTTACCTTGGTAATGAGAAATCTTGTTAGTCCATAACTGTGTGTATATTGGAGGCCTATATTTGCTCATAGATGTCTAAGACTTAATGACACTGTGGGTGGATTAAGTTAGCAGTATGTTAAATATCTTTTCCCAAACTTTTAGTTTCTTCACACTGTTATTTGTTCCATCTATTACCCATTTATGAGCTAGCATGTGTTTGATTGCCATCTTTTTGAATTCTGCCCAATTAATATTCATTCTATCCCCCCATTTGGATGCTATGTATAATTTCATTAATAGGAATAATGTATATGTACAGTTACTTGCTTCAGGGATATTCCTGAGGGGGGGAATATGAAATAGTGTGTATTCCCTATTAAGAGTTGCTTTTTCATAGTCTTGTTTTTGTAGTTGGATTTTTAATGAATTCCATAGTTTAAGTATGCATTTACTGCTCCAAAATATATGAGTTATGTCTGCTTCCTGTGACCTACAATATGGACAATTTGGTGATTTAGAAGAGTTAAATTTGTATAGTACTGAGGGGGTAGGATAAGCATTGTTGCTGATCATGAGCTGTGTATAAGTTAACTTTTTCAAAAGTAGTGCTTTGTGCATTAATGTGAAAGCTTGGTTTAACTGTTGTTCAGTTACTGACGAGTTACTTTTAAACCAATATTTAGAGATAAGAATACTGTTCTGAAATTTGATCTCTGCTATTAATTTGTATGTGTTAGATATCATTTTTTTCCTGAATAGCATTATATTCCATAGAGTTTCACAACTTTTTATATCTACCACGTTTAATTTGGTATTTTGAAGGTGTTTGGAATATACTTCTCTCACTTGTCTCAATATAACTGTGTACGATTTTGGTAAATTAAGATGAGATCTCAGATCTGTAATTGTATAGTTATTGTAAGGGTAGAAATCTTGAATTCTCAAGTCTTTTAATAAAGGGCAGTTGTTGAGATTTATCAGTGAGTTCTTAATTTTTAAGTCTGGGTTATTGTGGATTGGCTGAAATAAGCCCATTGCAAGACCAAGTGAGATGAATAATTTTTGAAATACTATAATAAAGTGTCTTAGAGGGTCAGTGAGCTTATAAGTTGTTATATCTTTTTTGGTTAGAAAAGGAAGAGCTCTAGAATTACTTTTTAGAGATTTGATATAGCTATGATATATTTTCAGCCAAATAGGAGACCATTTGTTGGATGAAGGGGCAAATGCTGCTATCTTTAGTATTCTACTATTACTGATAATGGTATAGTACAGTTTAAAATCTGGTAAATTTAAGCCCCCTTTTAGTCTTGGAAGAGATAGTTTTTGGTATGATATTCTTGTTTTTTTAGGCTCCCAAATGAACTTGGCCAGAAACATGTGTATTTGTTTGAAAAATGGATTCTGTATTACCACTTGTGTGGTTAAAAATGTATAACTAACCCTAGGAAGAATATTCATTTTGATTATCGAGACTTTAGCTAGGAATGGTAATTTGAGATTGTTCCATCTATTGCAGTCTTGCATTATCATATTCCATTTATCCGATATGTTACTTTGATAAAAATCTTTTTTGTTTTGGAAAAATGTAATCCCCATGACATTTGGTTGAGTCTTTTATTTTAATTGTATTTAACAACGGGATTAATGACAGTAGTTTACAGGGGGTTTAGAGGGAAAATATATTTTTTTCTAAATTAAGTTTATAATTAGATATACTTGAGAAGTAATCAATTGCTTTTAGTAATTTGGGTATGTCAGTGCTGGGGTTAGTAAAATAGATGTCTAAGTCATCGGCAAAAGCTGTATAAAAGACTTTAAAGTTGAAGAGAGATGGCGGGTTATGACATGTTTTCTGTTTAATGTACAGGAACAACGGTTTGCAGTATAGATTGAATAAGAAGGGGGATAAAGGGCATCCCTGTCTCATCCCATTTTTAATTTTTATTCTATTTGATAGAGTTCTATTAACATATAGATTAGCATAGGGGTTTTCATATAGTATTTTAATCATTTGTATAAATTTGCTAGGAAACCCAAAATAAGGTACAAGTTGAAGCTATAACATAATATTCACTCTATCAAATACTTTATGGGCATCAACCACCACTGTGTATATGGGAGTTTTCTTAATGTTTGCAAAGTTTATCATGGCTATTACGGTTAAGGTGTTATCACAAGTCTGTCTAAATGGGGTAAAACCTGATTGCTCGGGAAATGATGTTGGATATAGTGTTCTTTAGTCTATTTGCTATTATTGAGGTGAGAATCTTAGCGTCTATATTTAGTAATGATATTGGTCTGTAGGGGTCTTTAGGATCTGATTATCCTTTCAAAATGAGAATTTTTTTGAGGCATTATAGTGTAAGTCATTTATTTTGTTGTTTATTATATAATTTAGTACCTGTTGTAATATGTTAGCAACTATTGGTGTGAAGCACTTGTAAAATTCTGGTGTGAGTCCATCTGGACCTGGAGCTTTATTTGTTTTTAGATTTTTGATTGTGTCATTGATTTCTTTTGTTGTTATTGGTTTTGTTAGGTTATTTTGTTGGTTAGTGTCTAATTGCAGGAAAACTGTATCTTGAAGGAAAGCTTTTCTGTCCATATCTGAAGATGCTAAAGATTGTTCTCCATAAATCTGAGTATAAAGTTGTTCAGAAAGGTTCATTATTGTCTGGTTATTTGTATATAATTTGTTACAGTGATAAATTTCTGTTATAACGGGTGTGGATTTATGTAGAGTAATTAGTCTCAACAAGGCCCTGGATGGCATTTTTATAGTCTGCGTATTTAGCCAAGTTTCTCATTTCATTAAATGATAAGTTTCTTACCTCTTTTAGGTATAATTATTTTTGTGTTTTCCTTAAGATGTCTTTGGTGTTTCTATTAGGACCTAACATTAGTTCCTCCACTAATTGCTTTATTTTTTTCTTTTAATACAGATTCCTCCTTGGAGAACAACTTTTTATACTGCGTTGCTTTGTTAATTAAAAAGCCCATAATGTGAGTTTTTGTTGAAGCCCATTCAATGTCTAGTGGCAGTCGTGAATTGTCTAGGTTTAAAGTTAGGGAGTTTAAAAGCTTAGTTATGCCTTCTACCACATATTGTTTAGATAAGAGATTGGGATTTAATGTCCAAATGTAGCCTCTGTTAGACTGTTGTTGTTTATTGTCCCATTTAATAAAAAGTGTGACTTGAGTGGTCGGAAAAAAAATCTGGTATGTGTATGGGTTGTGACTTTCGTGTTGAGAAATGTTTCAGAGATTAGAAAGAAATCAATCCTCGACCACATTTTGTGACATTGTGAATAAAAGGTAAAGTTTTCTGTTTTACTGTCTCTCCCAGTATATCTAAAGGGAACAAATAGTTTAAAGTCTTGTTTCAGTTCCCTAATTGCTAGTGTGGCCTGTTTGTTATACATACTTTTAATAGTTTCTGTATTTCTACTGTGAGCTGTCTACTGTTACTAGCATTCATTCATCACCTGTGCCTGGTAACTTGGCGTTTTGCTTTTTGTCATACTCTTCTCCAAAGAATATTGCTTTATGTTGATTATTTGGTTTGATGGACTGATATACCTAATGTCTAAATGTTGATCTTGAAGTCCCCACAAACTGTTGCACGAATTAAAAGAATAAGGATGCTGGCAACAGGATCTTAACATTAAGTACCCTATGTATTGAGCAAGCACATGATGGCAGGGGTTGAACATACAGTTCATAACTAGTTTGACTAAGGAGAACTTAGAAGTGATTTTAGTAAAACAAGCACTGCCTCATCAACTTTTTCCTTAGATGAAGACTAAAGTTCTGTTTGAAAAAGGAGTGTTCACATCCTTGTAGTAATTCTTCAAAAGAGACCGCTTGCAAAGAACTACACTGGTCATGCAACTTAAAATGGGAAGATGTTTATTCCTTTTGAAAGCATTTGGCAATGGCTATCCAAGTGAATTTAATGCACAAATGTGAAACCGTATTAACAGTTTTACTAAATAAATATGCTCATTGTCTTCCTTTATGAATTAAAGATCAGATGAAAAGCAGACATGACATACCATTTAAAATTGGCAGTGAAACCTACAGTCCTTTACTCACAGTGCAACATTATAAGCTTTTCCAACAGAAAAAAAGGCAGATGCATTTAGAAAGAGCTAAGTGTGTGAATTTGATAAAGAAAGGATGGCTACTTGGTAAAATATCTGGGACAAATAAAATGGGGAGTACTTATAATTAACTGATAGAGGAGCTCCAATAGTGATTTTTGCACATGGGGTCAGCGTGCCACTTCAACAGTGACAATCATCTAAAAAAAGAAAGAAGTTATGTACTCACCATAACATTCCATCTGAGTAGTTCTACTTCATTTGTCTTCAACCTGTGGGTACCAGATCCATATCGGATCCGAGCCAGCAACTTCACTAGCATCTGCTCCGAGCTCCAAGCTCCTCCCCTTCCCGATAATACATCACCACTACCTTCCATCCCCCAGATCGGGTTTGCTGCACCGTACACTGAACAACCCGACCTCAAAAAACACCTTACACACTGAAAACCAGCTATAATGCTGTCCATATGCTAAGGTTAGTGGAAGGAGGGAGGGACAGCTGAAGACAAATGAAGTAGAACTACTCAGATGGAATGTTATGGTGAGTACATAACTTCTTTATCTGAAGTAGTTTACTTCATTTGATCTTCAACCCTGTGGGACAGAGTCTCCAGCTACTAAAATACCTGGGTGGCCCTCATGGAAGGATATTCCGGAGCACAGCAGAACCAAAGAATGCTTTCCTTCTAGAAATTAAATCCAATTTATAGTGAAAAATAAAGGTATGAGATGAGGAACAAGTAGGCGCAGAACAAATGTCACTTAATGATACTCTCGACCAAAAGGCCGCAGACATAGCCATGGACCTAGTCGAGTGAGCTTTAACCTAACCTGGAGGAGACAAACTTTTATCCTTGTAGATCTGAAGGATACATAGGGAGATCCACCTAGCAATGGTAACCTTGGAGATAAGTTTACCCAAAAAAGGTTTAGAAATGGACACAAACAACTGGTCAGATTTATGAAAGGCTTTGGTCTTGTGTAAATAGAACCGTAACTATCTATGAACATCCAACAAATGCAACTTATACACCACTGTGTTTGTAAAATTTGGGAAGAAAACAGGTAAATTGACAGTTTGATTGATATTAACCTCCGATGCTACTATTGGGAGAAAAGAAGAATTGGTGTGAAGAGAAACCCTGTTTTTGTGGAAGATCATGTATGGAACCTTGACAGACAATGCTTGCAGTTCTGAAACCCTCCTAGCAGAGGTGAAAGCCACCAGAAATGCTGTTTTCCAAGACAAAAACTTAAGATCCGTGGTTGCTGCAGCTTCAAATGGCAGAGCAACCAATGCTTGAAGTACTAAAGTCACATAGGGGAATGGGTTCTTTGACCTGAGGATGTAAGAGAAAGGTACCTTCGATAAAAGCTTTACACAATCTGGAAGAGGCTAAAGAATCAGTATTCTCGCCCACATGAAGATGAGAAATGGCAGCTAGTGGAACCTTAATCGCAGACGAGCTAGCCCCTTGTTGAAAAATATTTGCCAGAAAATCGAGAATAGCCAGAATGGGAGCCATGAATGGATCTAAACTCCTTTGAAAAGCCCAAAAGGAAAAATGTTTTTATTTGCTAAGATAAATCTTCCTGGTGGACGACTTATGAGCCACAACCAGAATAGATTTGACCGAAGAAGACAATCCAGGAGTCCTAGCAATTGAGGGAACTGGAGCAGCCAAGCTGTGAGCCTCAGACTGTCCAGATTTGTAAAATGAGATCCAAAACAGGATCCAAGATCCAAGGCAGAGCTAGAAGATGAGACCAAAGGAAGGGAAACCATACCTGGCGAGGCCAAAACGAGGCAATGAGGATCACTTTGCTCCCCAGTCGACAAGCTTTCTGTAGAAACTTCGGAATAAGGGGTACAGGAGGATAAGCATAAAGAAGACCAGGAGGCCAAGCATGGACTAGAAAATCTCTGGGAGACTCCCCCGGCAGGGGGTTCAGAGAGAAGAACTCACTGCACTTCACTTTGGAAGGAGATGCAAAGAGATTGCAGCAAGACCGACCTCACTCTAGAAAGATCTGCTCTGCTACTGAAGGATTCAGAGACCACTCATAAGTCATCAGAATAGTCTGGCTTAATCTGTCCACTAGAATGTTGGACCATCCCAGAATATGCGTTGTTATCAGAAAATGACCAGTGATCGCCCATTCCCAAACTCTCATGGCCTCGAGACAAAGGGGGTAAGATCTGGTCCCTCCCTGTTTGTTGATATACCAGACCACTGACATGTTGTCTGACTGGATTGCAATGGTTCCCAGAGGTAGAAAGGCATGAAGGGCTTGCAATGCTAAAAGGACCGCCCTCATCTCCAGAACGTTTATATGAAAACTGGTCTCGATCAGGGACCACATGCCTTGGGACTGTCCTTCCCGAATAATGCCTCCCCCACCCTAGTTGGGAAGCTTCCGTAGTCACTGTGGCTTAGGCAGGAGCTGGAACAAAAGGTCGTCCCTCTAAAATTTCCGAAGATTGCATCCAATAAAGAAGGGACGACCTGTAGACTCAGCTGAAGTGTACTGGGTGCGACAACGGAAGATCCAACAGGGACCACTGCACCACTAGAGTCCACTGTAGTACTCGCATATGTAATCAAGCACACGGAAGGAGTGTTATGGTTGCTGCCACAGAACCTAGGGCCTTCACGACCGATTCTGCTGAGACAAGGTGAGATCAGTAAATGAAGGCGACACGCATCCTTAGGCTTCGAACTCTCTCCGTGGTCAGGAAAATTTTTCTCTGTAGCTAGTCCATCCATGCCCCTATGTATTCTATAACCTGGACAGGATTCAGAAGGGATTTGGCTGTGTTGATTGTAATCCCTAGGTAGTGTGCAAGCTTTAGGAAATAATCTCTGGTCTGACAAAGGTAGATGCTTGGTGGGAGCAGTAAGGAGACAAATGTCCAGGTAAGGGTAGACCTGAATCCCCTGAAGCCTCAGGTGAGCCGCTACTACTGCCATCACTTTGGTGAACACCCTGGGGCTGTGGAGAGACCAAATGGTAGGGTTCGGAAATGACAATGAGTGGCTCCTAGATGGAAGCGGAGGAACCTCCTGGAGCTTCTGTGCATCTTTATGTGATAGTAAGCATCCTGGAGGTCAAACAAGCACATCCAGTCTCTCTCTTGCAGGTATGGCATGATGGATTCTTAAGTGACCATCCAAACCTTTTCTTTGGCAACTGACAGGTTCAGAGTAGATAGGTCCAGAATGGGCCTTAAGTCCCCCGTCTTTTTTGGCACCAAAAAGAACCTGGAGTAGATGCCCGATCCGGACTGACCTGGGGGGATGGGTTTGAAGGCTCATATCTCTAGCAGCTTGAAAACTCCTAGTGCTGCTGCCTCCCTTTGCGAGGGTGGAGTAAACAAGTTTTAAACAACACACGCCACTCACCACATGCTCAGACAAGCACACAGAAGGCTGGGGGGGAGGGGAAGACAAACTATAAACTACCTAAAAATTAAGAAAAAGGCCTTAAACTCGACGCACCAGCGAGGGGAGATAGAGAGGAAACCTACAGTAGCAAGAACACACACACAAAACACTAATCAAAGACAGAAACCCTACTCACAACTTGGGAGCTCAAAAATCATGATGCTTAGGCTAGCCGCAGAAAACGTGATCTGGGGGATGGAAGGTAGTGGTGGTGTATTACGGGTAAGGGGAGGAGTTAGGAGCAGATGCTAGTGAAGCTGCCGGCTCCGATCTTATACAGATCCGGTACCCACAGGTTGAAGATCAAATGAAGTAAACTACTGCAGATCAAAGGCTCTCAGCGCCAGGTGGTTAGTCCTGCCATGGCTGTTCTTCCATAACAACACACACACACACACACATGCACACACACACACACACACACACACACACACACACACACACACACACACACACACACACACACAAAGCAGCTATGGCCAATCTAGAGTGATCAATCCACCTACTGAATATCTTTGGAAATGTGGGAGGAAACCTGAGCACCTGGAGGAAACCCATGTGAGCACAGGGAGGACATGCAGACTTCACACAGTGAATGGCAATTTCAAGAGCCCCAATAAATGCTGCCCACCCAAGAAAATATAGGATGTTTGGATGAAAGTGCCACTGTAAACATTTTAAACTCCTTGAAAGTTTGAAATAATTTATACAGGAATCTCATTTGGGTGCTGTATGCTGGTGGAGACACAGGCTCATGGGTTTATATAGTTTAGAGTTATCCAAAATTAACCAGATTCAAAAAAGAGGTACATGGGCTGCTTAAAACATTGTGGTCAGATAAAATTGAAGAAACTAGGAAAGATGTTCTTTTGAGATCTTTCTGAAGGGGGCATGCGCAAAAGATGAAAAAATCCTGCAATGGTTATTTTTTTGGCAGCAAAGAAAACAATTATACAGTACTGAAAAACATCAAATATCCCAGTAGAAGAACATGTAAATATGATACACCAGGAGTGAGCTTAAAAAGACGCTTGGGGACTGAAAGCGAAGCTAAGCAGAATGCATAACAGGAAGTGGGGCATCTGGACAGACAATTATGGCCCTGATTAATCAGTCTAGGAAAATACGGGAGGAAATGGAAGTGCTGAAGAGCAGGGAAGAATACTTGGGGCATGAAATGGTTATGGAGAGGAAAGGAAGATTAAAAGATGTTATGTGCCATCCTACTCGGAAACTGTGATTTCCTGGTTAATTGGATTCTACAAGTGGGGTAATGAGTTAAAAGTACTAGAGAGGATTATCACTGTGAGATTAAGGAAGACTTAGATAGTATAATTTGGTTCTTGAAGTTGTTAAGGTTACTACAGTCAGTTTTGCTGTGAATGTTCTAAATGTTTTTTTTTTCTCTTTTCTTTCTATGTGTTACATAGTTTGGATTTGACAAGTTTCTGAATTTAAATGTTGTTCATAATCTGACACCAAGGCCTTGGACTATGCTATTTCTGAGACTAAGAAAACAGATTTGCTTTTAAATACTTCCTGAACTATGACGTTTCATCCTTTCCAGCTAAGGAGTATATCCACATGATTATTACGGTCTTCTCAAGATACTGTAAATCACCCTCTACTTGCTAAGTGAACAAGCAAGTGTCATACCAGACACCGTGACAAATCCCACAGTTATAAGGCCAGCAAGCTATCTCACATCACATACATGAGACTAGTTTTAGTGAAGAGTAAGGTAAAGGTGGTGCAACTAGTGGGGCTCAAAACCTAATCACTGGCAAAAACTGGAGTATTTTGGGAGCCGAAATGCCATACGGCTGGGCACTACTTTCATTCAGTCTGAGTATCTACAGTCTGTGTCTGTAGTTGTACATATGGGTGCTGTGTTGGTTATGACTTACTATAAAATTTATTTTTTTATTTTTATTTATAATTTGTTAACTGGGAAAGTCCGACTTGGAACGAAGCCAATTTTCAGTGGAGGCCCGAGGAGAAATGCTCCAGATGCATGTCTCTGTAATGTGGGAGGAAAACGGAGCACCAGGAGGAAACCCACACAAACGCAGGGAGGACATACAGACTCCACACAGAAGGCACTCCAGCCGAGAATCAAACCGGAGAACCTCTTGCTTTGAGGCGACAATGCTATCGCTGCACCACTGCGCCATCCGAAACATCTTTTTAAAGGCTTTGTATAATGTCAGTGCAGTGCATGGAGTGCAATGATAATGCTCTGATATTTGGAAAAACACATATCAGTTAAGCGCTACTATAGCATGAGACCCAATCTTAACAAATGTTAAGTGCCCACAACTTAACTTGTTAAGGTCTGGTCTCACAATAAGCAATCAAATCTGCCAGTACTGACCAACAGAGACAGGGGAAAAATAAAAAAACAGATTTGTTTCTGCCTGCTGTCCATACTGATAGCATTTCCCTGTCTGAAATCCTCTTATTAACTTAGAAGATAACAAGACCAACAGAGTGTATGTTTGCCTACATTTTAAGAAGGTTGGGAAGTCTGAAACTCAAATTTATGTTATTTAGTGACTTCAATCCTCCGTAATTTTTTTCAGAAAACCAAAGATTTTATGAGGAACAGACCAAATATATGGGTAAAAATCAGAACATTCTTCAAAAATCTGGGCATTTAAGAGGCATGGCACAGTGACTGTAAATATAAAGGGACTGCAGTACACTGTTTTCATGACGGTGCTCACTAAGTGCTTTACAGCTTTGAAAACAGGAACAACTCTTAGCTTTTTACCTTAACTAGTAGTAGATAAAGCTCCATGTACTACAACGAATTATGATCAGATCTTCGATCATAACCTTTAATTATTTGTTCTCAACATGGATGCCAAGATTCAACTGTTGAACTTTGCTCTTCAGGTGAATTTCTTGGCATCAATGTCTCAAACACATAATAAACAGGTTATGTTTGGTGACCTGACCATAATCCTCTATGTTATGCCTTTCCAATTCTTTAGGAATTTGAAGACTGAAGATCAATGACTCTAGCAAATGGTGAAGTGTTCTGCAGGGTTAAAATACCTACAAATAAAAATGAACACAATGAAATTTCTTGGACCTGGACATTTTGTCCAGTCACCAGCATTGGCTTTAAAACTTCTTCACTGGGAATGCAATCATGATCAATGGGTTAGATAATGCGGGAAAAGTGGCGAAATTCAAAGTAGACTGGAGGCAGAAATGGATCTGGCACATTCCAAAATGGCTAATATCTCAAAGGTCATTGTTAAAGAAAACAGTGTGGTAAACATTTGCCTGAAAGTCACTAAAAACAAAATAAACACCTCACAAATAGGGCTGTCACCTACCCCTATTTTATAGGACAGTTTTGACCAAATTAAAGTGGCAAACATATTAAAAGTTCTGATATTTTAATATAACTATCTACCAATTTCCTCTAAGTAGTGCATGAAAGAACAATACTGTAACACAGGGACTATAACACGACTACAAAACAATACAATGTGAATGCTAAACAAGTTAGTTGTCTAATTTTGATAAAGTGAACAAAACATTTTGCCCTCTATGAATCTAAGGCATGTCATGCAAAATCGTAAGTTCCAATAAGAAATATCCTAATTTGGCAATGAAAAGGTGGTTGCCTACTTATCAAGGGCTGGCTTTTTGAGTCTGTAGGTTTACCAGGACAGGTATCCAATAAAGACATTGAGGGCCTTCTCAGCATCCACAAGCAAGAGGTGTCTAAGTCATCCAAAGCTAAGCCAATGGTTCCCTAAGGCCTTAGATCAGAATACTGGGAAAGTACAGTTGTGTACACTTACCATAAATGTAGATGTTCAAGTGTATTCACTGTTGCAGTCATTACATTTGGGTAATCTGCTGGCAGGTTGCCCTCAGTCGGCCTAATTAACAAAGTCTTGGGTCCTGCATGGGTTGCTGTCCCTTCTTCCATGACGTCAGGTCGTCAGGGGTATAAAACATGCAGCCAACACCATTACATCAGTTTTTCTTGCCCCAGATGTCAGGTGCCCCCCAAATGGGGAGACAAATATTTAAGTAATTAAAAACACAAAGATATACCTCCAAACAAAAGCAAATACACCAAAAAGGCTTTTAAGTATAGTAAAGGAAAGTAGAGATATAGTAAGAGAAAAACAGGAGGTTGGAGGGAGGGTAACCAGGACTGCAACAATGAATACACTCGAACATCAACATTTATGGTAAGTGTACACAACTGTACTATGTTCTTTGTGTTTCACTGTTCCAGTCATTACATTTGGATAGATTCCCAAAGCTATGGTTGGGAGGATGGATTTATACAGCATTAGGACCAGCTATAAGACCCTGCAGGACAGCAGAGGCAAAGCCAGCTATGGATTTAGAGAAGAGAGGTAAATGATAATGTTTGGTGAACGTATGAACTGAGCTCCAGGTAGCAGCTTCTAGAATGTCTCTGGTAGGAACACCTCTGAGACAAGCTGTAGAAGTAGATGCAGCCCTGGTAGAATGAGATCTGATCCCCTGGGGATAGTTTTACCATGGTGCATATAGCAGAAACTAATACAATGGCTTATCCATTTAGAAATAGTCTGATTTGAAATAGCTTTTCCCTATGCCCCTGCAGCAAATGCCACCAGTAGTTGTTCAGATTTTCTTTGAGATTTTGTCCTGTTTAAGTAAAATCAAAGTTTTCTGTGTACATCCAATGAATGCAGAATCCATTCCCCCTTGTTCTGTGGATTGGGAAAGAAAATTGGCAAATGAATGGTCTGATTAAGAGCCACACTGGATACCACCTTAGGCATGAAGGATGGATTGGTCCTGAGAGACATCCTGTCCGCATGAAAAATAATGAAAGGCTCCACTGCCATAAGAGCCTGTAATTCGGAAATCCTTCTAGCTGAAGTGACTGCTGAAAGGAAAGCTGTTTTCCATTAGAGAAATTTTAAGTCTGCTGTAGCAGCTGGCTCGAAAGGAGAGAGAGTGAGTTTTTCCAATACAAAATTGAGGTCCAAGGCAGGGGCTGGAGCTCTCCTGGGTGGTCAAGTTTTTGGCCCCTCTGAGATACTGCTGTTGCAGAGGATGAAAGAAGAGGGGAGGTTCTGTGTTGTAATGAGCAGAAATGGCTGAGGCATGGATTTTTATGGAAGAAAAGGACAGGCCCTTGTGAAGCATCTCAGTTATGTATTGTAAAATCTGAGGAATATTGGGCACTGTTGTGATTATCCCTTGTGATTGATTCCAGGCACAGAATCTTTTCCATTTGTCAGCATACGACTTTCTAGTACTAGGCCTTCTTGCCTCCAAAATGACATCCATCACAGGTTTGCTGAGGGATGCTAAGGGTGAATTTAGGTGATTAGCCATGCTGCAAGATTCAAAGTTTGGAGATGAGTATGCAGAATTTGGTTGTTCTGCTTAGACAGTAAGTAAGGTGTCTGAGGCAGGTGCCACGGTGGAAGGTGTGACACATTGCGCAGGAGTGGGTACCAGTGTTGGCGAGGCCAGTCTGGAGCAATCAAAATAATTTTTGGTTTGTCCTGTTTGACTTTTAGTAGAACTTTGGAGAGCAGAGGCAGAGGGGGAAAGTCATAGACTGATAGGTTTTTCCAGCTGAATGATACAGCATCCATTTTCCAGGCTTTTTTGTGATAAGTTCTTGTGCAGAATTTGTCCAACTGACAGATCTGGGGTGAGGCAAAAAGATCTATGTCTGGACTCACCCATTTGCTTGTCAACATGTTGAAAATCCGTGGTCCCAGTTTCCATTCGTGTGGGTCCATGAGATTTCTGCTTAGTCAGTCTGCCAGAGTATTCAGCTTTCCTGACAGGAATTGAGCTTGTAGTTGAATTTGATAGGTCAAGGCTGTATTTCACAATGCCATGGCTAGTCTGAAAAGGGGATAGGAGTGTGTACCCCCCTGCTTATTTATGTACCACATAACTGTGGTGTTGTCTGTCTTTATCACTAATTGTCCTGGATGAAGGTAGTCCTTGAAGGCTGTCACTGCATTCTGTACAGCTAGCATCACTTTTTGATTGATATGAAGGTGCATTTGATTTGGGCTCCATTTGCCCTGAATGCACTTCCCTGCCAGATGAGCCCCTCCAAGCATAGTCTGATGCGTGTGTAGTTAGGGTTTGGGCAGCAGGGGTGGAGTGAATGGCAGTCCCTTGTTTTGGTGGCAGGCCTCTGCCCACCATAGGAACTCTAGATGCAGGCAAGGTATGATAGGAATCATTGTTTCCAGGCTGTGACAATGTTGACTCCATAAACTCTTTAAGTACCACTGAAGTTTCCTCATATGCAGTCTTGCATATGGAAATAGAAGAATGCAGGAGACCATGAACCCCAAGGCTTGCAGAATTTGTCTTGCAGATAGCAGGGTTTTTGTGGCCACCTGTCTGAAGTAAGTCACCAAATGAATTTGCTTTTCTGGCATAAAGTAAGCCGTCTGGGCAGTTGTATTCAAGCTTGCATCCAGGAATGTAATTTTTTGACAGGGTACCAGTTGTGATTTCTTTTTGTTTATGGTTTACCCTAGACAAGTTAGAACTTTTTTTACAAACACCAGATGTTTTTGAAGAATGTCCCTGTTTTCAGCCTGAATTAGACAATCGTCCAGGTATGGATATATTTGAATATTTCTTTGCCTGCAAAATGCAATTACTGGAGCCAGGCACTTTGTAAAGACCCTGGGCACAGTAGATAAGCCAAAGGACAGTGCAGAGAACTGGTAATGCAAATAGCCTGCTTTGAAGCGGAAGTATCTTCTGCAAGATTCCCTGATTGGGATATGCAGGTAAGCCTCTTAAATCTAGAGTGACCAACCAGGCATCTTTGCCTAGCATAGGAATTAACTGTTGAAGAGTCAGCATCTTGAATTTTGGAATGTCCAGAAATGTGATTAGAGCAGATAAGTCCAGAATTGGACGCCATAATTTGTCTTTTCTGGGTACCAGGAAAGTCTTGAATATAAACTTTGTCCCTTTTCCTCTTCTGGGACTGGCTGAATAGTTCCCATGTTCATGAGAGACAGTACTTGTTTCTGGGCCTCTGCCCACAGATTTGGGGGCAGGTCTGGCCATCCGTTTGGGATTGGCAACGTGTGGAAATGAAATCTGTATCACTAGGACACTATATTTAAAACCCATTTGTACTGGGTTATAAGTTGCCAGTTTCTTACATGAAGTGCCAGTTTCCCCCCCAAAGGGACGGCTGAAAGGTAAATGTCTGGTAAGTGTAGAGGGAAGTCATTGAGACTGCTTACCATAGGGAGGTGCCTTGTTGTTTCCAGATTTGGAGGAGGCAGCACCCCATTGTTTTGTTCTAAAAGTCCCTTGTGACTGAAACCTGGAGCCTTTGGAATGTCTGGGTTTGACTTGAGTGGTTCTCGAAGGAACTGGAAAGGACCAGTTCTTAGTAGGCCAGTGCCTACTAAATCTTGGAGGTTGCACTTGTAAGAAATCTTTCACAGTTTGCATAGATTTAGCTTTACCTTCCATCTTTTTTAAAACTTCTTCAGCCTTATTACCAAAGAGACGGTCCTGTTGTAAAGGAGCATCCAACAATTTTGTTTTAACATGATCAGGCAGAGTTTGCTCTTTGAGCCAAGCATGCCTTCGTAGCACAGAGCCAGTTACAGCAGCCCTACAAGAGGCCTCCAAAGAATCAAAACCACATTGCCAAGTATGTTTTCCAACTTGTTCAGCTGAATGCAATAAATCCTGTAAATCCTTATTTTCCACGCAGTCAGAAATTGACATCATTTTCTGTCAAAGCAGTCCCATGATATGCTGCTGATATTTAAGCATATGAAATTGACAGTTTAAAGCCTCGATTGCCAAGGTTGCAGAAGTGTAAACCTTCTTACCCCATCTATCCAGCGTCCTGGAATATCTATCAGAAGGGGTAAGATTTTTAGCAGTAGAGGCCTTAATGACCTTAGGACCCTGAGAAATGGTTTAAGGGTCTGCAATAGGATTTTTGAAAAGGAATTTGAGGGAGTCAGGAACCCTGTAGTATCCATCTGGCTTACATGGAGCCGGAGGCAGAGAATCAGGAGCCATACTAGATTCTGAAAAAACATCATCAACAATGTCTAGGACTGGAAGTATAGCCAAAGGCCTATGTTGAGGAAGAAGAAGAAAATCCCTAAGTCTCTTTTTAGATTCAGAGAAATCCTGACTTTCCCAGTGGAAATGTTCCTGTAAGGTATGTAAAGGTTCCCCAAAAGAGATATCCTCAGGGGGTGAAGCAGAAGGAATGGAATATTCTGCATCAGTGTCCTCATTAGTAGGTACAGACAAATCCTGTTCATTAAAAGAGTCAGAAGAAATATAATCCTATTCAGAAGATTCATAATCAATGTCCTGCCTAGGCCTCTTAGAAGGAGGGGGTTGGCTACCCCTGATCAAAGTAATTAAATCTTCAGCCATTTTGATTATTTGTTTTTTAGGCATAGGGGCCTCCACATGTGGCCCAGGCGTTGATGTTTTAGACATAGATTTAGATTTTGGCCTTAGTTTTGAAAATGGTGTTGGTGTAATATACAAATCTGTAGGCCTGAAAACACCCTCAGAAGCCGGTGCCTGCACAGTGGCTCCGGACCCATCTAAGGTAGAGACATCTGCGGGTTCCATAACTTGAAGCATCTCACAGCATACTGGACTCCGAATGGGTCTCAGTAGAGGCCTGCGAATCAGAAGTAGCGGGTATCAGGGGCTGCGAAAATGCCTCACTGAGTACCAGTGAACTGGCGACTGGCTTAGGAGAAGCGTTGTTGTCAGTTTTTGACCTCGACAGCCTGTCTCTGTCTTTTTCTTTGCGTTTTTTAGGTATTCCGGTAGTCGGATTGCTAACCGATGACATTTCTGGATAATTAAAGAGTGAGCCAAAATATTTAGAAGCAAAAATAATATACCGACATCTAATAGTGCGTTGATTAAATTTAGCACAAAACCGACAGCAAGGTATGTTGTGGTCAGGGCCTAGGCCAGGAATACAGTACAGATGAAAATCCTTATGAGGTATTTGCTTCCCACAAGTAATGCAATTAATAACTTTTACTGACATCGGTAAGGAGCAAGAAAAAGTTTCCCTAACGGGGTACTTAGCTTTAAGTTGAAGCTTCGGTTCTGAAACTCGAAAACAAAAATTTCAGGAGTCGGTTGACCGGCACTTGTGAACTGCTTCTGGCACCGCACAGCAAGAAAGACTGATGTAATGGTGTCGGCTGCATGTTTTATACCCTGACAACCTGACGTCATGGAAGAAGGGACAGCAACTGACGCAGGACCCAAGACTTTGTTAATCAGGCCGACTGAGGGCAACCTGCCAGCAGATTACCCAAATGTAATGACTGCAACAGTGAAACACAAAGAACATCAGCATATTGGATCAGATACAACTTTCCTTCCTACTATTTCTTATGCAGTTACACATCACAAAAAAGAATTTTACGAAAGTTTGGCAACAGTTGGCATCTCAATGCATGTTTTCACATTTTGCCATTGTTGTCACACACAAATGTAGCATATGAAAGCAAAGTTATACCTCCGGCAATCTACTCTGAATGCCCAATATCCTCATCTCTATTGTGCAATCGCTAGTAATTGTACTGCAGTTTAGCAGAGGATCAATGCTATGAGTTGCTAATTATCTCCTTCCTGCAGTCCTTGGTTTGACTCCCTCAATCCCCAGTTGCCTACTTTGTCAGTATAAGCAAGTCACCTAATGAGAGCTTGCTCTCAGCCTTCCAATGAAAATAGTTCTCAAACCAGCTGAGCAACCTGGTTAACAAAATATATTTATAACATAGTGTGGTGACTTGCTCCAGAACTGTGTATAAAATGATGTAAATAATTGTACATATAAAAGCTGTTTTAAATCATGATGTAGATAGTTGTAAACAGAGACGTTTTCTTAAGAAAGTAGACACCTTTTTGCATTAGGCAGAGAAAATTCCTGCATGGTTTAGTCAATAAAAGCAATTAGGTAATGAAACAGTGTGCAAAAGAGAGGGCTGCCAAGCAAGAGAAGCTGGCATCTCACAGAGGGGAAATGGTTGCCTGGAATGTCATTTTAAGCTGTTATGCTGCAGTAAGAAAGAATCACTGTAGACTACTTTGAGAATGTCTAGAGATCTTCCTGTAAGGGAATCCAAAGGGGAAGACTCTGCAGGAGAGTATTCAAATTGATTTCTGCTTCTTGTCAGTGCAGAAAAGTATTACTGTCCTGTTTGTGGGGAGTCTGGAATTTCTGAAAAAAAAGTACTCCATATGTTTTTCTCTGTTTATTCAGAAAGTTATTACATGTTTGCATAAGAAAGAGTCTGCACCATTACCTTTTTTATCATGAATTAAAAACTGCAGGTTTTTGATAATCCTTGGAATTTTGGTGTATTATTATAACACAATAAAAATTTAAAAAAGCATATTATTCAGTTTAACATTTATTAGCAAATGTACTACTTTATTTGGTTCTTCATTTTGTAAGTTTAATTATGTAATGCTTTAATGTGAACTTTTACCCCAGGACTCCAGTAAAATATGTTATGTCCAGCTGGACATGAATGATTAATCTTCTTTCTTCTTCTTTCGGCTTTTCCCTGTTAGGGGTCGGCACAGTGGATCACCTGTCCACTCATGATTGGCAGTGGAGTTTTACAGTGTCGAGTTGCCAGCCCGGCGCCCAACCTTCCACAGAAGGCACACACACGCACACACACCTAGGGCCAATTTAGAGTGTCCGATCCACCTACAGCATGTCTTTGGGATGTGGGAGGAAACTGGAAGCATCCGGAGGAAACCCACGTGATCACAGGGAGGACATGCAGACTCTGCACAGAAGGCACTCCAGCCGAGGATTGAACCGGAGAACCTCTTTGGACATGAATGATTAATAAATGTCAAAAATAAATAAAGGTGAAATGGAAGAATGTCTACACTCCTTTATTAAAGATTTTGTTGTTAATTCAGCAGAAGCTGATGGGGCTTATCCTTACTTATACAAAGGCACTGTTTTACTAAAAAGAAAAATAAAAGCAGATTTGCATTTGTCCAGGCCCAGTGTTTGCAAGAGGTGATTTTTTTTCAGTAATTGTGTTATTTACTGGTATCCTGAGTGTTAGAACCAAATGCAAGCTGGGAGGTTTATTGTATCAAATTACACCAAATATTGTTTTGAATTTGTATGTTTTGTCATCCATCTCTGTTACACTGCAGCAGAGAAGTGTAGCCAGGGTGGAATGAAGGGGACAGTCACCCTAGGCGCAAGGTGTTAGGAGGCACGATTGGGAGATGATGACCAATTGGTAGCGCAGTGCCAGCATTCATTTCTATTCTGCCACTTCTGAATGCCACTACTCCTTTTGTGGTCAGGACTGAAACAGTTCATCATATGTGGTAAAAGTAAAAGAAGAAGAGTTGGTCCTGAGGACATCCTATGATTTTTTGCATTAGATACATAATGGATATCACTGTTTCCATTCTTATTTAAATGCACACTTTTCATGATGATGGCTAGTTATCACTCCTGCAGCATGTTAATACCTTTGGCTTAGGTCCACTGGTGACATTCAGCTAAAGGCAGCCTTTTAAATTAAAAAAAAAAAAAACATATGTTCAGCTAATCAGCAGACAAGTCTACATGTCAATGAAATAGTAACTTTCTTACTGGTCAGCATAAAATTCAGTTAGCAGTATCATAAATGAACACCACACATCATTCCAACTGTTTGTTCATTTCGATTTCCAGAAATTATGCTAACATAGCCATCCTATATACTTTCACAAAGCAATTACAAACAAAGCACCTCCCCCAGTAAACTAATGTAATCAGTTAATCATTAAAGAAATGCATGTTCATATGAATGTTGCTCATCAATTATGTTAATTACAAAAAATGTTTTTTTGCTGGAAGCAGTTGATTTATTTAAAGACCGTCACAGACAAAAATGAGGAAAGTGCACTGGTTCTGGAAACTCCCCACTCAACAAAATATTTAAAATAAAGGACATACATTTGATCCGTGTCTTCCAAGCACCTCCCATTCTCCACTGGTGACGGCCAGTTCTTCTTTAACAGGGCACTTAAAATCATCTGCAAAAGCATTCACACAGTTTAGTAACAGGAAAATCATCTGCAAAAACATTCACACAGTTTAGTAACAGGAAAATCATCTGCAAAAACATTCACACAGTTTAGTAACAGGAAAATCATCTGCAAAAACATTCACACAGTTTAGTAACAGGAAAATCATCTGCAAAAACATTCACACAGTTTAGTAACAGGAAAATCATCTGCAAAAGCATTCACACAGTTTAGTAACAGGAAAATCATCTGCAAAAACATTCACACAGTTTATTAAGAGGAAATCGCCACTTCTTGGATTATGTAACATACTTTTTTTACAAGTTACTTCAAAACAATGAGAATGATCATTTATCTTTAGTTTGGATACTTTGTTAACATTTATTTCCACTTTACACTCGCTTTAAAAGATGACTTACAGCAAGGAAGCTATTTATACAATGTCCAATGACAGAATCCCAAAACAATACAGTAAATCCTATTACACATAGTATGCCAGTAGGAATTCCTCCCAAGCTGCAGTATATGCAGTGGGCTTCAATTTAAAAAAAATGTGGTAAGAATGCATGATTGATTATTATGACTTTGTTTAGAAATTAGTTCTGAATGTATTAGTAAACATTCTTTGATGACTTTTAAAGATACTGAACAACTAGCAACATTTTAAAGTTAGCCAAGTTAACACCCCACTTTTCCATCCATCGAAGAAAACAGTTACCAAGGAGAACCCAGTGGGAAATAAGATCCAGCACTAGGGTCAGTACAATTCAAAGACATAAAAATGCATAGATTTAACTACAGAAAGCTGTTTAGAACTCAAGTTTATAATTAACTACTTATGGTGTGTGACTCGAAGAATATTTTATAACAAAATCACTGATGTGGCCTACAATGAACAATGTACAGCATATGTGCCCCTTGAACGATTTTAGTGAATGAAAGATGTAACTGATGAGTTGCACTCCAGAGGCAGGATAGCTAACAGCCACAGAAACATAATACATTAGCATATTAAACTGGTGCAATAAGTAAAAAAAAAAAAAAAACTGTAAAAGCATGTTGGTGTCTTTTAGAAGGAGTCCCATTTTAGGACTAAAGTGAATAATCTCAAGAGAATTGGGCAGACAAACACAACACTTTGCTACACTGTTCTGTCAGTAAACACTTGACTTCACATCCAACAACCTGTTGTACTCGAAGCTATAGTCTTAAAAGTTCTCATTAACCTATTTTATATTTAAAGATTTCATTTTATATCTTGCACATTTTAAAATGAAAAAGAAATACTGCAGAACTTCTAATACATTTTGCTACCTTCTTTTCTCTTGCTTTAACATTATTTTTCTTCTCAATCGTATTCAGCCAACTGCATGACAGCTATGTCAACTCACAGACATAGTTATTCAAATGTTTCAGTATTCACATAAAAGGGCTTGTGAAATAAGCATACTGAGCTATGCCACAGTTGCCTTCGTGCTTGTAAAGTAAGTTACCTGCACCCTTAATGAGCACAGTACTGTGGTGACAATGGAAAATCACCGTAGAACAAGGCTGGCTGCCTTACTGTACTGTGCCTGCAATGGCAGACATGCACTTACAGCAGTAAGCAATGGCCAATTTTGTCACAGTGAACTAGACTCTGTACCACTGTAACCAGTAGAAGTAAATGCATTCATTCAAATATCATCCAGCAACCCTCCTTCCAAGCACCCACAATCCAATTTCCCTTCTCTCTCTAAAAAAAAAAAAAACAATATCACAGGTGATGGACTAATCTGTCAATGTCCCAGTCATTCCCTAGAACTACAGCTTTTAAAACAGAAATGCCAAAATCCTAGTTTTATGAAATTCAGTTTAGTATACCATCCCCTTGACAGCTTTACCTACTACTCAACTCAAAAATAAATAATGTTAGCAACATTAAAGGTTTATGATAATATCAAATTTAGTCACTAAAACCTTAGTTCAAAGTCTGAGAATACCGAAAGTCCCATTTAGTTGGTAACATATTAATTTTTTCTTCTCAATACCCACTTCTTCACACATTTATTATCAAAATGAGGAGAGCCTGATTCTTTCCTATAAAGTGATTATAGTCCATAAATTCATTTCTTGTCACAAAAGATACCCAACCACAGTGTCAAAAGCACTGAGTTTATTCACACCCTCTAAACAGGGAAGAGAAGTATTCACAATTATCTACACCAACATATTAAAATAATGCACAAACGTTTTTACATTCTCACCTCCAGCATCAAAGCCTTCTATCTTGCCCAGCTTCCAGGAGCAGTGTCACGGCACTAGAATCCACTGCCAGTGAGCATGCTCTATCTAGTACATATTGGGCTACAGAGTTTGCAGGGGGATGGTTGCATAGCTATAGGGCTGCCTGGGGAAGGTTGGATTAGCTCTCCTTCACTAGGGGAGGATGTAAAAAATTCCAGCTGCAAACAGCATCATTTCCTGGTGGAAGCCAATATCTAGTTTCTAGACATGCCTGAAGCAAAAAAAAAGGGGGTATGTTGACCTGCAAAACAAACTTCTGGAACTGAGTATGTGGTAGCAACCTCACAAGAGTGATTGTATTATCGTAAGAATCCATGGGTTCAGGAAGCTACTACAGTAAAACTACAAAATTAAAATCCACTGTGGTACAGTACAGGCAGCAAAGACATCATTCTTAGAAAAAACAATATAGTTTATTGTATGAAGGCATAAACATGCTGTCTTGTGGCTTAAATGAAAGTTATGTACTTACCATTACAACAGATCTGTATTTTCTGCTTCTGTCCTTCCTCAATGGATGGGTTACCAGATCTAACTAGAATCCAAGGCTCAGACTCCTCCCCTTATCCATAATCCCATCTCCTTCTTCTTCTGTTTCTTTCAGTTGTTCCTGTTAGAGGTTGCCACAGTGGACAATCTGTTTCCATTTCTTCCTGTCCTCTGCATCTTGCTCTGTCACACCAACCACCTGCATGTCCTTTCTCACCACATTTATAAACCTTATCTTAGGCCTTCCTCTTACCTGGCAGCTTCATCCTTAGCATCCTTCTCCCAATATACCCAGCATCCCTCCTTAGCACATGTCCAAACTAATGCAATCTCACCTCTCTGGCTTTTTCTCCAAACCATCCAACCTGAACTGACCCTCTAATATACTCATTTTTAATCCTGTCCATCCTTGTCACACACAATACAAATCTTAACATCTTTAACTCTGCCACCTCCAGCTCTGACTCCTGTCTTTTCATCAGTGCCCCCGTCTCCAACCCATATAACATAGTTGGTCTCACTACCATCTTGTAAACCTTCCCTTTCATTCTTACAAGTACCCATCAGTCACAAATCACTCTTGACACCCTTCTCCAAAAAGTCCACCCAGCCTGCACTCTCTTCTTCACCTCTCTTCCACACTCACCATTACTCTGAAGTGTTGATCCCAAGTATTTAAACTCATTCACCTTTGCCAACTCTATTCCCTGCATTTTCAAAATTCATCTGTCCTCCCTCTCATTCACACACATGTATTCTGTCTTAGTCCTGCTCGCCTTCATTCCTCTCCTCTCTAGAGCACATCTCCATCTCTCTGGGGTCTTCTCAACCTGCTCCCTACTCTCACTACAAATCACAATGTCAACCGCAACCATCATAGCCCACTGGGACACCCGTCTGAACTTGTCTGTCAACCTACCCATCACCATTGCAAATAAGAAAGGGCTCCCACCTCCACCTTGGACATATCCATCACTCCTACCGCAGACCTCACCACTGTCACACTGCCCTCATACATATCCTGTACCACTCTTACATACTTCTCTGCCACTCCTGACTTCCTCATACAATACCACAACTCAGAGGGAGGAAGGGCAGAGCCGGTCAGGGACTCGGATGGGGTAGAGACAAAGTAGGCTCTAGGAACTCCCGTCACCTCGTCATCGTGCCCCATGTCCCAGGAGTCCAAAACTGCCTGGGTCAGATGAGGAGATAGAAATATATGGATGGGGGAAGGACCCATGGATGGATGGGCAGGGGACGAAAAAAGCCCCAACTCTATTTGAGCCTTGAGGAAGGACCTCATCATCCTGTCCATATTGGAAGACAGCAAGCTCCTGGAGGACCTCGATAAGGCAGACAATCTAGCTGGGGACACATGCCTGGACTCCAAGGACCTCCTGAGCCTGTCACAGGAAAGGCTTCTATGCCTAGGAGCAGAGAAAAGCTGTTCTGATCCTGAGGCCAAAACAGAGTCCACAATCAAAATGGTAGGATCTGACATTGATCCTGGAACCGTCCGCTTTGGATCCGAAGAAGCCTGAGCATCTGAGCGTGTAGCACTCAAATGTCTTGGCTCAGAGGAAGACAGATCCATAGCAGGCGTAGTCTTTGTCAGATCTGAAGGCCTCAATCTGGAGGCCTTGGATCCGGGAGCAGATTCCCAAGGCCTCGGATCCAAAGGCTTTGAGCCGGAAGCCTTGGATCCAGGAGAAGACTTGAGGGGTCTCTGATCCGAGAGCACTGAGGTCAGAATTGGATCCGACAGCCTAGGCTTTTTCGAGAATGAGGACCCTGAAACAGAGGGAGCCTTTTTCTTATGATAGGAAGGGCCTGGCTTGGTTGGGGACTGGACCAACAGACCCCCCCCCCCAACCCACGTCTTTCAATAATAATTTGTGTTCCAGTCCTTCAGCAAAGCCCTGGGTTGAACACAGCACAAATGCAACATTCAACCTCCAGGTGGTCGGCACCCAAACGAAAGAGACACTTCTCGTGCAAGTCAGAGATGGGCAGCTTATGACCACAAGAGAAGTACCTCTTAAATCCAGCAGGCCTATCAGACATGATGGGTTGAACAGACCAAGCACCAAAGTCAAAAACAGAATGGAACCTTAAACCAGAGAACAAGACACAGTCAAAACCAGCAAAAGACCAGCAGCAACAACAACAATACAACTACTATACACAAGAAAGGCTAAGGAAAATTTAAAACTGAAAAATGGTGCCAAAAGGTATCTTAAGAATAAACAATAATTAGAAAGGGAGGGAGGGAGTTTAAGCAGGACAAAAACTTAACACCTAGCAAGCAATAACACAAACGGAAATAGATTTAAGCTAGAAGGAGACCAAAAAATGCTGAAAAAGTCATTTATCCCACAAGAGGACTCGAGCCAGAAGGAACTGCATCTGTAGCGGTGAGTGGTAAATGAGATATGGGAGGGTTAGAGGCAGCAAGGGATTATGGGAGTGGGAGGAGCTCTAGCGTAGGATCAGTCTGAAAAGTTGCTGGCTCAAATCCGATGTTGGATCCTACTACCTTGAAGTGAGAAATAGTGACATGGATAACATCAGACTGTAGAGGACAAGGACCCCAAAAAGCTCTGTGGGGGTAAGGGTGGATCTGAGCAGGAAAGTGAAGCCTGCTCTCTAGACCAAGACAGCACTCTTTCAAAAGCCTCAAAAGCAGAAGCTAAAACCGGGTCCCGAGACTACCCCAGTAGGATACAAGGACTCCAACACGAGCTGGCCTAGAAGACCTGCTCAACTAGGCTCCAAGACTGATGCTGGTGTCAAGCTATCCAGTGATAAATCCCTGAGGGGTAGGGACAGCTCCCATAATTCTGGAGTTGAGTCCCACTCCACAGTGCCAGACACCTTGGCTTCAAGATCTATCAAGGTCTGAAACACTTGGTGTAGACTGGATCAGCGACACTGCTGAAGTCATCTAAGACTAAGCTTTCAGACATACACACAGGCAAACCTTGGGAAGCATTCTGATCCAAGAAGCCTACATCCAGGGGTCAGATCAGGGAAGCAGCTACAATCTGGTGAAGGGATGGTCTGAGGCCCAAAAATCTGCTAGAGGCTGGAACCTGGGAGAACCCACAGCTGGATCTGGGGCCTGGTGAACTTCCTCACCATTATATCAACTTCCGTTTCAGACAGGATCGTGCAAATTTCAGGGACAAACTAGTGGAACAAGGCATGGATGTCTTGTGAAAAGGTCTCTCTTGAAGGAAAGGTGATTTGAGCCTAAGAGAAACTGGTTCCAGTGAGAATTCTGACTCTGGAAGCGGAGAAGTGTGGGATCCAGTGGTGAGAGGCTCTGAAGCTGGAACAGAATTCAAAGGTTTCTACAATTATAGGGTTGGTCCAGAACAGTTCAACTGATCTGGGAAAAAGTTCTTTGGATCCTTGTGCCTTTCCTTATTTTTGTCCCCAAATGACTTTTGTCCTTAGTCTACTAAACAGCTTTCATGGAAGCAGGTGAAGATGAAGAAGAAGAATCTAGAAGGGAAACTTCTCCCACTGTGACAGGGAGAAGTACCTTATGTACCAGCTTGTTTCTTCTTTCTATCAAGGCCGTGGTACCAAAAGTGGTACAAATAGAACACTTCCCACCAAGTAGAAGACCCCTAAACAATACAGGCATTTCATGTGAGCATCCAAATTTGGAATTTTGTAACCACTTTTTGAGGACAGAAGGTTTTTCCACCATAGCGACTGACGGTTCAGTAGTAACACCTACATCCATGACATCAACTGTAAAAACTATAACCTAAGATCCTACTAGAAAACAAGGCAGCAACAATGATAACAATTAAGTTAATAAAAGTATAGTTTTGAAGCAACCCAAAAGGGAGAAGAGGTCAAACAGCCACCACAAAAGGGAAAAAAGACAAACTCTATTTTTTTTAATACTATATACAATAATAGTAGATGAGTTAGGTAGACAAAGACTAAGGTAGTAAAACACCAAAAAAAGTCCAGCACCATTCAGGAGGTAGATAGAGTCAAATTGTAATGAGACTAAAACAAGAAAAACAGCAAACCGGTTTCGGCAAAACTTACAGCCTTCTTCAATGTATTAACTATTTAAATGCATTACACATTTAAATAGTTAGACATACTGGAAGTTGATTGGTTTATGCCAAAATTAGGTCAGTTCATTAAGGCCAGGTTTAAACAAAGCCCCTAGCCTAATAATCCAACCAGATTCCTTCCTATTTAATATAGGATGCCATCCTACTTTATTAGATTTATGCCCTTGAATTTTATCAATGATTGTGAATTGGAATTTAGCAGTAACATGGGTCATTGTATGTTTATAAAGAGCATTAGAAATCCTTTTAGTTCTAATGTCACTGAGATGTTCACTAATCCTATGTTTTAATGGCTTAGGTGTTTGCCCTACATAAACAGCCGAGCAAAAACAGGTGGCCAAATAAATGACCCAGTCACTGCTGCAGTTGCCAAAGTATCTGATCTCAAAAATATGTGGTGTATTGCTGCTCGTAAATTCCTTAGTTTTACATATATATGTACAAAAGCTACAGTGACCACAGGAGTTGCTGCCCACTAACTTGTCTCCAAATAAGGTGACCTGTTGTGTGGCAGTGGGTGAAAAGTGTTTGTAATGAGCTAGATGAGAATTAATAGTCCAGCCTTTTCTATATGAAAAGAGACACTGTGTGGAAAGTATTGCCAGCAAAATGTCCCAGTGATTGTTCACAATATTTCTGAAAGCATCTGTGTTTTTACCAAATGTTGTTACTAAGCGAATGGATTGGGGAGACTATGTGTCTTTACCTTTAGGTCCCTTACCATAATTAACAACTTTTTTCTATCCTGTTCAGTGGCGAAAGAACATGCCCTATCAATATTGTTAGCATGATAGCCCTTTTTCAAAAAATGCTTTGAGAGGTAATTTTTGCTGATGTTAAAGGCTACATCAGAGAAAAATATACACTTAATGCTTAGAAACTGGGATTTAGGGATGTTTCGGATGATGTGGGAGTGGTGATGACTAGAGGCATGTAATAAGGTGTTAAATTGGGGGAATTTATGATAAACCTGTGTTCCAAGTGTATGATCTTCCTGACGTAAGATCTGAACATCCAGAAAAGTGATTATTTTGTAATCATAGTTAAGAGTAAAATGAACTCCCCATTTATTTTCATTTAAATATTCTACAAATTCCTCAGCATAACCAGCATCCCCTCTCCACACCATCCAACAATCATCCAGATAGTGTCTCCAGATATCCATATTATCTAGAAAGATGTTATGATTCACATTATATATTAGTTGTTCCTCAATGTAGCCCATGAACAAATCTGTGTATATAGGAGCGAAGGATGCTCCCATGGCCATACCTCTAAGTTGCCAGTAACATCTCCCATGGAAGTAAAAAAACATTCTTAGTGAGAACATGTTCAGCTAAACAAACAAGAAGGGTATTGAATTCAGGAGTATATAACTCAGTCTTGTCAAGCCAAAACTGGATGGCTTGTAGTCCAGCCCAATGTAGGATGTTAGTGCATGGTGCAGTGACATCCAATGTGCATAGTAGCCAACCTGGTTCCAACTGTGTGTAATGTATGTTGTTAAGAAATTGTGTAGTGACTTTAATTCTGTATCTGACCAGGGGAAGGAGTGGTTGTAAGTATTCAGTGAGGAAAACTGATAGTAGTTCCGTCAGAGATCTGAGACAATTGGTCTGCCTGGTGGTTTGGTAGGATGTTCGTGTATTTTAGGCAGCAAATATAAATATTGTGGCCTAGGATCCTGGACTGTCAATTGATACCCTGTCCTCTGGTCAATGATACCTTCCTCCTGTGCCAATTTCAGGAAGGCATCAATTTCATGTTTGAATTTGAATGTTGGGTCAAGGGGCATATGCATGTAGAATTTGTTATTGGACAGTTGTGTCATGGCCTCTGTTTCATACATTTGCCAGCCCATAATGACTACTGCCCCACCCTTGTCAGCTGGTAATATGACTAAGTTCTGATCACTGCTGAGTTTATGTAAAGCATCCTGTTCTTGTTTGGTGAGATTGTGCCTGTTGTTAATGTGTGTGTTCATATTAAAGTGCAACTATTTCAGCTTTTTACGTAGGGCAAACACCTAAGCCATTAAAACATAGGATTAGTGAACATCTCAGTGACATTAGCACTAAAAGGATTTCTAATTCTCTTTATAAACATACAATGATCCATGTCACTGCTAAATTCCAATTCACAATCATTGATAAAATTCAAGGACATAAATCATAATATAGGCTGGCATTCTATATTAAATAGGAAGGAATCTGGTTGAATTGTTAGGCTAGGGGCTTTGTTTAAACCTGGCCCTAATGAACTAAGCTAATTCTGGCATAAACCAATCAACTTCCAGTATGTCTAAAGAAATACTATTTAAATGTGTAATGGATTTCATTTGTATTTATTTATTTATTTTACATTTGTTGACCGGGCTAGTCTAGCTGGATACATGTCCATTTTCAGTAGAGGCCCGGGGAGAAAAGCTCCAAGAATATCAAACAAAAAACAATAAACAATAAAAAACATATATAAAGTACAATCTTGAAAAAGTTTACAGAAGAACACATGCAAAATTCAATCAAGGAAGAAGTACTAATAAAGTTGTATACCAAAAACAATATAGAAAATAGTATTGAGTAGAACAGATGTATAAATAAGAAAAAAGTTTTTTTTTTAAGATATGAAATATTAACTGCCTTACTACCATTGAGCATGACTGGAGCAGTAAACAATAAGGGAATATTCATGAGAGGATGTAATATGCAAGTATATATAAAGAATTCACTCAAAAGTTTCATGATAAGCAGATTTTATAAGGAAGGCTTAGGATGATGCAGGTAGTTATAAGTGAGAAGTATCAACAGTTAGTCAGGGATAGTACAGGAACATAACCAGTGTGACTTGAGATGAAGCTTGAGTTTCTTTTTAAAACGTATATGAGAGCAGAGAGTTGTGAGTTCAGTGGGTAGTAGATTCCATAGCTTACCGATGGTATTAGAGAAAAGGGAGTCACCTGCTAAATTGTTGGATCTGCAAATGTTAAATAGTAGTTTGTTAGAAGTGCGTAAGTTTTTAGGATTATGGTAGGGGGTAAGTAGGTTTGAGAGTATAGGAGTATTGGTGGGTTGATACAGGGTTTTGTGGGCAATAGTAAGCTGTGAAAAGTGTAGAAGGTGTAGAAACTCTAACCAATCAAGTTGTTTAAGATTAAGACAGTGATGAGTTCTGAAAGGAGAGGCAGTAGCAAATCTGGCAATATTGTTATAGGATACTGTCAGTTTGTTAATGTTGGTTTTAGAAAAATTTGTATAAATGGGTGAAGCATAGAGTAGAGTGGAGATGAGATGAGTTCTGGCTATAGCAGTCCTGGCTGCGGGTGTAAGAAAGGGTTTAATTCTATAGAGGGATCCAAGTTTCTTGTTGACTGTTTTTATTGAACTGTTAATATGCGTGTCATAGTTGAGATTATTATCTATAGTTATTCCTAGGAGTTTGGTAGTTAGGTCTGGAGAGATAAAGTACAGTTTTGTACCTACCATAAATGTAGATGTTCGAGGATCCACATTGCTGCAGTCATAACCTGTGGGTAGTCCGCTGTCCTCGGTCGGCCCGAATACCAAAGAGTTAGGCTGGCGTCGGTCATGGGCGCCCGGAGCTGACGTCAGTACGTAGTAGTACTTAAGCGCATGACCGACGCCATATCCTCAGTCTTTCTTGCCCCAGATGTCAGAAGGCCTTAAAAAGAAAAGGCCAAAGCCACAAAAGGAGAAAAATAATAATTATCCCCAAGGAACAAAAACAACAAACAACAACAACACCCCCAAACCAAAGAGGGGAAGGAGGGAGGGAAAATAGGACTGCAGCAATGTGGATCCTCGAACATCTACATTTATGGTAGGTACAAAACTGCACTATGTTCTTCGTCTCACATTGCTGCAGTCATAACCTGTGGGTAGAATCCCAAAGCAAAGGAAAAGGGAGGCTGGCAAACTAAAAAGCATTAGGGGCTGCTAACATGCCCTGTAAGACTGCAGTGGCAAACCCAGCCCTGGACTTGGAGAAAAGAGGGAGATGGTAATGTTTAGTAAAAGTATGAACTGAACTCCAAGTAGCTGCTTCCAAAATATCCTTAGTAGCTACACCTCTCAAAAAAGCAGTAGAAGTGGCAGTAGCCCTAGTGGAATGAGGTCTAATCCCAGCAGGGACATCCTTCCCATGATGAGAATAACAAAAAGCAATACAATTACCAATCCATTTTGAAATAGTCTGCTTTGAAACAGCTTTCCCTTGTGAACCCAAAGCAAAAGAAACAAATAACTGTTGAGTCTGTCTGAACTCCTTAGTTCTGCTCAAATAATAACGTAACTGCCTGTGTATATCCAAAGAATGCAAGATTTTTTCCCCTTTATTTTGGGGATCAGCATAAAAGGTAGGCAAATGGATAAACTGGTTCAAGGCCACATTAGAAATCACTTTTGGCATGAAAGTAGGGTTAGTACGCAAAGAAACTCTATCCTTATGGAATATTAGAAAGGGTTCAACTGCCATGAGAGCCTGCAATTCAGATACCCTTCTAGCAGAAGTAATGGCCAACAAAAAGGCAGTCTTCCAAGACAAAAACTTCAATTCAGACGTAGCTGCAGGTTCAAAATGAGGCAAAGTAAGCTTCTCCAACACAAAATTGAGATCCCAGGAAGGAGTAGGAGCTCTACGTGGGGGTCTTATATTTTTGCCCTCTAAGAAATTGCTTAAACAAAGGGTGAGAAAATAAAGGAGGGTCACAATCATAGTGAGCAGAAATGGCTGCAGCATGAACTTTCACAGAGGAAAATGACAAACCCTTGTCTAGTAACTCAGTAAGGTACTGCAGTGTAAAACTCAAATTAGGTACCGAGACATCAAAGTCCTTTGTTGTGCTCCAAAGAAAAAATCTCTTCCATTTATCAGCATAAACTTTTCTAGTGCTTGGCCGCCTAGCTTCCAAAATGACATCTAAAACCTGTTGAGGAAGCTGAGAACCCATAGGCCCTAAAACAGAATACGCCAGGCCGTTAGATGCAGGGACAGCACCCTGACATTGAGCAAATGACTGCTTGACTGGGACAACAAGTGAGGAAGCTGTGGCAAAGGCCAAGGAGGCTCCTGAATTAAACTCCTCAGCAGAGGATACCAGTGCTGTCGTGGCCAATCTGGTGCTATGAAGATCATGCAAGGCTTGTCCCGCCTGGCCTTCAAGAGAACCTTGGTAAGGAGAGGCAGAGGAGGAAAAGCATAGACGTGAAGGTTGTTCCAACTGAAAGATAGAGCATCCACTTTCCAAGCTTTTGGGTGAAACATCTTTGTGCAAAATTTTGGTAGTTGGAAATTTAGAGGAGAAGCGAACAGATCTATGTCTGGAGTTCCCCAAGCCACTGTCAACTGTTGAAATACCTGAGGATCCAATTTCCAGGGGATCCACAATTTGTCTGCTCAATACATCTGCTAGGGAGTTCTGTGCTCCTGGCAGAAACCGTGCTTGAAGAGTGATATGCAAACCCAGAGCAGTCTCCCACAATATCATAGCTTGTCTGCAAAGAGGATAAGAATGGGTCCCCCCCTGCTTGTTGATGTACCACATGACTGTAGTGTTGTCTGTTTGTATCAACACCTGTCCTGGTTGAAGTAGGCCCTTGAAAGCCATCAGGGCATACTGGACTGCTAACATCTCCTTCATGTTGATATGCAAATGCTATAGTTTGGGAGGCCACGTGTCTTGAATCCATTTCCCATTGAAGTGTGCTCCCCAAGCCAGGTCCGAGGCATCCGTCGTTAAGATCTGACTCGCCTCTGGTCGAGTCACAGAGAGTCCCTTGTTTAGGTGACATTCTTGTGCCCACCACAAGAATTCCTTCTGGATGCAAGGTATTATCGGAATGACAGTGTCCAAATCGTGGCAGTGTTGAGTCCATACACTTTTGAGATACCATTGTAGCTTCCTCATATGCAGTTTGGCATTGGGAAGTACCAGAATGCAAGATGCCATGAACCCCAAGGCTTGAAGGACTGTCCTTGCAGTCAGCCTGGACAGTACTGATAATCGCTGGAAGTATAGAGGAAGAGTTCTTTGTTTGTCCGGGGTCAGAAAAGCCATCTGAGAGGCTGTATTCAGTCTCACACCCAGAAAGCACATGTCCTGAGAGGGTACTAGACTGGACTTTGTTTCGTTCACAGAATACCCTAGGCACCTTAAAACTGCCATTACATACTGTAGCTGTTGAAGTAACCTGTCTTTGTCCCGAGCTAGAATCAGGCAATCGTCCAGATAAGGATAAATTTGTATTCCCCTCAGTCTTAAGAAAGCTATTACAGGAGCCAGAACCTTTGTGAACACCCTGGGTGCAGTAGATAAACCAAAGGGCAATGCAGAGAACTGATAATGAGAAGTGCCAGCCCGAAAACGCAGGAATCTCCTGCAGCTGGGCCTGATAGGAATGTGAAGATAGGCCTCTTTGAGATCCAGAGTTACCATCCAGTGATCTTTGCCTATCAGAGGCAGAAGTTGCTGTAAAGTTAACATCTTGAACTTTGGAATGTCTAGGTATGTATTGAGAATGGACAAATCCAGAATTGGCCTCCAAGTATTTCCTTTCTTTGGCACTAGGAATAGTCGAGAATAAAACCCTAGACCTTCTTCTGGCGGAGGTACCACCTGGATTGCCCCATCTGTAAAAGCAAAGAAATTTGTTCCTGAGCCTCCAGCCTTTGCTGAGGAGGTACATCTGGCATGCCTTTGAAAGGGGGAAAAGTGTGAAAATAAAACTTGTAGCCTTGATTTATTATTTCCAACACCCATCTGTCCTGGGTGACCAAATGCCAATTTTGCTTGAAAAGTGCCAACTTTCCTCCTAGAGGAGCTGCCAGAAAGGAAGGATCTGGCAGCTGGAGATACAGGTCATTGGGTCTGTTTACGAAAAGGCTGACCCCTGCCCTCACCAGAAGATTGTGCAGGAGAACTCCAAGTCCTAGGTCTGAAAGAACCCTGAGCGTGAGCCCTGCCCCTACCACGTCTAGACCTGCCCTTAGACTGAAAATCTGAAGAAGGGTAAGACCATCCTCTTGCAGGCCAATTCCTGCTAAACTTAGGGGGCTGCACTTGCAAAAATTCCTTAACTGTCTGCATAGACTTAGCTTTGTCTTCCACTTTTTTCAAAACTGACTCCACAGGGGAACCAAAAAGAACTTCAGATTGAAGGGGAGCATTCAAAATCCGGGCTTTAACATGCTCTGACAAATTTTGATCCTTAAGCCAGGCATGTCTACGAATAACTGAACCAGTAGCAGCTACCCTGGAAGAAGCCTGAAGGGCATCGAAGCCACACTGCAAGGAATGTTTACCAACTTGATCTGAAGCATGAACCAAGTCCTGCAATTCCTTACACTCTATACCCTCAGATAAAGCATCTACCTTAGATTTCAATTGACCTAACAGAAAGTTCTGATACTTCAGCATATGGAATTGGCAATTTAAAGCCCTCATAGCTAACGTAGAAGAGGTGTACACTTTTTACCCCACCTATCCAACGCTCTAGAATCTTTATCTAAAGGAACTGGATTCTTAACCACAGAAGCCCTGACCCCCTTAGGCCCTTGACTAATAGTTTCCGGGTCAGCTCTAGGGCTCTTATACAAATATTTATGTGCCTCTGGAACTCTGTAATACCTGTCTGGCTTGACAGGGGCAGGGGGTAAAGAATCAGGATTAAGGGAAGCTTCAGAAAAAACATCCTGAACAACATCTAAAACAGGGGGAATAGCCAAAGGCCTATGTTGTGGCAAAAACAAAAATTCCCTAAGCCTCTTACGAGAATCTGAAAAATCCTGACCTTCCCACTTGAAATGCTCCCTCATGGAATGCAAGGTTTCAGAAAAGGAAAAATCCTCTGGAGGTGAAGCAGAAGGACAGGAATCCTCTGCATCCGAATCCGAATAGGGAGGAAAATCCTGCACATCCTCAGCTGAGGACTCAGAGTAATCTGAGGAATGTTCCATTCCCTCTAAATCTGTTTCCACCCTAGGCCTCTTCTCTGGAGGGGGCATAGAACCCCTGATCAAAGTAATCAAATCCTCTGCCATTTTCAACATATGCTTTTTAGGAACAGAGCCCGAAGAACCAGGGCTGTGGCCCATACCAGAAATACCAGGTCTAGCCTTAGCAGGGCCTTTAGTGACTGAAGTAGAAGGCCTAATAACCTTTTGTAAGGATGGAACCACAGAAACTTGAGAAGCACCCTCGGCCTGACCTAACTCCTGAGAGGCCAACTCCTGCAAAAGTAAAGGTTCCCCCTGGGATTCAGCCGAGACCTCGGCTGGATCCACAGATTCAACCGTAGATTCCATAGAACCGGCGTCCGCAATGGACGACTCATCCGGTTTAGACCTTAAGGATTTATCTTTTCGCTTTTTTGCGGTAGCGGGCGTCGGAGGATCCGACGGCATGTTGTAGTTACACCGCTTACCGAAAACAAGCCTAGCACAGTCTAATCTGCGTTTAATGGTGCGCTTATTAAATCTAGCGCAAAAGCGACACCCGACTACGTCGTGTTCAGGCCCTAAGCAAGGAATACAAAGAGAATGATAGTCCCTATGAGGTATCTGCTTCCCACAAGAAATACAATTATTAACTTTTTCTGACATCCGGATTAACTGAGGCAAGAAAAGACAAAATTTTCCCAACGGGGTACTTAGCCCAACTTGGTCTTCGGTCTGAAACTCGAAAATTGAAAATTTCAGAACGCCAAACGGCACTTGCAAACGCTGCTTCTGCTTCGGACCACGCGGCAAGAAAGACTGAGGATATGGCGTCGGTCATGCGCTTAAGTACTACTACGTACTGACGTCAGCTCCGGGCGCCCATGACCGACGCCAGCCTAACTCTTTGGTATTCGGGCCGACCGAGGACAGCGGACTACCCACAGGTTATGACTGCAGCAATGTGAGACGAAGAACATCAGTACCATTGTTAGATGTAAGTGTAAAATGTGCGGGGTGGACTTACGGGTTGGTGAGAAGAGTAGCAGTTTAGTTTTCTTTGGGTTTAGGAGGAGGCAATGGTTTGGTTAATGCACTGAAGAAGGCTGTAAGTTTGGCCGAAACCGGTTTGCTGTTTTTCTTGTTTTAGCCACATTAAAATTTGACTCTATCTACCTCCTGAATTGTGCTGGACTTCTTTTGGTGTTTTACTATGCATTTGGTATAGTCCGTGCACACAGTCTCACTTGCGTAGGGTTTAGAAAGACTAAGGTAGACCGCTAAGTGTATCTCAAAGAGAATAATGTCAAAAAAGTACTTGGAATTGTTATGGCTGGGCTTGTATAGGCTCTAGCGGCAATAGCCTAGTACCAACTTATGAACCAAGCACTGGGCCAAGAGATCATGTCCGATGTAAACAAGCGTCAAACAGGATCTGAGGAAATTTACCGTTTAGAGGGGATTATGGGTAAGAGGAGCCTGAGACTTGGATCAACAGTCTAAGAGTGGCCAAAGTCAGATCTTATTTGGATCCAGTAACCCATCCATTGAGGAACAGACAGAAGAAACAACATTGGATGAAAAGGTAACAGCAAACACTGTTAATTCAGTCTGATGAAGCTGGGATGCAATCTCTGTCAGGTCTTTCTCCCTCTCTTATCTGCTCTCTGAACCTTTTAACAACTTCCTCTTCTGGACCCATGCAACAGGAGCAATCTCCAGATTCCTCCTTGTGTCATCTTCCAGGTCTTCACTCATTCCATCACAGCTGTATCTCCAAATGACAAACTCCCCTCTAAGAAGGGCAAACAGTACTTCAAATAGGCTTAGCTTAGCTACCCTTTTATACAACATTACTTCATTACTTGCTACATTAAGCAAACCTGTTATTTGCTCATAAAACAACATTCACGTTCTAAATTGACAGCAGCACTTTTCTGACCAATACCACAAAAGTTCCTCTTTTTTTCTAAAAGAAACACTTATTTACATTATGTGCTCAAATGAAATATGTTTTATTATCAATAGCAGAACTATTTACACACATTTTTACACAAATAGAGCATTATTTACAATGCTTGCATTAATTTGGACATTTTATTTAGGGAAAATTGACATGTTACTCTACAACTGCCACACCCCAGCTTGAAAACTTCAGTTTCATGCCCTCTGGATGGCTTGCAGGCCTTCAGGCCCTCCACGCTGTGGTGGGCACAGCCAAACTGGTGCCGTACTTTAAACATCTGTAGCCCATTTACTGCATTTTTTACTTCCTCCAGTCCTTTTAATATATCCAGAATTCTTAGCAATGGGCAACTGTCCAAGTCTGAAATGCTGTTCAGCCTCATAAAAGCACCTCAAACCCCAGTAGTTTCATTAAGTTCTGGAGCTAATGCTATACGGCTTTGGCTCTCAGTGTTTTTACTCCTCTATTACGATGACCATTTAAAATGTAGGGACTCAAACTAATGAGTCCTAAAATGTGGAGACTGAAAGATCAAAAATCTGCACTTAAATATACTAAGTCTGACATTGCCATTACTAAGAATTCTATCTTTCTTTCTTCATATATTAACGTTGGAGGATGCTGATGTGAGAGCTTGCTCCCCACATTGAAGTTTAAAAGAGAAAAGTGATGTTTGATACTCACTCTTTTCACATTATTTTGTTGTTTTTTTTTTTTTCAGCATTTCAAAACTCAGCGGTCTGAGTTTTGCCATTTCAATAGACAGATCTCTACTATCACTGTTTTAAGCAATTTCTCCACTATTTCTTTTACAGCCTTTCTTTGTGACTCTGGTAGCATGTAAAGCATTTCTTAACCTTTATCCTAGAATGGTCTGAATAAACTTGCTCAACTTGAATAAGCACTTCCCCTCACAGCACCAGCAACCAAGAAAAAAACTGCCCACCCTCTAAACTGCAAATAACAAGATTTATGACCCTTTGCCTCCCAAAGACCAAATAAAACCAAACAACGTCCTATAAATCAAAGTAGTACAATACTTCTTGCTTCCTCATATAAAAAGTAATGCACAATGAAACATACTACTTCTTTGCAAGTTGAAGCTCCAAATGAAACAAACCCAAGATGCCAATCCTTCATTAATCCAACCATTCCTCAAAACAAACTCCCATCTACAAACCACAGCATTTCAATATTTACACCTTAAACATGGGAATCACTTCCAACTGAACTACAATCCATCTCACCATCCATAAATTCAGAAAAGACTTTCAAAAACACATTTTCAAAGAAGCAGCATGTACATGGATAAGTTCCCAAGGTGTTACCAGATAACTACCACTGCCTACCCCCTCCAAGCTCTTAACCTTGGGCAGTAAAATACCTCTTGGCACATCTAAAAATTTGACCCTACCCACTCTACCACAACTCATACATTCTGTCTTTCCTCTTCTGAACCTCATACCAAACCAAATAACAAGATTTATGACCCTTTGCCTCCCAAAGGCCACATAAAACCAAACAACTTCCTATAAATCAAAGTAGTACAATACTTCTTGCTTCCTCATATAAAAAAGTAATGCACAATGAAACATTCTACTTCTTTGCAAGCTGATGCTCCAAATGAATCACAACACAAAACCTAAGATGCCAATCCTTCTTTAAACCAACCATTCCTCAAAACAAACTCCCCTCTACAAACCACAGCGTTTCAATATTTATACCTTAAACGTGGGAATCACTTCCAACTGAACTACAATCCATCTCACCATCCATAAATTCAGAAAAGACCTTCAAAAAACACATTTTCAAAGAAGCATCATGTAAATAGATACGATTCCAAGGTGTTACCTGATAACTACCACTGCCTACCCCCTCCCCTCCAGGCTCTTAACCTTGGGCAGTAAAAAAACCCTTGGCACATCTAAAAATTTGAGCCTATCCACTCTACCACAACTCATACATGCTGTCTTTCCTCTTCTGAACCTCACTTTATACCCTCCTCACACTTTTCCCTATCCTTCACTCCTCCCCTTCCTCCCACTTTTTTAAAATAATTTTATGCGTACTGTAAATACATAGTGGTACTGAATGTCTACTGTTCTTAATGACCATTGTGTTATGGATGAATTGGCACTGTACTAAATCTTCTAAGCTACTACTACTGTTTACAATACTTAACGACTGTTTAATGACGTATGTCATCTTACTTTTATATATCATACTGGTTGTATTCTCCTGGGCTGGGCCTGAAAACTGTCCAGCTGGATAAGAGCCATATCCCAACTAGTAAACAAATAAGATAAAATTGTGCAGAATGAGGTTTGCTCTGCCAGGCAGCTCTGAAAATGCATCTTTTCTCCTTGACAGAAACTTTTTGTTTCTTGTTTCTATGGCTTAAACAGTGTATCATTTACCTGAACTACAGGAAAAGAGGTCATTTTTTTGTTCCTTCTTCACTGGTGTTAAACTAACTACAGAGGTTTGGACTTCCTTCCGTGGCTTCAGAACATTAATATGAAGTATATGTTCTCAGCTTCTCTTGTAAGTTTACCTCATTTAATGTTTCTTTTACTTTAAATGGACCCTGCTATTAAGCTAAAATGTGTTTTTTGTTGAGCAGACCACAACTAATACCTGGTCTTCAGGTATTAACTCTCTAGTCCTTACATTTCTATTACAAACCCTTGCAGTATAACTTGGGCTCTTTTCATGTGTTTTTGTACAATGGATATCCTGATATGGCACAGTGTTCTATGACCCTTTTAAATGGGTTTTTCTTTCCTTACCAAGTTTTTTTTTTCTGGCATTATCTAACCGTTCCTGAGGGTGCTTGCTGAATAATAATTCTGAAGGACTGAAATTTGTTGAAGCTTATGGCACAATATAGGCAAAACACGGCCCCCTACTGATTACCACATTAGCAGCAAACGCCTAAGCACACAACCTGTGGTGAGAGACCTGGGTACATAAGTTGACAACAATCTCACATTCAACCATCATGTAGCTGCAGTGGTCAGAAATGCCTTTTACTTGGTTCATCTCGTAAGTAAAGGAACTGCATCCAGAAAAAAGGAGGTTATTACCTCTCTGTACTCCTCACTCATTAGGCCAATAATTGAGTACAACGCCCCATTTGGTAACCCCTGAACCAACTGGAAAGGCCACAGAAATACCTCATTAAGAAAATCCATGGCCTCCAACACCTGTCCTATGTGGACAGGCTCAAATCACTATCACTCTACTCTGTATCATACAGAATGCTCAGAGGTGATCTGTGTCTCACCTACAATGCAATCTCAGATCCTGCTCTAACAGAGATGCTCCATATCTGTAAGTCTAACTCATCGAGTAGTACCCAATTGAAAGGCTTAAATCTAATATATGACATTAACAAAACCTGTTGGAGAGATAGGTTTGTCTCCCAGGAGCTGCCCCATCTCTGGAAAAGACTCCCCATACACATCAAACAAAGTATGACAAAGTACATCGCTGACCCTCTTCAAGCGCAACTTTGATGAGTGGATGGGCAACCACAAATTTGTACCTGAGGTTCCACCTGTGTCCCTCATTGACAGGGGCAACAGGTGCCAACTGAGGTTTCTTTTTTGGTGATAAACTCTTGGCTAGGCTTGTAAGGGCCCTAGAGCCATTAGCCTAGCAATCTCCTATGATCCTATGACGTTAACAGGAGGTGGTTTTTACAGTCTTCCTCCATGTTCTCAGCATGGACTTTAACAAATGTTGCATTAATCCACTTGTCTGGGGGTGCTACACTACATTATTTGGTTGCTTGTCCTTAAAGCAGTGGCACAGCTGATGCATTATTCTTGAGCTGAATGAAGTCTCTTGGCCAATAAGCACTTCCTTAGGTATCTCTCTTCTGGAAAATAATACAAATAGGTCCCCAGATACAGATTTAGCATTAGCATAACATAATGGGATGGTTTCAGGGTACTTAGCTGCATAGTCAAAAGTAGCTAAAGTATACTGTAACACTCTGCTGGATTACACCAATACCCAAAAATGGCATAGCTATATGCTCAAATTGCACTTCTAAGACAGGGATTAGAATCTTAGACTCAAAGGAGTTTTGAAACCTATGTGTGAGGCTATCTTTCTGACATTCAGTGCATACAACACAGAAGCTCTCAATTTTTTTTTTTATTATTCTTCGCCAGTAAAACCTTACTGGGAATCTTTGCTTTAGTCTTACCCATTCCCAGGTGTTCCCCTGGTATACAGCCATATGCTAATCGTATCACTTGATTCTGAAGGCTCTGTGCACCAAAAGACAGACAGCTACTTCCTCTATATCCTTATTTGCTATGTACAAGTTATTTTACAGCTCAAAGAATGGGCAAAAAGTAGGAATATTTTGTTCGGCTTCCTCCCTGACAACTCTGGCTATATTCCCCCCTGTTCTGCTCAGTGTCATCTTCTCAGTGCGCCTTTTCAAAATTTAAGGTGTTGACTTGAAGGACAGGCAGCTCTGGAGTTTTCAAGGTTCAGCCTATGTTGAAGTAGAAGGTACTCCCTTCTCTATCACCACCACCACAAGCACTGTAGTCTAGGTGCCTAACTTTACACCTAGAAAAGGCAACTCATACATTAAAGTCAGCTACTATCTCTATCCTGGTTTTTATTTATTTTTTTATTCCCTTTCTTTAAGAACTTGACACAGAATTCTTCTTTTGCTTAGTGAATCTATATTTTGTCTCAACAGGAATATCATTATGCACTCCTCAAGATTATACTGTCTCTCAGTATACACTACCTTCCCTTTTTTTCTCTTCTTTATGTTGCTGTCCTGCTACTTCATTGTGAATGGCCACCACGTTTTCACTTTTTTTCCTTCAATAGGTTGTTTTTTCTGAAAAGAATACCCCCCAGACACAATTTATTTTCAGTTTTACTTTTTCCTCGACACAGATACCTGCTACTTTTTACTTATTTGTTATTGTATCAATGTTTTTTCTTAACTTTAAATTATTATTATTTTTTTTTGCAAAGAGACTATTGCCTGTAATGGATAGAAGCATGACAGAAAAGTTCTTGAATGGTTCAGGAGAAGAACAAACCCCCTCCCCCCACTATGAATAATAGGTTTAGGTTCTTCAACAATAATGTACTCAGGATCTGTTTGCAGTAAATACTGCATTTGGATGAGTTGAAGGTACTCACATTACTACTGGCTGAAGATCCTGAGTTGGAGATCCTTCTCTGTGTATCTTAATGACCGCTTATTATGTCTGCATGAGGAACTGTCAAAGTTGAGGATTTATATTTTTTAAAATGTTTCACAAATTGTCCCCTTTTCTCCCTCTTCTTAAAGCTATGTTTTTTTTCCTTTCTTACGTTGTCTCTCTCTTATTTTCTATGCTAGAAGATGCTTTTACACAGATTTTAATTATTACTTCAAATAAGATGAAAGGCCTTAATCTAGTTTTCTTACTAAACTTTTGGCAAATACTGCAAAATTCAAGTTTATGTAGGCCATAAATAAAACATACATTGATTTGCAATTTTTAGCTGCAATCTGTCTCAAAAACACACTTGTTAATTTAGCCAGAAGCTGAGAAGATGTTCTTCTTAGTTTAACATTTCTGTGAAAACACAAACAAGTGCAGATATGTGTGAATATACTACACAGCTGAAAATTATGGCCCAAGAATGATGGATTAATAGAAGTGAGATGACAGTGCGCTCCAGTGATGGATTAATATGTGAGTCAGGGTGAAGTGGTTGGTCCTTCTCTTTTCTTGAAGCGATCTATCCACAAATGTCTCAGGGTGCCCACTTTTTTCAAACATGGCTTTAATGTTATTATATTCATCTAAAAAGTCATCAAAGCATGTGGTCATTCTAGCAGCAAGAACAAATTGATCCTTAATGACTGCTTATTTATTTGGGGGGCAGCAGTGTAGTGAAGAAACAAGTTAGAATAAGTAGCTTTTCTAAATATTTTGGAGGTAATTCTCTTCATCTACTAATCCTTCACTAACTGTACATCCAAGTATGAAATACTATCAATAACCAAATGGTGGGTGAAATTAAGATGTCTGTTGTATTGTTCAAATATTCTAGCAATGGTGGTATTTCTCCTACACTATCCTTCCACACAATAAAAATATCATCCAGGTGCCATGTATAAAGGTACTAGGAATTCTTGTACAGGCTGTTAAAAACAAAGTTCTTCTACCATTGCAGCATGCCTGGATGTGCAATCAGTGCAGGATTACCAGAAGAATAGAATTATCTTCAAAATATTTAGAAAAGCTACTTATTCTAACTCGTTGCTTCACAACACTAGTGCCCACTCCACCCCCTCAATAAAGCACCGGTTAAGGTCCAATTTATTTATGGTGCTAGAATGACCACACACTTTGAAGACTTTTTAGATGAATGCAATAACATTAAGGCCATGTTTGGAAAAAAAAAGGGGCTACTCCAAGGCACTTGTGGATAGATCCCTTCAAAAAGTAATACAAAAAAGAAGGACCAACAATTTCACCCTGATTTTGAGTAATAAAAATGTGGATATTAGGCATACTGGTATATCTGGTCCTTCAACACTTCAATCTACTAGTTTAAGGTTTAAATCTAGTTTTATTATAAACTTTTCTGTGGACAGTGGTGTTATTAAAACAATATTAAATAAGAATTGGGTTGTACTGAATGAGAACATAAAAATATATAAAAAGTTAGGAGAAAGCCCCCTTATGGTTTTTACGAAATATTTTTTTGAAACATCTAAGAAACAATCGTTAGTACAGAGAAATAGCGGTATGTTTAAATGTTTTGGATGTAATTATTGCAAGCATATTCTTGTGGGCAACAAGGTCAATGTTAATTGACAGGTTATTAATCTTCTTCTTCTTCTTCTTCTGGATTTTCCCAGTTAGGGTTCGCCACAGTGGATCACCTGTCCGCTCATGATTGGCAGTGGAGTTGTGTGGTGTCGAGTTGCCAGCCCAGCGCCCAACCTTCCACAGAAGGCACACACATGCACGCCTAGGGCCAATTTAGAGTGTCCAATCCACCTACAGCATGTCTTTGGGATGTGTGAGGATACCGGAGCACCCAGTGTAAACCCAAATGACCAAAGGAGGACATGCAGACTCGGCATAGAAGGCACCCCAGCCGAGGATCGAACCAGAGAACCTCTTGCTGTGAGGTGGCAATGCTAACCACTGCACCACCACAGCCGCCCTAACTGAGAGGTTATTAATATTTATGGAAAATATACTTATGCATCAAAAGGGGTGGTCTACATTGCCTGCTGCCAATCCTGTGCATGCTTTCACATCAGGAAAGCAGAAAGCTACTTTAAGGACCGTATATATGAGCATTTATATGATGTCAAGAATAAAATGACAATGATGCTCTTGCTAAACATGTTAACACTCATCCAGACCACTAATTTTAGTTTGTTACTGTTGAACAGCTTGGAAAAAACTTGCAGGGTGGACCATGGAGCTTGAAGTTGGAGAAAAAAAAGTTAATATATATATATATATATCTTTACACACACACACACACACACACACACACACACACACACACACACACACACACACACACACACACACACACACACACACACACACACACTCATTGTGAACTATATATGTTTCATATTTTAACTGTACTGTTCAGGTAGTTTTCATGACTTGTCCCCTTTAAATCTTACGGAAGTTTTTTAACCTGCCTATTTGATACACTGTAGCTTTAAGTTTTTTGGTTGAAAGTTGTCATGTGACTAGTCAGAGTTTTTAAATGTTCTGTGGATTTTGTACTATCTGATGAAGTTTTGGTTTTTCAAAATGAAAGTGCTTATTCTTTGTGAATAAAACTTATTTTGGATTACCACAGGCGTGTTCTGTTTGACCACCAAATGCCTGTGCTGCATTTTGTGATTTAATTTTTTTTTTTAATTTTTTTTTTGGTTTTAAAACAATCAACAATGCTGGAACCATATTTTGTTATGTTGTAAGGGACAGGAAAGGAAATAAAAAAGGGAGTAAAGTACCACTATAAATTGTGGCCACCTGCAATATAAACTTCTGTGAGGATTCAACCTGTATAAATTAATAGTATGAAAACTGAAAAGGCAAAGGGTAATTACTACCTACATACACACCTAGGATGAAGTCAGCCTACTTCACAGCCATAGCCTGCAAGCTGGAAAATTTACCTTTGGGTCTCTTCAACTGATAAGTAAGTTCTAATCCTATCAGATCCAAAAAATTTCCGTAAAGTAACAAACATCAGATAATGAAATGAAAGTGAAGCATACTACAAAATAATTCACAGAAGTCAGTGTGAATTAAGTGCATTTTTAGGTATATGTATTACTGCAGAAAGTATCTAAAGATCCATGTGGTGTATGAATATATGCATGTTAATATGTTAACATACGAGCACAACTTATATTCAGTAAAACAAATCAACACTGTACCTGAAGATGGAAGACCTCCAATAGACCAGTTGTACTTGCTTGCCTGTAAAGATGAAGTAATTTTGTACAGGTGTCGAAATCCAGTTTTACATTCAGTGGCAAAAATAAACTGAATAACATGTTCATTTGTTTGTGGAAAAAAGTGAAGGATATCATGGATCTGTGAAGTACAAAGAAAGACAAAGTGACACTAAACATATAAGTTATGCCACTTCTTTTTTTGAATGTCTGTGTTAACAAATGACATTCTCCCAGACACCTACACATTCTAGAATCAAAATTATAGCAGAGAATAATCAGTGAAATGAATACTGACCAAAAATAATCAAAAAACTCATAATAGAAGAAAAATTACAAAGTTTATGATAACTGACTAGTAAAACAACTAATCTACAAGCAAGCTTGTTGTTGTGGTATACAAACCTGTCTCATCAGCAATCTTTTCTTAAGGATACCTTCATAGGAGTATACGGTAACACTGCAAATATGATTCCTATGAGGCCTAAAGTTCAAAAATGGTTTTGATGAAAAGTTACACTTAGTTATACTGACACTGCCCTTTCCCCATCGTTGTATAACCAAAGAGTTATATATGCAATTTAAGGAGTGGGCCATCACATGGTGGTACGCTGCAAAAAAGCTTGTTTTAGGTTAGTTAACTGGGGTTTTCAGGAAAATGATTTCTGAGGTCAAGAACTCACTAAAATTACCTTCAATATGTCAACACGAATCCTCTACATGGCATAGTAATGGATCCCACTACTACATTTGCTCTGTTCTCCAACATAATTATGACTTCATCCCATGTTTCTGCCAATATGTCTAATCCATTCACCACTCATTTCACAAAAAGAGTTACAGTGTAAAACAGTATGCTTTTACAAAATATGAGATGTACAATCCCCACATTATACCAATGAAAATTACAGATGAATGAAGGCTGTAACAGAAAATGATTGAACTCTCCAGTCTACAAAGTAACTGGGTAGAATATATATGTCTATGCTGTGGGTCATGTGTTGTCATGACTGTTTTCTCAGTAAAAAAAAAAAATGCAGCCCAGGTTAGTGAATGCAGGCATGACAAATCTTGACTGTTAGAACAAATAGTGCTATACATGAAAGCCATACAATCGTTACTCATTCTGTGATGCCTACTTTATCCTATTCAGAGAAGGAAGGCCTCTAGAGCACATCTTAGTAAGCAACAGGTATAAGGCAGAGAACTAATCCTGGCTGACATTCCAGTCCACTGACTGGTGCTTGTGTACACACACATACACATACACATACACACACACACACACACACACACACAGATAATCACAACAAACTAATATACAAGCAATTTATCAAAATTGACAATTTGCCTATCTACAAGCGTCTGGATGTGGGAGGATACATGAAACCTTACCAAAAAGTAACTAGGATACCAGGCTCTGTGGCATAGAGGGAAGGAGCCCTCGTTATGATCCAGGTGACAGGGGGGTTGATTAGCAACTCTGGTAATGAAGGATCTAGGCAGAAAGGGGAAAGAGGAATGAAGGGGCATGCTCAGAGGGGGCAAACCTACAGGCATGATCATCCCTAGAGGAGACTGGGCTGAAAAGTCTTATGGCAGGGGGTAAGATTGCTTGCTGAGAATGCCATCATGGAATTGAGGGGTTAATTAGAGCAGTTAATCCATTGTACTGTTGCTGTGGGCAGCATCACCCATGTGTGTGCAAGGCTGTAGGGAAAAATAACACACACAAAAAAAAATCTTCAACCAACCCTGATGTCTGACAAAATGGTGGCCCCCTCTTGGCTTATCCTCACCCTTGTGATGGTGAATGAATGGGGCACCCTGCCAAGAGAAAAATGAATTATACACTGACAAAAAGAGCAAAAACAAAAAAAACAATAAAAAAAAGAAAAAGAAAATGCAAAGACATAGGAAGGACATGCAGAAAGAAAGAATCCCAGCTGGAAGAAAAAAAGAAAGAAACAAGCACTGTGAGGCAGCAACACCAATTGCTGCACCACTGTGCTACCCAGCACTTGTTATTCCACAAATTTTCATTGAAAGACAGAAATAACATATAGATTCCAAATGCCTTCTCACCTCCTTGTACTATACAAAGAAGTTGTTTCATATGGAAAAAAAAAAGCACGCTGTTGTGGTGATCAACATTAGGGCTCCACTACTATATCTAGGAGGACTGCTTCCTCAAAAGAGACTAACTACTAAACATGGTGATGAAGTTCTACAGCTGCAACACTACTTTTTTTGCCATTGCAACCTTCTGTAGGTAAGAAGGGTAATCTACCAGAGTCATATACACCCCCCCACACACACACATATGTGGGAGAAAAAGAAAGAAGAATACAGCAGCAGAGGGGGCAGTACAGGCTGAATGAGAAGGACATAGGCTAGCGAAAACATCAGAATGTGGGGAAGGGTTCAAGCTAAGAAATATTTGGGTGATGGAGGATATGTGAAGATACTTCAGGACATAATATAAGGACTATAAATGGTACTGTACTAGCTAGTCAAGCAACAAAAGGCAAGCTAGGGCTGGACAACAGGACAGAACAAAACAGAACAGAAGGGTAGAAGGCAGTACAGGGTGGAAAAAGCTAAGTGAGAGAAAAGCACAAGCAAGACATTGGCAAAAGCTGCCAGAAAGGTATAGACAAATGAGATGGCACAGAGTAATGTGAAGGTCTTTTTTTTTTCTTTTCAAAATGTTCATGACATTCCCTCCTGTGTCTTTCTTAATGCTATACACACTATGTGCTATTGGTGTTACTCTATTTGTCCAGGGTCCAACTTCCAACACTTTTATTTACATAAGGTTGTACATAATGCTCTTTATATTCATTTTTTAAAGATCTGCCTAAATGCCTAAGTGTGATCCAGTGTCACCATGCTGAGCACTACTTCTATTGTGTACTTCCCATATGGACATATAGGCCATATCCTAAAACATATATCTAAGCTATGTGGCCTTATAGTATGTCTCCAAATCACCCAGTTCTATTGCTAGCATTATTCTTCTCACAGCATTCTTTTCCTTTTGTTATTCCCTCCAAAAATCCTTAATTTCCTTTTTCATATTCTTCCACATCTAGTCTCTTAATTGATACATATAACCCTGAACTACATAAAGAACCAGCTGTGTATAACAAAAACTTCTTATTCGCTTGCATCTTATCTAGGTCCATAAATAACAGCTTACATAGTCGCGTTTTATCTTATAGCATTTTGAGTAGTTTCTTCCCACATTTCCTTAGCTGCTTACTCAGTATCCAATTTCAACCAGTACTTCAAGGATTTCATTTTGTCATGACCCCCACAAAAAGGAATAACTATGTATCAGTTCATGCGCTGAGGCATAGTTTGCTAATATAGCCTTTGTTTTCACTTCTTTTACTTTATATCCTGCTATACTATTAAAAGTACTTCAATTTATCAAACATTTTTATAACATATTCTGGAATGGTAACATATTGGGCTATTTTCTCATTAGTATTTCCCTATTTATATCCTGTTATGATTGATTATTAATTGTCCTATAAATGTCCTATATATGGCTGATGCCTCTAAATATACAACAAATAATAATAGTGAATGTGGGCAATCCACCCTACTAGTTCTTATAAGGCTAAACACTTTAGACGTTCACTACTGCACTTCTCCTAGCCTGAGCTCCTCTATAGATATTAAATATTAATGCTGTCCATGTTAATGTAAACCCAATCGCCTCAAAAGCAATTGCCTTCCAAATTCTCAGCTGAATCTGTCAGATTCTTTTTCAGCATCCAAACCAATTAACATTAATATATTATTATTATGATTGTCCACTGCATATGTTTAAATCATAAGGGTTCTGTTAATATTGTGAAATGTTCACCTCTTCTATAAATCCACACTGATCTTTGACATTCTTTTTTGCCAAAACTGAGATAACCACTTTCTTACACACACACTGAGATTGACTTGGGATATTAACACTGCAAAAGGAAAGTCGTATACCTTTTGCAGAGTCAGAAAGATTTTTCTGTGGAAAGAAATCACTACTGCCCATAGACATGCCTTTTTCTATAAAGGACAAGATCAAATTTCTTTGCTATAATTGTTAACTCCAGTGAATGTAGAAATTAACCATCAAGTCCATATTAACTATTAAATGATGAATAGATTACAACTGAAGAAAAGAACCATCCAGAAGGGGAAATGTGCACCAATTTCACTATTAGTGACCTAGTGGCAGCAACGATACTCAGTAGCCTTGAGGCTACTACCACTGGATCAGATGGTAGAACAACAAACTGAAGATGTTATTTCTACACCTGAAACTGGAGATATTTCCAGTAAGGGTGAAAGAAAGGGACATACAAATACAAAGTTCACAGTTTATTCCCACAATCCCTAAAAAATAAAGGAATGATGCACAAAAGTGAATTTCAAGTATACATTTTGAATCTAGAAAACACAACATAGCTTTATAGTAGGAATATGTGAACCTCGAAAACATACCTTAACACTTATTCACACATAGACAGAGAAAAACACAGACGCATGCACGCGCGCACACGCACACACAAATAAGCTCAGGAAATCACAAGAAAGCTTTAATCAAACATAACTGTTGCCCAAGTTTTCACATTAGGATGCTTTTTCAAGTGTTTAAAACAAATACAAAATTGTCACAGAATAAAAAGCACAAATGTATCACATGCTCAATTTGTTCATTTTTCAGCAATTCACGTTTTTAAGCCTTGCACTTCAGTACAGGCTGTAAAGGGGGTTATACATGGAAAGTAGTCAGATTTAAGTAGCCAGCTTAAGTTGAAATCTTATGAAGACTGAACTGCTGCTGTTGTGAGACTACTTTGGAATTCTGCATTTAACACTAGTAATTTTGCATTGTTTTTATTCTTTTACTCTTATTTATTGCAATTTGCTTTAACTTAAATGTGTCTTGTTTTACATTTGTTGTAATTTGTTTTCATCTTGGAATTTTAAAAGTAAGCATTTAGGGCAAGTTAGAAAATATTTATTTTCTGTTATATGCACTGACTGAAAAAGATAAATGTTTAGGTGATCTCTAGGATGAGTTGAGTATGAGTATTTATTATTTATGGTTAGCAGAAAAAGAAAAGGTTTAATCTTTTAGCATTGCCACTAATCTTCTGCTGTTGGGAGATTCAGTGACTCTTGAGTGACCTGCCCCTTCTCTACATTTGACTTTGGAAACCCATCCCATTCTCATCTTGTCTGCTCATAACAGAGAGCACCAGAAGTTCAAACGAGGAAGGCCTTCCCTTTAGACAGTTAACGTTTCAGTTACTTTCTTTCTTATCTGCCCACTGTTTAGTGCATGCTGCACTATGGAGAGTATTAATCCATTTCCTTCCATCTTACCACTGAAATCACAAACATCTGGGTAAGATTACCTAACATTGGTTTTGCATCCAGGAAGCAAGAGGTCACCATCTCTCTCTACTCTTCCCTCATTAGGCCAATCATCGAGTATAACGCCCCATTTGGCATGTACCTCACTAGACACATGCAACAGCTGGAAAGGCCACAAAAGTACCTGACGAAGAAGATCCTAGGCCTTAAACACATGCCTACCTACATGGACAGACTCAATAAAACTCCCGCTATTCTCTGTCTCATATCGTCTTCTAAGAGGCGATCTCTGCTTGACTTACAAAGCCATGTCTGACCCAGCTCTGTTAAAAAAATCCTACATCTAAAGAAATCCAAATCATTCTGCACCACACGCTGCAGACACCTCAACCTCATTACCACAATCAACAGTACATGCTGGAGGGACAGGTTCATAACCGAGAGACTGCCCATGCTCTGGAATAGACTTCCCATGCATGTCAAACAGAGCACCTCACTGGCCCTCTTCAAGAGAAATCTTGAGGAATGGATGGGAAATAGAAAGTTCACCACAGGAATCACTGCAGTGGCTCTACTTGATAGAGGCACTGGGAACTAATGTCAGGCGGCACGATGCCAGGGCACTTCTATGGGCTAGGCTTGTAAAGGCTCCAGGGCCATTAGCCTAGCACATAGTACACACCTATGTACCTATGAACTAGTGGTCTACAAATCATACCAAAGGAATCAGCTTGGAATTCATGCCCCTGATTTGAATCTGGTGAAAGAAGGAGCACAGGAAAGTACAGTTTTGTACCTACCATAAATGTAGATGTTCGAGTGTATACATTGCTGCAGTCATCACACTTGGGTTATCCTGCTGTCAGGCAGTCCCCGCAGTCGGCCCGAGTTCCAAAGTCTTGGTCCGGCGTTGGTTGCTATCACTTCTTCCGTGACATCAGTGTGCCAGGGGTATATAAGATGCAGCTGACGCCATTTTCATCAGTTTTTCTTGCCCCAGATGTCAGGTGCCCCCAGAAAGGTAGGCAATGTAAATTGCTAATAAAACATACATAAGAAAAGCAAACAAATACTTTCTGTTACCAGCAAATACTTCCCATAGGCAGCAAAGGGTAGAATATTAGGGTAAGTAACAGTAAGTAAGAGGGGAAGGAGGGAGGGTAACCTGGACTGCAGCAGTGTATACACTTGAACATCTACATTTATGGTAGGTACAAAACTGTACTATGTTCATCGTGTTACACTGCTGCAGTCATCACACTTGGGTAGAATCCCAAAGCAGAGGTAGGGTGGCTGGTTCTATAAGGCATTAGGGGTGGCTATAAGGCCCTGCAGAACTGCAGTGGCAAAGCCAGCTCTGGATTTAGAGTAAAGAGGCAGATGGTAATGCTTGGTGAAGGTATGTACAGAACTCCAAGTTGCTGCTTCCAAAATGTCCTTGGTAGATACTCCTCTGAGGTAGGCAGTTGAAGTAGCTGTTGCCCTGGTGGAATGAGACCTAATGCTGGTAGGTGCAGTTTTCCCATGATGTGTATAGCAGGAACGTATACAATGCCCTATCCATTTTGAAATGGTCTGTTTTGAAATGGCTTTTCCCTGTGTTCCTGCAGCATATGATACAAACAATTGCTCAGTTTTCCTGAAAGCTTTAGTTTTGTCCAAGTAGAAGCGTAACTGCCTGTGTATGCCCAAGGAATGCAGTAGTCTCTCCCCTTTATTCTGTGGATTTGGATAAAAAGTTGGCAAGTGAATAGTTTGGTTTAGAGCCACACTTGATACCACCTTTGGCATAAAACTAGGGCTTGTTCTTAAAGACACCCTGTCTTGGTGGAAAATGATGAAAGGTTCCAATGCCATTAGTGCCTGTAATTCTGAAATTCTTCGTGCTGAGGTTATTGCCAGGAGCAGAGCAGTTTTCCAAGAGACATATTTTAAGTCTGCTGAGTTAGCTGGCTCAAAAGGAGGTAAAGTTAATTTTTCTAGGACAAAGTTGAGGTTCCAAGTTGGAGTTGGTGCTCTACGGGGCGGTCTTATGTTTTTAGCCCCTCTGAAGTACTGTTTTACCGAAGGATGAGAAAAAAATTGGTGGATCTGTGTTGTAATGAGCAGAGATGTCAGAGGCATGGATCTTAATGGATGAAAACGAGAGGCCCTTGTCCAGCATCTCAGTCAAGTATTGTAGTATCTGAGGAATATTTGGGAAAAGAGGGTCAAGGTTGTGAGCCTGGTTCCAGGCACAGAATCTCTTCCATTTATCCGAATAGGCTTTCCTGGTAGTATGACTTCTGGCCTCCAGAATGACATCCATAACAGCTTTGGAGAGAGGCATTGCTTGCTTGACTAAGGAATCTGCCATGCAGCCAGGTTTAAATTCTTGAGCTGGCAGTGAAGTATCGTATTGTTTTGCTCAGTCAGAAGTTGTGAGATTTGAGGCAAAATCCAAGGTGGTCCTTGTGCTAAGTTCTTTAAGATTGGGTACCAGTGCTGGCGTGGCCAGTCTGGGGCAATCAGGATCATCTTTGGCCTTTCTTGTCTGGCTTTTATGAGTACCTTTGAAAGGAGAGGCAGTGGTGGGAAAGCATATACTTGTAGGTTTTTCCAGCTGAATGAGAGGGCATCCACTTTCCATGCTTGTGGGTGGTAAGTCCTTGTGCAGAATTTCTGTAGCTGGCAATTAATTGGGGATGCAAACAGATCTATGTCTGGACTCCACCATTTCTGTGTTACCAAACTGAACATTTGTGGATTTAATTTCCACTTGTGTGGATCCATGATGTTTCTGCTTAAGTCATCTGCCAGTGTGTTTTTCTCTCCTGGCAGGAATTGTGCTTGCAGATGAACTTGATAGGTTATAGCTGTGTTCCACAAGGTCATGGCTTGTCTGCAGAGGGGATATGAATGAGTGCCCCCTTGCTTGTTTATGTACCACATAACTGTGGTGTTGTCTGTCCTTAGAAGAAGTTGTCCTGGATGCAGAAGGTCCTTGAAAGCTATAAGGGCATTTTGTACAGCTAGCATCTCTTTTTGATTAATGTGAAGATGCCTTTGTTCTGCGGTCCACTTGCCCTGAATACATTTTCCTGCCATGTGTGCTCCCCAGGCGTAATCCGAAGCATCTGTTGTCAGTGTTTGCCTGGCTGTGGGTTGAGTGAAAGGCTGTCCCTTGTTGAGGTGACAGGCTTGAGCTCACCATCGAAACTCCTGTTGAAGGCAAGGAATAAGTGGTATTACTGTTTCAAAACTGTGACAGTGTTGAGACCAGACACTCTTTAGGTACCATTGTAGTTTCCTCATATGCAATTTTGCATATGGAATTAGTAGTATGCAAGATGCCATGTAACCCAAGGCCTACAGAACTTTTCTTGCAGGGAGTTGAGTCTTTGTTGCCATCAATTGGAAATATTGAGTCAGTTGTCCTTGCTTGTTTGGCATGAGATAAGCCATCTGGGCCGTTGTATTTAAGCTGGCACCCAAGCCAAACCTGTGAGGGCACTAGTTTTGATTTCTTTTCGTTTACTGTGTACCCTAGGCAAATTAGCAGTCTTTTTACAAATGCCAGATGCTTTAGAAGAATGTCTTTGCTCTCTGCTTGAATAAGGCAGTCATCCAAATATGGGTAAATTTGAATTCCTTTTTGTCTGCAAAATGCAATTACTGGTGCCAGGCATTTTGTAAAGACCCTGGGCGCAGTAGATAAGCCAAAGGGCAGTGCAGAGAATTGGTAGTGCGTTGAACCTGCTAAGAATCTGAGGTATCTTCTGCAATTTTGTCTGATAGGGACATGCAGGTATGCCTCCTTGAGGTCCAGTGTTACGAGCCAAGCTTTCTTGCCCAGCATGGATAGAAGCTGCTGTAGTGTCAACATTTTGAATTTTGGAACATCCAGGTAAGTATTTAGAGAAGAAAGATCCAGAATGGGCCTCCATTCTTTGTCCTTTCTGGGAACCAGAAAGAGTCTTGAGTAAAATCCTTGTCCTTGCTCCTGTATTGGTACCTTTTGAATAGCTCTCATGTCCATGAGTGCTGTCATTTGCCTTTGAGCCTCTGCCCCATTGATTTGGTGGCAGATTTGGCATTCCTTTTGACCTTGGCAGAGTGTGAAAGTAGAACCTGTAACCTTGAGACACAATATTGAGAACCCATTTGTCTTTGGTGATTAATTGCCAGTTGTGACTGAAAAGTGTCAGTTTCCCCTCAAGGGGGCTGCCAAGAGAGATGTTTGGCAGCTGTAGTGGGAAGTCATTGGGGTCTGCTTTTTCTAAGGTTGAGGCCTGTCTTCCTCTTCTTTCTGGGTTGAAGTACCCCATTGTTGAGGCCTGTAAGTACCTTGTGGCTGGCCTCTGCCTCTTGGACATCTGTATCTGCCGCTTTGAGGTCTGTCTGAAACTGGAAAGGACCAATTCTTTGTTGGCCAATTTCTGCTAAATTGAGGAGGCTGAACCTGTAAGAAATCCTTCACCGTTTTCATAGATTTTGCTTTATCCTCCATTTTCTTTAATACCTCTTCTGCCTTAACTCCAAATAAAACATCCTGCTGCAAGGGTGCATCCAATAACTTTGCTTTAACATGATCTGGTAAGGTCTGTTCTTTTAACCAAGCATGCCTTCTAATGACGGACCCTGTAACTGCTGCTCTACAGGAGGCCTCTAAGGAATCAAAACCACATTGCAAACTATGTTTTCCCACTTGTTCAGCTGCATGCAATAAATCCTGCATTTCCTTATAGTTAGGAAGATCTGAATTTGGAAGCATTTTTTATTTCAACTGAGACATCAAATATTGCTGATATTTAAGCATGTGAAACTTGCAATTTAGTGCTCTCATTGCTAAAGTTGCAGATGTGAATACTTTCTTTCCCCATCTGTCTAATGCCCTGGAATCTCTATCAGAGGGGACTGGATTTTTTGCTGTAGAGGCCTTTATCCCTTTGGGACCCTGGGAAATAGTTTCAGGGTCACCAACAGGGCTTTTATAAAGGAATTTGTGAGAGTCAGGGACTCTGTAGTATCCGTCAGGCTTAACTGGAGCTGGAGGTAAAGAATCAGGATTTAAACTGGATTCAGCATACACATCAACCACAATATCTAACACTGGCGGAATAGCAAGGGGTCTGTGTTGAGGTAATAAAAGGAAATCTCTGAGCCTTTTCTTGGATTCTGAGTAATCCTGGCCCTCCCAATGGAAATGCTCCCGCATGGTATGTAAGGTTTCCCTAAAGGAGTAGTCCTCTGGTGGAGAGGCTGAAGGAATGGATTCCTCAGCATCAGAATCCTCATAAGAGGGTAAAGAGCATCCTAGGTCTGAGGATGAATCTGAGGAGATGGACACCTGGTCGGATGAGTCATAGGCTGCATCCTGTCTCAGTAGGAGGGTGGGACCCTCTGATCAGAGTAATTAGGTCTTCGGCCATTTTGAGCATCTGTTTCTTAGGCATGGAGGCCTCTGCTGGTGAATGCTGAAGTTGTTTCTTTGGTTTAGATTTAGCAGAAGATTTAACAGGTAACTGAGTAGGCCTGAAAACACCCTCTGAAGCTGTGGGTTGTTCAGCTACTCCGAAGCCCTCAGAAGGGTTAGTCTCGGTAGGTCTCAAGTCTGGTGTATCCGAAGGCCCAGCCATCTCCATGTGGGAGTCAGAGGCGGCCTGTGGTTCCAAAGAAGCAGTCATCAGGGGCTGCGAAGGCGCCTCGCTGAAAACCGGAAAACCGGCGACTGGCCTAGAAGAGGCTTCGTCAGTTTTGGGCCTCGGATGCCTGTCCTTGACTTTGCGCTTTTTGTGTATTCCGGTCGTCTGTTGTTCCAACGGCATGGTGTAATTGAATTTTCTGCCAAAATAATGTCGGGCAAAATAAAACCGACGTTTAATAGTGCGCTTGTTAAACCTAGCACAAAACCGACAACCAGTGACGTCGTGGTCTGGGCCTAGGCATGGGATACAATAGGAATGGAAATCCTTATGAGGTATTTGCTTCCCACAAGAAATACAATTATTAACTTTTACTGACATTGGTCTGAGGCAAGAAAAAGTTTCCCCAACGGGGTACTTAGCTTTGTAGAAGACTTTGGTTCTGGATTCGGAATGAAAATCTCAGGAGTCGGCCGACCGGCACATGCGAACTGCTTTTGCATCGGGCACCGCGCAGCAAGAAAGACTGAAGAAAATGGCGTCGGCTGCATCTTATATACCCCTGGCGCACTGACGTCAGGGAAGAAGTGACAGCAACCGACGCCGGACCAAGACTTTGGAACTCAGGCAGACTGCGGGACCGCCTGACGGCAGGATAACCCAAGTGTGATGACTGCAGCAGTGTAACACGATGAACATCATTATTTTCTAGCCTTTCTAGAGACAACCAATCACTGGAAAGTCTGAAATCTACTTCATAGGAGCCAGCTTGGGATCAGTGCTACTGTTTAGCTTCTGGTGAGAGGAGCATAGAGACATTGATTTTTGACTGTCTCTTAACTGTGCAGTGCATACAGAACTTACCTGACTCATCGGGTTTTGAACCACTGCACAGTTAGCTGTCTTGCAATCGGCTGCTATATATGCTGGCCTGGTATCTACCAACAGAAAGCTGCAACAAGCCTAAAGACCCACATAACACTGGAGATCAGCAGCCTTATCCCAAACAGCCGATCACTCAGTTTTTAAGAACTAGCTTAGCATTAGTGTTACTGTTTTGCTTCAAGAAAGACAATGAGCAAAGCAACATTTATTTCTAGATGACGGAAGCTGCGGTGAGACCAGCACTAGAAACAGCCAGGTAGTAACTAAAATGCAAATCTCCTGCTGTTCTTTAAACAGTCAACAGTTGCACAAAAAATACTCTGGTCTGTGCTAGGTGGTGCACTGGTCTCTGTGTTCAGACTTAATACAGCATCTCCAGTAAATCATCTTCACATCCCATAGGAACAACTCCCTCTACAGTCCACATTAATAAGCACCTGGAACCATGGTTCTGCACTTTCCAACAGTCTCTGAAGCTAGTCTGGTTGAAACTGGCATCATGAGACAATGTAGCAATTTACCGACAGCCACCTACTTATTAAACCAATAGACACAGTACATGCGAGATGTAGTTATACAATGTTATTGGAGGCAAAGTTCTCACACAAAACCATGACAAATAATCATCAGTACCACACAGCAACACATTAAACAAAGCACACACAGCTCAAACCAAACAGATGGACCTTAATATACTAAAGCTTTTAAATATAACCTACCTAAACAACAATGGCCTCCTAAATGTAATCTAAGAAACAAGTACCATCAGAACCTAACAAACAACACGGGCAGCACCCACCATGAAACAAACATCTAAGAGTCCCACTGACACATCTCAAAAGCCCATAAGGCAAACCATCACAAAATCCAATATCCTAGTCACAGCAGACTCCATAAGGAGACACACTGATGCACCACTCACCAGGCTTTACAAGAAGAGGATGACAGTCAGTTGCCTATCAGGCTTCAGTGTTTGAGTCTGGTATGAACCTATCCTTGAGCAGCATTCCACTATCAACAAAAATGATGCTGCAATATGAACAAAAGATTATTATTTTTACCAACTGGCTTAGCTTCTGGTGTCATTCAAAGGGGGTACAATATATATCTTCCTGGAAGGAGATGGTAGACAGTCCTAACTACTTTGCCAAAGATGGCCTACACCTCTTGCCCTAAGGCTTTTGTATACTGGCCATGACAAGCCCATAATGCCTTTTTTGGCAATGTCAGTCTTCTAAAGCTTCCAACATATTAAAAAAAAGCAGAATCTTGATAACACTAAGATACTGCTACTGAATTCTAGGAGCCTTAACAAAACACTCCACTCCCTACAAGCACTCCTTACCATGGAAAACACTGACATATGCATCACCACAGAAATCTGGTTCAAAACCAAGAAAAGCATTCCATCAGTGCTGAGTTTCAATGCCAATCACACATTCATCTGCACTCCATTAGAGAAAGGAACTAAAGGCAATTGTGTCACCTTATTCTTAAAACAAATTTCACCTCCAGACTCATTAGACAAGATAATGGCCTGGAACTCTTCCACGTCCAACTTATTGTTAACAAAACTCTTTATCACATCACAGCTAACAACAGGACTCCATCTATGTCCCCCTCAACCCATACCTTCTACCTAACTAGTGTGGACTCCCTATATAAAAAGCCAGACACCATTCTCCTAGAAGACTTCAACTACCCCTCCATAAACATGTACATCCTCAAACATGTATGCCCAGACCTTTCTGGACTTCATCAATACAAACTCTATGAAACAATCAGCCTGCATTCCAACCAGGGGTGACATAATCCTGGATTTGGTACTTACCAATGTGGGGCAGCTTTGCTCTACACTTGTCGTAAAAAGGTGACAGAGTGGTGTGACATTTTCCTTAAAAACTAAAAAAGCAGCATAGCATGACTCCAAAAAAATATTTTAACAAACTGAGATTAAAAGTTTTCGTCCTACACAACTAGGACTTCATCAGAATACAACAAACAATTTCATCATTCCTTATATAAAGTCCAGGAAGTCAACATAACCAATTAAACAATCCATTTGCCTACTAACATATTCTCAAAGGTACAACCACAAGTACTGGCATTGTTAAATAACAATACAATGCTAAAAGAATGTTCATAAGCTCTATCATTTTATAAAAAGATGCATAAAAATTTTTATAAAGAAATTGAACTTGCACAACTTTAAACACTAAGTAAATATAATCTTAAAAACAATTACATCCAAGAAAGCTTGAATATCAAGCTGCATTTCATGTACAGTAGCTAAATCTTTAAAGACACAATATTTTATAGTTTACCCGACTGGAACCTTAAAACCAGTTGTACTGAAATATAATCATTTAAACCAGGTGCAGTAAAGTAATTTAATCTAAATTGCCAAAATAACTCTCCATATTCCAACTTATTTTTCCAATCCCCACCCCGAGGATTGAAATCTACCTGTTCTAAAATGCCAAACTTAAAATTATTGTGAGAAACATCAACCAAGGTATGTTTATAATGAGCGTTGTTAACATCTTTGTTTTTAATGCTGTAAAGATGTTTGCATATACACTTCTTCAATGCTGTCTCCATTTTTCCAACACAGAAACTATCACATTTCCTGCAAAATGCTAGATATATGATGCCTTTGCTTCCACAATTTCCTTTTTTAAAAAACACCCTTGTTTTGAAGGTGTTACTTAATATAATACTATCTTCTTCAATAATGTATGTATTCTTCAATAATGTATGGACAATGACTACATCACCCACATTTTTTCATTCCTTGTCTATCTTTTATCCTCTGCTGTGTGTTCTGGTCATATACATTTTTTTGGTTCCATCTAGTCTTAAAAACAAACTTAGAATCAAAACCAACTGCCTCCCACAATTTCAGGGTTAAACCTCAACATGTTCCAGTTCCTGTAAATATTTTTTTCGATTTTCAGTGTAGCGCAGTTATACTCCACTACCATTGCTCTCTCATACGCAATATCATTTATTTTGTCAATCAAAGTTTCATCCTCAAAGCCTGTGTGAAGCAATGGTTTATATTTTCTACCCCACTGGGTGAAATCTTCTCTTGAAATTTCCCAAACCAAATTTTCCAGGTACACTCTATCAAAAAACATCCAAAAATTCTCAAGTTCCTGTACTAGATCTTCCTTTTGTGATGTCATCCTAACCACAAGTATACACTGTCCCTTAACTAAGATTCTTTTGTGTGAAAAAGAAAGTGCACTAGTAAATGGTAAATAAGAATTTCTAAATGTTGCGACTTCCAAGATGGCTGCTATCCCAGTGTGAAAACAGAAACTCAACACAGAAGGCAGATGGACCTTTTGAGTTTATGGGTAAATTTCAGTAACTGGCTAGTAAGAGTAGTACAGGGATGCCAGGGAAAAAGAAATACAGAGCACCTGGAAAAAATCAGCTACAAAAAGTGAGGAAGAAACACTAACTAGGGAAAGTTCTGCTGCTGTTCAGCAAAAAAGTAATGCAACCTCCAGACATGACTTTCAGTAACGTACAGGAAGATATAAGATAACTAAACACAGACCTGGTTAAAATAAAACACTGATGGAGTATATCAACACAAACAACAAAAGGTTGGAAAAAATGGAAGAAGCTTTAAACAGATATTCAGATGAGGTGATAAAGCTGTAAACATTGAGGCTGAAATGAAGAAAAAGCTGGCTGAATATGAGACTGCTCAGGAAGAGAAGTTTCAAAAAAATAATAGAATTAGAGGATGGAGCACATAGGGAAAATCTGATATTTTCAGCTATACCAGAGAAGCTGGAAGGAACAGACTGCATTAATTTTATGAAAGCATAAATAAGCAACTGGATTGGTATGCCATAGCAGGATATGTAAACTGAAAGGGCACATCACATGTATACTCCAAAACTGGCTCTGAGAAAGCAACCTAGACCTTTAATAGTAAAGATGCAATCCTAGCAGAAGAAGGCATTAATTCTGACAGCAGACGGTTTATGGAACATGAGTATTCACTGTACACCAGGCAGAAGAGAAGTAAATTCATTCCACTATTCAGTGAATGTTGTGAGACAGGTGTGAGATTCAAACTGCTGTACCTGGCTGTTTTCAAGGTATTCTTCTCTGGAGGGATAAAATCGTTTTTTGATGAATTACATGCAAAGGAGGAAATAGAAAAGTTTATCCAATAAAAAGTGAGCTGTGAAACAGAAGGAGATTCTGCCTCTTGTTCTTCTGGGTAATAAAGACCACAGAGAGACTGTACCTGCAAAACCTTTGCCACTATTTCAACAGAAAATGCTGGACAGAAGGAATGAAGTGCAAAAGTTGACTTGAAGAATCGAGAGCACATTGAAAATGAAGCAGAGACAGGATTTGGGAGATGAACAGTAATAAAATCAGTAACTTAATGTGGGATTACAATGCAATAATTACATTTGTAAAATATGACAGAACAAGAAAATCTAGAAATATTAGGACTTTTTCAGAATTTAACTTGTGGGGGACTATAAAGTGTACGCCCTACTTTATATTACGAAGACAAAAAATAAACGTTTCCCCAGCAACAACGAGGAACAGTAAAGAAAGGCAAATGTTATAATGTCTGGATTCCACAAACTCAGTCAGGCAATCGGTATTTGTAAAAATGTAATCGTAGATAACTAAAAACACTTAATAACAATAAAAATACATAACCATATGAAAGTGCTACAGGTTAAGCGCTTTCATCCACTCAAATTGTGGACTTCATCAGAACGTGTAGCACAGTTAATCGGTCAGTTTAAATGCATAATTTTTGGCGCCAATGGGTTAGATTTTTTAACAAGTTAAAGCTGTAGCTGCCTAATTTCAATTATGTACTGCTGCTTAACAAAACTCATACAATAATACTATTGCATCATCATAAATATTTCATATACATACTGACTTAATAAAATACATTAGTCAAATAGAATGAAAAGTGGGTATTAAACTTTTGTGCATCCTATAACTAAATTACTAATTCCAGATTCTCATGCCCTAGCTGCTTAAATGGGCTTAATCGGAATATTGTCATTTAATCCTGGGGGGGGGGTGTAGTTGCATCTATTAGCAAATGCCACTTTACTTCTTTTAGTCCTAGAAATGCCTTAATATTCGCTCCTCTGGGATTCTCCTTAACTTGTTCTATAATACCAAATTGAAAACAATTATTCCCCCACTTCTCAATATGCCTATACAAGGCGTTATTTGTGTCCTGTTTCCTAATCCTATATAAATGATCATAAATCAGATTTTTAAAGCACCTACCAGTTTTCCCCACATAATATCCTGAACATACTGTACATTTGGCAAAATATATCACGTTTGGTGTTACAATTTCCTATTTTAAATGTGACCATAGTTTTATTACTGTTTTCCAAAACTATCTTGTCTTCCTCTTATATAGCATGGCATTGTCCACATGTCCCACACTTTCTAGTATGGCCCAACCTATTATTCATCCTAATAATATCCCCACGTCATTCCAAGGTGCTCTTTAAATTCTGTCCAGTCTTATAAACAAACACAGGGGTCTCTCCCACAATTTTTGTAATATTTTCATCAGTCGTAAGGATGTTCCAGTTATGCATAATAACTTTCTTAACCTCATTTATATGAGGACCATATTCTAATATATAAACACGATTGAAGTGTGTATCACTATCATCAGTTGTATTTAGGGGAAGATTCTGTAACATTCCCATACCTAATAAGGGTTTATATTTACCTCCCCACTAGCTTATAACATGTCTAGTGATATCATAAATTAACCCTTTAGGATATCACCTTTCACTAAACATTTCTTCTATAAAGTTGATTTCTTGCACCATATCCTCAAATTGTAAAGTCATTCGGGCAGCTCTAATACACTGCCCTTTCAATATATTTTTCACTAAACCTCTTGGATGATTGCTAGAATAGTCCAAGTAGGTATTACTAAATGTATCCTTCCTATGGATACGAGACTTGAAACCAAGGGGTGTATGACTATCAATGTATCCAGATATGCTGTACTATTCAAGTTGTAATTATAAGTGAATTTTAAATATGCACTAGTATTATTTAGATATTCCATAAATTGCTTGAATCTGTCTAGGGAATCATCCCACAGGATGAATATATCAGCCAAAAAGTGAGTATGGTATCTAATACTACCAGTATACTCGCCCGTAAAAATGTGTTTGTCTTCCCAATCAAGCATGACTAGGTTGGCAAAGATGGGAGCACAAACGGCTCCCATCGCTACCCCTCTGGTTTGCCTGTAATGTTCACCTTCATAAAAGATGTAGTTGCGATCCAATACTATAGACATACATTCTACAAGAAGGCTAATACTGTCCCATTCCATACCAACATATTTTCTGATACTATTACAAAAGGCTTCCAGGCCTTCTTGCTTGGGAATACAGGAAAAGAGATCAACCACATCTATTGTGATACATATTAACTCACTTTTACATAAATTAGTTGTTAATCTACTCAAAAAATCCCAATAATCTTTAATAATATGTGGGACCCTCTCATATATATGCTTTAGCCTCCTGTCAATCACTACACCTATAGGAAATGCCTTGGATTGGCTACCTGAAACAATAGCTCAGAAGGGGGGATCTTTAATATTCTTGTGAATCTTAGGTATGCCTACTATAGTAACTAGAATGGGATACTCAATTCTCATAAAATTGTATAACTCAGTACTAATTCTATTCTCTAAAAGATATTCTTCTAAATACATATCTATACGTCTATATGCAATATGTATCTCGTTTATAGATACTACTTCATAATTCCCAGTCTGCAAGATCTCATACATTTTATTCACATACTCCATAGAATCACAAATTACCACCCCCCCCACCTTTGTCGGGTTTCATAACCCTAATATTATTATCACTTTTGAGTTGTTGCAAAACTTCTTTTTCCTCCATAGTCAAACTGTATTTAACTTTTTTACTTTTCAAGTTATGCTGCATCTTGTATATTACTCTAGTAACCACCTTTTCAAAAGTAACAATACTGGGGTGGGTGGGTGGGGGGAACAAATGTACTTCTTTTTCTTAATGCACTGTTTTTCCCTATATTAATCTCACTACCTTTACGAGGGATTCTAGCATTAAAATCACTTCTTATCTGATACTACTATATCCTATCCTTACCTACCAGACTCAGTGGCATCTACTAAGTAATATGATTACAATAACTAAAACCATCTTATCCTTGGTAATACTCTCAGCCACTCTTATTCCTATCCTGACCATTACCTATCTCCTTACCTCTTTTGAAAATGCAAACTGCTACTTCTTCAACTACTCTCCTAAACAAACATCACTATACAACACTGCCTTTACCCATCCCCTAATAAATATCTCCTCTACTTCTAGCTACCTGATACCGAAATATCATCACCTTACACACTTAAAATTACACCAGCCCACAATAAAAAAATTAAAAATTCTATCTGTCCTTACTTCTCACCCTCTTTTAGCACTAAACTCACCCTCCTTACAAGATGGTGACATCCACCCTAACCCAGGCCCTACCAATCTCTCTACTTCACCTATTCTTAGTACCCCTTCCAACACCCTAACTACCAAGTCCAGCCCCTCTAACTTCTTACTAATAGGTCATCTTAATATCCGCAGTATTAACAACAAAGTTGCCCATCTCCATGCCCTTCTAAACGTTCACTCCTTTGATATCCTCTGCCTTACAGAAACCTGGTTAAAACCTACAACTAAAGATAATGAAATAATCCCACCAGGATACAATATACTAAGACTTGATAGAGTAAAATGCAAAGGCGGTGGAGTAGCCTTACTGTTTAGAAATGAACTACTCATCTCCTCTATACCTTATAACCCACCTGAAAATAGTAAAATTGAACTCTTAATCACCAAATTTCAACTCAATCCCACCAAAGCACTATATATAATCTGCATCTATCTACCTCCAGGCAATAATATTTCTACAATAGAAGATACCCTATGTTGGTTATCTACAACTTTCCCACAAGAAACTATTATTCTTGGAGATGTTAACACTGACTGGAATACTATAAATACAGACAATCCTTCCTCTCATATCAACCTGCATGGCTTTAATTAAACTATCTCCACCACCACTAGAATCAACAAACCTAATAATAAAGAAACTATACTAGATTGGATACTGATCAATAAACAAGCACAAACTTATAAAGTAGGAACTTTGCCCGATGATGTAAGTGACCACATGCTCACTTATATCATTAGACAAAGGAATGACATTAACAATACTCCCAACTATAGGACCTTTCGATCCAAGAAAAATTTCCAGCCTGTACTATTTCAAATGGAACTTAGTGCCTGTGACTGGAACCCTCTAAAAACCCTACCTCTTGAAGAAGCTGCTATATATTTCAATAATAAATTCTTAACTATCCTTGACAGTCACACACCTAAACGATCCATTAGAACAAAATCCAAACCTGCCCCTTGGCTCTCAAAAGATACCAGACAAAAAATTTTACTTAGAAATAAGTCCTGGGCTAAGTGGAGAGCAACCAGAAATACCCCAGATCAACAAACCTTTAGACAGCTGAGAAATGCTACAAAAAAGCTATTCTCTCGGATAAAAAACTACTATAGCAAGCTGCAGCAAAATCACCACAAAAATCCACAAAAATTCTGCGCAAGTGTGAACAACCTCCTTCACCCAGGCCACTCTAGCACTCCTTCACCTCTAGGGTCTGAAAATAATACCTCTCATCAAACTGCCAATGCCTTTAACACTTTCTTCACAAACACCATACAAACTCTAGCCAACCAATTATCTACAGACAACTCTGATCCCCCTAACTCCTTACCTAATACTCAGCCAACATTCCAACTGCAACCCATCCCCACCTCCTACATCCATAAACGTATCCACAAACTCAAGCCTTGCACCCCCTCAGCCGACAACTTACCATCTGAATACCTTCAGCAAGCTGCCAAAGTTATCGTCTATCCTATATCCTTCCTGATAAACCGCACCATAACTGAAGGAACCATTCCCAATCTCTGGAAAATCTCTCATATTATTCCCTTACACAAAGGAGGTAATGCTATTGACTATTCAAACTACAGGCCTATAGCCCTCCTCTCTCCAATAGCTAAGATTATGGAAAAATGCATTCACCAACAGCTAATGAACCACTTACTAAAACATAACATACTAGCAAACTGTCAGCATGGTTTTAGGCCTTATCATAGTACCACCTCAGCTCTCCTATCCTTTACAAACACCATTAATAATAACCGTAATAATAACAGTCTCTCATCAGCACTCTTTCTCGACCTATCTAAAGCCTTTGATATGGTTAACCATCAATTACTCATAAACACTCTGTCATCCATCCCTCTAGACACCAAAGCAATTCTCTGGTTTAAGTCCTACCTTAGTAATAGACAGCAAGCAGTTCTTTGGGACAATCAACTATCTTCACACCTTCCTATTTCCCTGGGAGTCCCTCAAGGTTCCATTCTTGGTCCTCTCCTTTTCTCATTATTCATCAATGACCTTCAAATAGAAATTCCTCAAACAACCTGTATACAATATGCTGATGATTCCACTATTATATGCTCTGCCAACTCTATTTCTGAACTGCAGTCTCTAACCCAGACAGCTTTTAACACTGTAGAGACATGGTTCTCTAAACGGTGCCTTCTTCTGAACACTAAAAAGACCAAGTTACTACTGTTTACAACAAACAGCAAGTCCCCCCCATAGATTTCTCCATTCAATCTAGCAATGGTACCCTTATATCCCCAGACACTTCCACCAAATTATTAGGTATTACAATTAATAACCTCACCTTTGACATTCACATTAATAACACTATTAAATCTGTTAATAAAAAACTGGGCTCCCTATATAGGATAAAACCTTTCCTGACTCCAACTGCCAAAATGACTATTGCACACTCCCATTTAATTTCAACTCTATTGTATGCAGCCCCCATTTACACTAATCTAAAAAAAAGTAATCTTACCAAACTATCCAACTCCTATAATAGTATTGCTAGATTTGCTACTGGAAACCCATATAGAACTCACCATTGTATTAACCTTCGTCAACTAGACTGGCTAGAACTAAAAAACCTTCTGTTACTTTCCCAACTTACCATCACTCATAAAATCTTCTATCAACCTAACAATACTCCAGTACTAAACAACCTTATATTACCCTACAGGAACCTTGATTCCTTACGCTCCTCCAATAAACTTCTAGCTAGGACCACCAAGTCTAACAACTTAGCTGGTGACTCACTTTTCTCAAATACTGTAGGAAAACATTGGAACCTCTTACCCTCTGACCTTACTGCACTTCCATCCCTTTCTCTCTTTAAGCAAAATCTTAAGAAATTTCTTAAAAATCACTGGCTATGCCCTTGCTACTTCCCAGACGGAATCTCTAGATATCTCTCATCATTTCTTGCCATTCTACTCTTCTCTTTCCTGTCTATCCCTCTACTTTAGAGGCAACTCAAAAAATCTCTACTAATTGACAACAATTATTATCCTTTCTACTTAGCTAAGAATGTACCCTGTTGGTAGTATTTCCTGCCTTTTGCTTTATAACTCCTCCTTTTCTTCCCTAACTATTTTTCTGATAATATGTTTAGTAAATTAACCATAGGAAAGTTACTGTCTGTGTAACTATTTTTACCTAGGTTTTAAAGATACCTCTAATAATGTCTATGGACTGCCCTAGACTTGCATGCTGCAAAATGAGCTGTTGATGTATGATGTATCTATTAGACTAATGTGTATTCAATTTTAAACCTTTTTTGCTGTGGTGGTGGTTGTTGAAATTGGAGCTTTTCTCTCCGGGCTTCCACTGAAAATGGAAATATATCCAGCTGGACCAGCCCGGTTAACAAATGTTAAATAAATAAATAAATAAAATAAAATAAAAATAAAAAATACAGACAAATTAAGCTTTCTCAGAAAAAGCTTGAATTCCATCAGGGTGTCAACAACACTGAAAGATGTCTTAGGTATATATTTCACATCTCTAGCCAATAGACTGAAATGTCGTTATTCCAACTTAAAGTTAGTGTAATTGTAAACTTTAAAATTACCTACACACTGTACTATCCCATCTGTAGTACAAGGAATCACACTTCCTTTATCTACTGTCTTGACTAATTCCATTGCCCCCTCTGGTCGACCCATTTTGGGTTGGTTTTGTTCCATTTTGGGTTGGTTTTGTTCCAATATTGTCTGTATGGTCCCCCCTGATCTCTGTTCCAATCTTTCCTCGACTGGGGGAACTTCCGATATGACCAACCCTTTCAAAAATTTGGTCTATTACTTACTATTCTAGCACTATCATCGTACATATATGGGGGTCGCTGATATTCTTTCCCATATTGATGTTGCTCCTTAATGCACTTATTTCCACTACTTATTTCCCACTATTCATAGACTTTATGGAGTTTGTATTGCTCCAAATCCCTCTGTAATTTCTTGCATTTCTTCCTGTATATTTTTTCAGTCTTACTGTTAACCATGTCAAACTGTTTATTATATAATTTATGCCATTGAGTAAATAACAGATCATTAACTATGGCATCATTCAGTTTCTTAACTTCATTAAGCACATGACATAACTTTTCATCATTGTACTTTATAAGTAACTTCATGTACTCAAAACCAAACATATCAAACAATGCATTAAATTCATATTCATAATTGGAACATCCTTAGGACTGATGAAAATATTACAAAAATTGTGGGAAAGACCTGTGTGTTTGTTTATAAGACTGGACAGAATTTAAAGAGCACCTTGGAACGACGTGGGGAGATTATTAGGATGAATAATAGGTTGGGCCATACTAGAAAGTGTGGGACATGTGGATAATGCCATGCTATATTAGAGGAAAACAAGATAATTTTGGCAAACAGTTATAAAACCATGGTTACATTTAAAATAAGAAATTGTAACACCAAACGTGATATATTTAGCCAAATGTACAGTATGTTCAGGATATTATGTGGGGAAAACTGATAGGTGCCTTAAAAATCGGATTTATGATCATTTATATAGGATTAGGAAACAGGACAAAAATAACACTTTATATAGGCATATTGAGAAGTGGGGGAATAATCATTATTTTAAATTTGGTATTATAGAAAAAGTTAAGGAGAATCCCAGAGGAGAGAATACTAAGGCAATTCTGGGACTAAAAGAAGTAAAGTGGCAATTGCTACTAGATGCAACTACCCCCGGATTAAATGACAATATTCCGATTAAGCCCATTTTAGCAGCTAGGGCATGAGAATCTGGAATTAGTAATTTAGTTATAGGATGCACAAAAGTTTAATACCCACTTTTCATTCTATTTGACTGATGTATTTTATTAAGTCAGTATGTATATGAAATATTTGTGATGATGTAATAGTATTATTGTATGAGTTTCGTTAAGGAGCAGTACATAATTGAAATTAGGCAGCTACAGCTTTAACTGTTTAAAAAAAACAACCCATTGGTGCCATAAATTATGCATTTAAACTGACAGATTAACTGTACTACACGTTCTGATGAAGTCCACAATTGGAGTGGATGAACGCGCTTAACCTGTAGCACTTTCATATGGTTTCGTATTTGTATTGTTATTAAGTGTTTTTAGTTATCTACGATTACATTTTTACAAATACCGATTGCCTGACTGAGTTTGTGGAATCCAGGCTATTCTAATGTTTACCTTTCTTTACTGCTCCTGGCTACTTTATATCATGAATGTTCAGAAAAATGCTTTGGGAAGGGGAAGAGAGGGGAGAAAGTTAACTGTAAGTAAAGAAAAGATTTTGTTCTTAATAGAGCTATTTTTATGGTGTATGGTTTTCTTGGCATGCTATAAAGTAAAGTTTTCTCAGTTATTTTTAAGTGTAGTGTGATCGTAAATTGGTGCTGCTGTTCTTTTTTTCTTTCTTTCTCCCTTCTTTCTTTTTTTCTTGTTCAGTTTTAAGAAATGTAGGCACTGTAATGTACAAAACAGCCTGCTTAGAAGAGCACGACAAAAGAAACATTAATGTGTTGCTTCTCATTCTTGCATGGGGAATGACAGGATTGAGGACCTTAGATTGATTTAGCAACAAGTTTTAAGAGAAAGCAAGTAAATAAAAAAGAATATTGAATATCATGAGGCTTTTTTCTAGCAAATGAATGTAAGCATAGTAGCATTTCTGTATTTGGCCCTCGTGTGTCCATGGAAACAATCTGATAAAGAGAAATTAACAATCTGGTTCTCGTGTCTCCATGTAGAAACTCTGATAATGAGAAATTGGCTGTTTGGTTCCCATGTCTGGTGGAGAATGACTGCCTAGGGGGGGAGAAGACAAACTGGCTAGCGATAATGTTCTCTGAAAGCGTTCAGGGGTTTTCTCAACTGGGACAGCTATAAAGATAAGACAAAACCAGTTAGCACTTAGTAGCAGCACATGCTGCACCATGCGTCTTAGCATGGATAACCTTTCTTTTAGGTTACCTCAAGTCAATGAGTGTGGCTGTTAGTTTGGGACATTTGTTCCTATTAGGAGGTTAAAATTTTAATATTTGAAGATGTACATAGTTTTGTATGTTTTTTTTGGTGGCTTTCAATAAAACACATTTTCTGTAATTTGTGAGATAGGATATAGAGTGCAAATACCTGTGTTACAGGAAACACACTTGGAAAGAAATGAACAGATGCATTTGATAAAGAAAGTTTTTCAGGACGGTTATTCAGCAGAATACCTGGGACAAAGGAAAACAGGAGTACTTACATTAATTGCAAGAGATGCTCCAATAGTGACAGAAAAGGATAAAAAAGATAATGGCATATTTGTAGTGCTAAGTGACTATTGGCAAGGGAGGAGGATTACAGTGACATGTATTTACATTCCACCTAAAACTGCTATAATTGAGCTTAGGAAAGTTCTGGGAGAAATAATCAGTTTTCAGCAAGGAGTATTAGTTATAGGTAGGGACTGGAATTTGATTTGCAGCAGTAAAGATGGGTCTGGGGGGCCCAGATGAGAAAATATAACAAAAGAGGGTACATTTTTGAAGAAATTTATGAAAATATCTGGCATAGAAGATATGAATTCAGTAATAGGAGTTTGGAATTTACATATTATTTCACCAAGATATAAAAACTGGGCTAGGCTTTACATTTCAGAGAAATATGTGCATTTAATTGAAGGTCTTTATATGCACCCAATAACTATTTCAGATCATGCACCAATAATAACTAAAATAAAAACACAGGGTAATGAAATAAAAATGAGACAAATTACTTCTGAAAATGTAGCTAGGAAGTGTGGAGTTTAAAAACAGGGTGGAAATAAAAGAAAGGGAGCCAAGGTTAAGAAGTAACAAGAATTATTTAGAGGGACGGACAAATGTCAAAGTTTTGCAAAACAGGGGCAATCTCACAGAAGAAGAGGATCAACTGCAGAATGTGAAGCAGAAAATAATGGATTACCTCGATAATAGACAAGTTTAGAAAGATTGCTGTTAAGCAACTGTTTCTGGATAATAACACTAGAGCACAACAACTTTTAGCACAACAACTCAGGCAACAGAAAGTAGAAAGGGCTGTCCCCATGCTTAGGAAGCCTATAACAAGGAAGGTAACAAGAGATCCTGAAGAGGTATTGGAAATATTTCTGAAATTCTATGAAAGTCTGTACAAAGCAGAGAAATATGGAAACCAAGAAAAGATGCAAATGGAAATGTTTATGGAAGAATTAAACATGCCAAGGTTAGAGGTAGATGAGGCTCAGTTACTAATGGTTAGGATAGGAGGCGATGAGATAAAAATTGTGATGTATAACCAATCTACAGGAAAGGCCCCAGGAATAAATGGTATTCCTGTGGAAGTTTGGAAGCTCAGAGGGGAAAACTGATAAAGATCTGGAAGGTTTTGTTTAACATTACTTTAAGAGGAAGAGAAGTAGCAACATCCTGGAAGAAAGCAGTGGTAACTGTAATACCTAAAGAGGGTAAAAATTAATTAGATCCAGCATCATACAGACCCCTTTCAATATTAAACTATGATTATAAAGTGTTCATGTCTATAAAATTCTAAAAGAATGGCAAACGTAATGCCAAAAATTGATAGATATGGATCAATGTGGTTTTGTGGAGGAGAGGCAAGGAGGCAAACATTTGACAACATTAACAGAACACTGATTATCCAGAGGGAAGCAGAATGTAAGAAAATATCATTGTTGATGGGTCTTGATGCAGAGAACACATTTGACAGAGTACGCTGGTACTTTATGATCAGGTCAATGGAAGCATTTGCATTTCCTGAAAAAAATTATAAGGTTGATTAGGAGGAGGCAAACATTAAAGTGTGTGGGGTCCTCTGTGATAATTTCTGCTTGAGCAGAGGAACCAGGCAGGAGTGTCCTCTTTCCTCTTTGTTACTTGCATTATATTTAGAACCATTGGCAAAGACAATAAGGGGCTCAGAAATGAGGTATGGTAGTCATGAAACACTGGCTCTATTTGCAAATTATATAATTTTATAACTGACAAAACCAGAAATAGACATTACAGTGTTGTGAAACATTTGGAGACCATTTCAAATATTTTCATGATACAAAATTAATGAAGCTAAAACAAAAGCAATAGTGGTTAATTATGAACCGACATATGAATTGGTTCAGCAATATCCATATTTATGGGGACACGATAAAATGAAGTATTTAGGAGTATGGATTAAAATGATTCTGGTGTGGCAGCTAAGGATATGTTGGAAAAGGCTAAATAAAAGATAATACAAAAACTGAGAAAATGGAAGTTTTGTTATAGAGATATGGATAGTAAGATACAAGCACTTAAAATGTTTTAGTCTCATTAGTCCTAAACGCAGGTGAGGCATATTTTTTATCAAACAGAGGGGAAGTTATGGATATATACATAGCTCAAGGAAAAAAAACTATAATTCAAAGTGGAAAGGAATGATGATGAAATGGAGGGAAGCTCAAGAAACAAGGAGAGGCTGGGATTTTGGATGCAGGCTTTCAAGGAGAATAACAATAACCATACAGAATAGTATATCTATAACGTAACAGAAAGTATCCTAAGAACTAAGCCAATACTGGAATGAAGAAAAGAGATTCTGGAAATAGGAATGACTACAATTAAAGATATAGACAATAGGCAAGAAGGGGCTAGAATTTATTGGAGAAAACTAGCATAGGGACCAAGGTATTGGAAGCAAATAACTAGAGAGGGAAAGATGATAAAATGTGAAGATGCCAAGAATTTATTTGGACTGCAGGTTAGAGATTGCCTTCCCTATCAAGGATCGATGTCAGAGTATAGCCAAAGAAATAGAAATGGGAGGGGTCCTAAACAAAAGACCAGCACTGGTAGAGTTTTTAGTAGGGTCTAGAACAGATGCTGCCATTAAAAAAGGAATAATTAGTAGAGCATATAAAATATTGCATAATAACTATATGAATCAATCACAGGAGGTTAGAAAGGATTGGGAAGAGAGATTGAATAAGCAATTCACCAAGAAACAATTGGAAGATATATGTGTCTCCCAAATATGCAACAAAATATAGAAGATTTAGGATTTTTGCTTGCAAATGTTTACATAGATATTTTATACCCCAAATAGACTCCAGATATTTTTTTCCTCAGGTACAGCAAAAGTTGGAGGTGTGACAAGGGAGAAAGAGGTAATTGAGAACATATATTCTACGAGTGCGGTGAATTGGTGGACTTTAAGGATTCCCTGTAGAATGCACTGTCAGAGATGCTGGTTAGGCTGACTGGTATGACAAGGGAGAAGATTTTCCTGAACTATGATACAGAATTGGAATTGCCTAACATGGTAAGGCCTTGCTGTGTCTAATTATGGTCTGCCAAAAAAGCAATTATTAGAAAATGGAAATGAAAATCTAAAAAAACTATACTAGAAGTAGTGACTATAGTAACAGAGATAAAAGAACTGGAATTAAGATCTTTAGAAAAGGGCAGGAACAAACTACATAGGAAAAATGAGAATTGTGGGAACAATACATACAGGAAGGAGAGGTTTAACAGAAGGCAGGACTTAAATGAGTTATGTAATGTCTGACTGAAAATGATTGGGTAGATTATAAGTGATGTACAATGTTTGCAATTGAGAGTGTGTCAGTATGATTTGTGATGTAAAATGCTTGCAACTAAGATTGTGTTGGTACAGTTTGTTTTAATTTACATAAATGTATGAATGCCTATGTTGTAACTGATGATTTGATAAAGATGTTCCTTGTTAAAAAAAAATGACAGGAATTGAATAATGTATGTAATGTTGCTTAGGTTATATGATATACAGCAATATATGTGAAGCATAATGCTTACTTTAAACCTCTTATCCCACAAACCACTTTACATTTTATGAAGAAGCAGTCGGCATAAATTTAGCCCTGAAGATGTTTTCAAAATGTTCACAGTTTTATAATCAACATCTTCTAACTCAGCTTCTTCTCCTAGGGAAATTCCACAAAATATCTGTACTCTTTATACTGATTCATCTCCAACATGGACTTTTGCTGTGGGTTGGCCATTGGGATTTCCTCTCCTACAACCCACATCTCTACTACTTGTCTTCTGAGTCCATATTTGGAGCATGACAACCTCCTGCTGGTCTATGCCATGGCATCATGCACTGGACATACATAGCCGCTCTGTACATTTATTCGCACAAGTGCAGTGATGCAGTATAATCTGTAATACAGGAAACAAAGAACAGAAATAACATAAAAGAATGCATAAATATATACTTTTCTGACTTAGAAGGAACACCAAAAGCAGCGACTTGATGAGGAGACCATGCAAGAAGAGGGGAATGGCAAGAAGGCAGTAAGTAGCATTATTGAGGACTGACTTACAGATCTGTTTGGTATATATCAAATATATCCGATATCTGGAGTCCTCCTCAGTTGATTAACTGGTGGAAAGTTTCTCAACTATTACCACAAAATCTTTTGGGAAGTCCAAGCCAAAGAAAAAGCAAAAATTAAAAGCCCAGAAGACTGAACTATAAAGCACCAAAGTGCTTATGTATGAGCTTGATGAAACTGAGATCTAATACACAAGTGGTTGTGACAAGAACATTCACAATGGAAACATTGTTGAAGCAAGAAATGAAAATAGCCACAACCCTGGTGAAGTGGCCTTTGACAGTAGCAGTTTTCAAAAGTTGTTAAACCACATCACAGCAAAATTCAACGGAGTTCGCAATCCACTTGAAATGGGCTTTTATAGTCAGTGCAAGCCTCTCCCTCTGTACAACAAAAGAAACAAACAACTGCTATGTTTTCCAGAATGCCTGCCTTATTACTGGTAGAACCCAAGCTAGCAGCATATATCTAAGGAGTGACTCACTCTCTCTCTTTACCCTTGATTTGGCACTTGGATAGGGATGATTGTAAATCCATTTATGGAACCAAATGTGGACTGATCCCCCTGATGACTGTGAAAAAACAAATATGTTTCACTACAAATAAGGACCTAATCAACCAGGAAATTGTCAGCAAAGGCGAAGCCACCAAATAAAATACATTTCAACTGACAGACTTCAGAGTTACCAAACCAGAAGCTCAAAAGGAAGACAGATGAGCCTGCCAATCATTTAATTTAATTTCCAAAGGAGAAGAGGGATTCGTCAAAGACAGAGAAATATGCAGAACCCCTTTAAGGAGATGTTTGACTAGGCATTGGTAGGCCAGAGCCATGCTTCCAAAAGTTCATGATTCCAGAGGTAAGTATCCCAACAAGAGAATAACTTGAGACCCAAATCACTCAAGTGTCTGAAATAAGCCAGAATAACCTATAAAATGACTGACTGAGGTGGAAAAGGATATATTTTTGCCCCAAATAAGGATGACTTTCTCCTAATATAATATATTTGATAGGTACAAAGATTCCTGATGTCTTAAAACACCTCTCAGTCTCCTATCAAAATGCCAGGAGCTATTACCAGAGGCTGAGTCAAATGTTACACCAACTGAGAGACTTAACTGGCTTGAAATTGAAAAGTTTTCTGAAGGGCTCGGGGCCTCACAGACTGAAACTACATCACTATTGGCCATTCTGAGGTAAGAATGATGAGATTCACTCTTTTATTCTCTGAATTTTCTGATTATGTACTGTGACAAAGATGGAAAGATAGGAAAGTATACCGGAATCTTCCCCACTACAAAGAAGGGAAGATAAATTCATCTTCAACCCCACCACCACTTACCTGTTGGACCAAGCAGAAAAGATAAATGGCCATATACCCCGAAATGCTGAACAAGTCAAAAGAAAGGTATCTCACTTTCAGAAGATCACAAGTGTGAATCCTGAAGCTTCAACTCCAAAGAAAGGGCAGAAGCTGTGGTTCAGGGAATCTGTCAGAATGCTCACTTCTCTTGGAATAAGAGCCACTGTATGAGTTTATGTCTCGCTAAAACCTAATGCCCAATATGTATCATCTCTCTATTAATGGGCTATATGTGCATGCCCACGTCTGTTTACATACCTCAGTACTGTCTGGCTATCAGGCTGGATTATAAGGGGTGCTAGTGCAGCTTAATCTTAAGAACCTTCAGGTGCGAAATGCTGCCGACACTTCCATTTGGTTTATATGGAGCTCTCTCACCTTTAAGTTTTTCATTAGAGTCAAGGCTGAAGTCCTAGAAGTTGACTGTAGCTAAAGCACAAGACTTGAAGAAAATACTCAGGTCTCCAGCACATAAGAGAGAAAAGGAAATATACAGAATCAAATAAGAATGGCAAAGTTTCAAAACAGTATGTGTGAAGACAATAGAAGATATATGTATTCTAACCAGGTAAGGAACTAAGGGGGATAATGAATGCTGATGGTGGAATGTAGAAGTTCTAGAAGTTATCAAAAGAAAGAAGGACTACAAATGGGATATAGAAAGGCCAGATCAGGCAAATAGGTAATACTGGCTGGCTAGCAAACAGGCTAAGAGAGGAGTCACAATGGCTAATGAGAAGACATCAGAGAAATTTTACTAGCTTCTAGAAGATGACTCAGCAGACAGTACAAATAAGTTCTATCAGGCTTGTGATGCCCTTGCACTGGCCCAGTAATTAAGGAACCTCAATCCTCACCACTAACACCAGTGAAGGACGTACACATTGAGAGGATGACAAGTACACACAGAGTGAAGTACAATTTCCCTTAAGAGCACACAAAGATCACAGTCAGTTTGGGGCTGGTTTCTCCCTCTTTCTCCAGATCTCCAATAAGACTTCCCAATGGCACAGCTATAGGGTTAAGATATGCCCACGTAGCTCACACACACACACACACACACACACACACACACACACACACACACACACACACACACACACACACACACACACATTGAGATTTGATTTATATACAAACACACACATGCACACACACACATACATACACACACCTGGGAAGGCTGGCACAGGTTTACTAGCTATGCCTCCTTCTGCCCAGACTATAAGGTAGTTATCACTGCCACCAACTCCAACTTATCAGCTACTTCAATTTAAAACTAGACTCAAACAACTTTGTCACTTAACTGGCTATGCCACTGTATCAAGCCTGGGTAACTCTCTCTAGAATGTGTAAAAATCTGTTAACCAGCTTACTGTGTAATTTAATTTAATCCTGACTTACGCCCGGGATTAACTCTAACCTGTGGAACTTGTTTAACTTGCTTACTTATGTAATCTCTGTAAATAGTCTGTTTGTATTATGTAATGCTGGTATTATTCAATGCTGTATCTGCTTACCCTTGGAGCTTTTCTCCCCGGGCCTCCGCTGAAAATGGACATGCATCCATTTGGACTATCCCGGTCAACAAATGTAAAATAAAAATAAAAAATAAATACTTAAAGGCCCTTACAAAGGGTGACCAATCCTAATGTGTAATGTTGCTATTATTTAAATGGTAATTGTGACCAAGACTAAGGCTATTTAGGAGTGGCCTGTACAGTGTCACCAAATACATATGCAAATACTCTAAGAGCTTAAATATGTCTCACAAATATCAGCCACAAAGATAGGTTTAAATCTATTTAATAATAAGTAATAAAAAAAACACAATACTCACACAACACAGTAACTACAGAGTTCAGAATCACAGGAAATATTTTAAAACCACACTGCAGGACAGTGTCAAATAAATACAGAAAACATCTAAACTAATCTTTACTATATTCCTATCTATATCTAAGAGAGATTACTGTTCCCTGGTTACTTATTATTAGCAAGGCAAGTGCTGATGAGAGGATGCTTCTAGGTCCAAGACAAGATACAAAATGCACAGACTTTCTCTCTGAGAGTTCTTAAATTAAAATTCAACATTACTACTGGGTTAGCTCGGATGACATTACTCTGTCACCTGTGTTCAGTTCCCAGGTGAACAGAAACTTAACAAAATTTAACATTTCTCTGTGAAAAATATTTATTTGTTTGTTTTTTGTTTGCCAGGAAAGTTCACTGGGCCTAGGAGAGCCCATTTTCAATGGAGGCCTGGGGAGAAAGGCTCCATGGGGTAAATGTTTACATTTAAGATTAACAGTTTATAGTTTAAATGATACACATTCAATTCTACTGAAGACAAATTAGTAAGAAAAGGTTACAGAGATAAATTCCACACAGAATACAGAAAAAGAAAAAAATCAATGAGCAGTCAACAATAAATGAAAAAACTATTTACAAATGTAGGTGTGAACAGTTTACAACTGTATATAGAGAAGTCATTGCTGATCTTGTTTACAATAGTAATAAAATAATTTGTTGTTCTTTTACCATTAATAGAGCTGTTATTTTACCATTAACACAGCTGAATAGATTGATTAGGGGTTATATGTGAGTCTGGGGGGGCTTGGTGCAATTACATATCCAGTTAGATGAGAGATGGGTATGAAGGAAAGCCTTGAAATGAGTAACGTTTTCAGTTGCTCTGATGGGGAGGCATAAAGAATTCCAAGTTTTGGCTACTAAGAATGAGTAAAGAAGCTGGCCAGGAGGGAGACTGGGTTTATGGATTTGTAATAGTTGCTGGTCTCCTGATCTGAGTGGCCTTTTGGGAAGGTAGTAGTTAAAGGTAGAGCTCAGAGCTGGACCGTCTTAGGGTTTGAAGAGGATTTTGTAAGCAGTAGTTAGTTGTACATAGGACAGGTAGTTAGGAAGCTTTAGCCATTTGAGAGAATTGAGGGCAATGCAGTGGTGAGTGGAATATTTAGAGTGGGTAGCGAATTTGGCAATTTTATTGTAGCAAGTTTCAAGTTTGTTTTTAGTAAAGGTATGGATGTTAGAGAGCAGGGGGACACCATAAAGGAGAGAGGGTAGCAGGTATGTTGTGGCAAGGGCGTGTCTAGTGGATCAGCTTAGGAAATGGTTGTGTCTATACAGGGTACCTAGTTTAGTATGTGTTTTGTGGATGTTGTGTTGTATGTGGAGATCGAATTTCATGTGCTCATCTATAGTGACTCCAAGGATCTTTGTGTGGTTAATGACCTCTATCAAAGATTTATTATAATGAGAAGATGGTGAAGTCTGTCTTGTTTAGGGGGGTTGTTTTTTAGGGGAGAAAATAATTTATTTATTTATTTTTTTTGATTCAGGGCGAGATGGTTATTGAGCATCCAGGATTCAGTGACACAGAAGGTACTTTGACTTAGTTTAAGTAAGTCAGGTGAAGAATTGGCAGAACAGATGACCATTGGGTCATCTGCGTATTGAATGACTGACCCTCTGGTAATGATGGTTGGAATTTGTTTCTGAATATACTAAAGAGGATGGGTCCGAGTATGGAGCCTTTTGGAATGCTGGTGGTGGTGTTGAGAAAGGTGAAGATGGAGTTTTACCATCTTGCGGCCTGTTGTCTTTCATTTAAGTAACTGTGGAACCAATTTAGATAGTGGGGGGAGAGGCCAATATTGGACAGCTGGGAAATGAGTAAGGGGTGAGAGATGGTATTTAAGGCTTTGGATAGGTCGAGGAAAATGGTTGAAACTAGTTGGCTTTTATCGTGGGATTTGTTTACTGTGTCCATAAATGACAGAAGGGTGGTTACTGTACTAAGGCCAGGTCCAAAACCATGTTGTGATGGTGAGAGGATATGGTTATCTATGAGGTACTTGAAGAGTTGGGTGCTGACACATTTTTCTAGTATTCTGGATAAAGGGGAAAGAATTGCGATGGGGCGGACGTTACCGATGTGTGTGTTGTTGCCACCTTTATGGAGGGGGAGAACGAAGGCCTTTTTCCATATTTTGGGGACGTAGGACTCAAGGATGGATCTGTTAATAAGAATGCTGATGGGGTAGGAGATACTGTCAGCAGTTATTTTTAGGTATTCTTGAGGCAGCCTGTCAGGGGCACTGGAGCAGGGTTTTAGTTTAAGTAGCAGGTGTTTTATGATAGAGATGGGAGTAGGTGTTAGGGAGAAGGTAGAGGAGGGGTAGGTATTGGCTGTGGATGAGAGTTGGGGGTTAGGGGGTGAGCTGGAAAGGGTGGGTAAACTAGGTTTGGAGGGGTGGGAGGAGGAAGGGTTAGTTTGGTGGAAGTTCGAAGCAATATTGGCAATAGAATTAATAAAGAAATTGTTGAATATATATATATATATATATATATATATATATACATATAAATAAATATATATATATATATATATATATACATACATATAAATATATATATATATATATATATATATATATATATACATATACATTTATATATAAATACATATTTCTCAGATGTTTGCTCACAACTGGAAGTCATAAAACAATTAAATAATTTTACATTTTAGATCTAGTAATTACTTCTTTCCAAGACAATAGAAAGAAACTTCTAGCTCTAGACATCGTGTCTGCTTGCTGCACTGAAACTACTTTTCATAGCACATCGTAAAGCACTTTTAATTTCAACTTATTTTCTTAAAGTTTTGCAAGTTAACTCTGTATGTTCCAGTTTCTACTATTAAAACATACATTTGCACAGGTATATAGTTGTTCTTCTCTGTCTCTGCGGCGGTGGTGCTGCGGTAGCGTTGTCGCCTCACAGTAAGATGTTGTCCTGTTCGATTCTCAGCTAAAGCGTCTTCTGTGTGGAGACATGCGTAAATGGGCATACCTTTCGTTGAAGGTTGTGCGTCAGGGCTGGCAACTCGGTACGTAAAAATCTACTGCCAATCATTAGTGGACCGGAGTTCTGCTGTGGCGACCCCTAACAGGGAAAAGCCGAAAGACACAAAAACATTTCTGTTCTACTCCAGTAGGGTACACTGTGGTTACATTCTTGAAGCTCAGTACATAACATACAGTTCTCTTACATTTGTAAAGTAAGCATATGAATCATATTACTATTCACAAATGACATGATTATTTACAAAATTCCAGATAGCTGGGCTGGCAGTGTCACATTTCTATATAAATCATATTAATATTTTCAAGTGACATAAAATTATTTACAAAATTCCAGCTAGCTGGACTGGCAGGATTTCCCTAGTCTCACAAGGTTGCAAACCAATCACAAAAGATAGATAAGACAGTTGGCAGATTCCATTCATAAGGAATGCAAGTACTGCAAGTAATGTTCTGCTCAGCAGTCCAGAAGACATCAATGGCAGGTAGGAGGACTACTTCAAAAATCCACTTAATGAAGAAAACCCTACAGAAACTGTACTGTCACATTAATAGCCTCCACTGAAAGACAAAGGAGAACCCACTGTAGAGGAGGTACTAAGGGCACTAAGAAAGATGAAGTTAGGGAAAGCACTAGGCTCAGGTGAAATCACTGTAGGCATGATGAAGTTGAAGGGTTTGGATAAGAAATGGTTGTTAACAGCACTCACTGCAGTATGGAGAGAAAGATGCAGCCCAGATGACTGAATGATAAGCATTTAAGTGCCAGTGTAGAAGAGCATTGAGGATTTTAACAACCGCATTCAGTGCAGAGGTATCAAACCATTGTCACACTGCATGAATGTGCTGAAGACAGTGACTGGTAAATAAATATGCAGCTTAGCAGAAAGTACAATGGAAGATAAGCAGTAAAGATTCAGATCAGAATACAATACAACCTACCCATTGTTTGGAATGAGACAGTGGAAAAAAGCTGGAGATGAAGAAAGAGTCCAACTTGGTGAAAGCATATAAACATGGACAAAGTCCCAAGAAAGATTATTGGGAAGTCTTGCGATTGTTAAAAAAAGTGGAAGCATTGTTAAAATTAATGGAGTCTAAGCAGAGGGACCCAATGACAAAAACATGAATAATATTTTTACTCACAGATAGGTTCCCAATTGGGTGTGCATCAGGGCTCAACTTTGTGCCCACTGCTGTTCATACTCCTGATGGACTACAGTAACAAACAGGGTGAAAGGGCAGATCAACAAAGCTGCTGTATGTAGACAATGTGGCATTACAGGCAGATTATAAACATGGGACTGCAATACAAAACTGAGGACACATAGGGTGAGACTGAGTGTTGAAAAAACAGTGGTCATGGCAGCAAATGGGGGAAATCTAAAGAAAATAGACAGAAGGAAAAAACAGTGGAACTTGTGAAACAGACAATAGTTCACAATCCTCCCAGAGGTATATAAAGACTACAGGAGCTTAATGAATGCATTCCTGAAGAAAGGAGACAAAAGGAGGCATGACAGAAAGATTTAGGCACCTGAAAGGAATCCACAGAATTCAAGTGGGTACAAAAAAGAAATAAAGGATAACAAGAGGACTCAATTTGAAGATACATGATGGAAAGCTTATTGGGTATGTGATAGAATTTAAGAATGAATGGGATAGAAATAAGACAATTATTATGCTGGGTAGAAGAAGAAGAAAAGAAACTTAAACAGGATCAGCAGCTGACTATTCAAGATAAACTGTCCTTATCACCATTATCTGCTGTCACAATCTATACTTGTTTGTCATATTGTACCTACCTCAGTTGTCAAATTTCATAAAGAACACCAACCTCAGCTCAATAAGAATGATGTGGTGACACCTATCCAGTAGACTTCAAAAGCCTTAGGCCAGTGCAGATGCTTAAGTTAGGGATAGTATCAGAGAAGAGGTTGGGGGGCAGTGTAAGAGTGTGTTATGGACTTACAGTAAGCACCATCCAGTCCCAGGAATTAATACAATGCACTAGATAAGCAGAAGATCAAATAGGGTATGGTAACTTTGCATTATTTGTATCTGCATGTGATTATTTCATACCTGCATGTGGAGAAGGGGGTCGGAAATGACAGTAATTTGCTACCATAAGTACTACCAGCCTAACAGAAAGATGGTCTAAACCTTTCCGTGATATAGCTCAAAAGGGCAGACTTCTACGCTCCTATGCTCTCTCCTAAAGAAAAATGGCATAACTCATGAAACAAAACCACAAGTGCTTCTATAAAGGAATGCACTGCATGACATGTTACCTACCTAATGAAGACCACCCAATGTGACTGCGACCAAGCTAGAATCAGAGGTACTGCAATTAGCAAGGACTCCTGGATGTGGCCATTTATAATCAGTTATACAAACAGAGAAATACAAAAAGGTCAAGCTCCTGGTGGACTACAGTTGGCACATCTAAAACATTTGCAAAAGTTGTATGAAAAAAAATCCAAACAGAAGCACTTTATACTACAAAAGAGATATCTGCAGAAATCAAGTATAACAGTCTTTTATCTGACTCCCAGATTCTGATGTGCCAATAGGCACCTGTCGTGTTTGTTACCACCATCCAAAAGTCATACAAAAGCAGCAGCAAGGTCTGAATACAGATCAACATTTCACATAAATAATGTCAAGGACTAAATCTCTTAGAAACAATACTAGATGGTATCCTGCTGACACTGCAGCAGAATTTCCTTCCCAGTTCTGCTGGCAGAACACTCTCTACTGAATCCTTATCAATTAATGAGTGAAACTGTACTAGCAGCTTTTCTGATGCTGGCTGGTCTGCCACAAAAGAATCCATAAGGAATGTCCCAACCAATTCTATAATCTGTCACTTGTCAATATTTGTCCTGAGACTGGGATGCAGCAGCATGTCAGACTACTGAATTAGTAAGGACTTGTGTAGAGGCAGAAAAAATGGGGAGAGTGGTTGACTGAACCAAAAGAAAAAAAAACTATACTGGCCAAGATGGAGATACGAGAATTAAACTTGCTTTGTCTTGTTTTGCTTAGAGTAAGACTTCCTGAATCAAAGGAAGTGAAGGAAAGTCATATGACAAGAGTCTGAATCCATTGAGAATAAACAGAAATCCATATGTCATTTTGTTTTGTGAAGTGGAAAGTAGCAAATGGTCAGGAGATTTTTGTTAAGATGCATCCATCACCAGCATATACAATCTTTATTGTCTTTTTTTATTTCAGAATGTCAAAGGGTCTAACTTCCATGCATGTCCAGACTTATCTACTACACTAATATAGACATTTCTTGCTGAAGTTGCCTTGAACTGAAAGTCCCCCCACCCAAGCATAATCCAAAGTTTTTGTTGTTAACTGCTGACATATGATCAGAAGTAAATGAATCATTTTGGAAAGTTGAATGGATACATCCAACTTCATTTTTTTGTACTGATTGTTGGAGTTGTATTAATATTTCCAGAATATACAAGGATTACTTCAATAAAAATATGAAAAAATTAAGACTATGTTCATCCGAAGGTAATCTTATAATATGCTTTGAGAATATGCAGATCTTGGAAGGAGAAAAATGGATCCTGAGGAAGCAAATGGATAACCAATAAATCTGATAAAAAGGAGGAATCTAGGGATAGCTGTCATCTCCGATGATAGGACTTGAGAGACTACTTCAGCAAAATGCCTATCAAAACCTAAGACCTCCCATACAGACAGAATCCACTAAACTGGGCAAAAGGCAGATTAAAGGGGGAAGAGCATGATGGTTGTGCAAGCTATGCTCATACATAATGACTGCTAACTGAAGCTAGTGGAGAAATCTTTTCAGCAGATGGCACATCTCTTAGAATTATGTCGAACTTTTCTGCAGAACTCTTCAAATGCATAAAAGTCTACAAAGTTGTTTGCAACTTGCTCAGACTGCAGTCCTTAAGGACTAACCGCATTTATCCACATAAGCTGAGTCTAAATTGGTACAGACAAAGGAGAATATTCCATTTGCCACAGGCTGCATGATGCCAGGGAATCTTCTTGGGCTAGGCTTATATAGGCTCCAGGGCCGTTAGCCTAGTACCCACCTATGAATCTATAAATGGAAAGCTTTGCACATAGAAAGGTGACTGCAGAATTAGTCCAAGACAGCTCATGGACATACTATTAGACAGTTGAGAGGGGTCAAGAAGGGCTTAAAAGATTCTTGGACAGCTAGAACTATGTCCTGAATTATGTTCCAGTCCCCAGAACAGATAAATTAGAAAACGGACAATGGGGAGGGAACAACAATTTATCTGCAAGCAAAGCCAGTCCAGGAGGTTTGATTGGGATGGAGATATAGGCAAGGAGGAATCAACATGGTTTAAAAGAAAGGCACATCCCTAAGTCCTGATCCAATTGGAAGAAATGACTGGACAACTTCAAATGGAAAGCATATATACAGCAGAGCAAGACAGAGTGTAGAAAGGACACAGGGATCCAGGAAGAAAATGCACAAAGAATTTGCCAGCTGTACAACAGCAACCCTTAGAGATCCAGTAGCCCAAAAGACAATAAAAACAACATAAGATGACTTACAGAATGACAACCAAGAGGAAATACGGCTGACTACAGAGACAGAGAGAGGGCAGGACTGGCACAGACAGACAGAATGTATGAGAAAGAATTATGTCTGAAACTCAGAGGTGCCTTGCTGAGGTACAGTCGGGATATATGAACTTAGCCCAAAAATAAATGACAAAACATGACCATGTCCATCATTAAGGCAGAATAGGCTTTATGGTGGCATGCTGCGTCAAGCTAATTAGGCAAATGGCACCAGCGAGAGAGAAGATAGTGGAAACTCATTTATAAACCATGTAAACATTATTGTCTTATCCAAGTGTAAGGTACTGCACTATGAGTGGTGGCAAGAGTTTGTGATAAATATACAATATAGCTTTTCATAAGTTTCCAACTATGATCAGAGGACTATTGTGACAGTTTGATCTGTGCTAGAGGAATGGGATTTTGGCATCTCCTTCTGTTACTTTGAGCATGCTTCACTCAGTATTGGCTGTTAACTATAATACCTGAAGCAAAGCATTTAGGCAGCTGAAAGAAAGTACCAGGGGATGATTTCAGGAGGCTGAGCAAGAGTGCCAGGGGTTGGGGGGGCAGTACGGATTACTAAGTCAAGTAGACAAAGAAATAAAAAAAAGCTTTTGGAAAGGTATCACTTAATTCTACTTTTTTTTTTTTTTCATAATGTTAAGCTTAATAGAGGATCAAATGCTAAGTGGATTTTGCAGGTCCCATATTATGAATATCTCCCACCCGCCTTTAAGTCTTTTTGGTAGCAGACTTTTGAGAAGACGCCAAAATTTCCACAACCACTGGGGTACACTTGTGTTTATGGTGCTGAAATATCACAGGGAGAGGAGCACCACATGCATTTCTAGAATGCTGATGTCTAACTTGGACTACTGGAGGGGATCAAAAGTAAAGCAGGGGATCAGTAGTAATCCATAGTCTTCAGTATGTTTGTTTCAGATGTATCTATGGTAACAAAGATCAGGATCAAGTCATTATGACACAAAGCTACACTGCTGGAGGATGGATGGACATTTTTTAAGGAAGAATTTGAAAAGGTTGACCAAGTAGGCAGAAAGTTAGTAGCTAAGTTTCAGAAGAGACAAATGCAAAGTACTATACTTCAGTCACAAAAGAAGTGCTATCAATATTCTGCAGGGCAAGTGAAACTAAAGGACCTGGACATTTTGACAAACTGGGACCTCAAGGAGCAGAGTAATAGTGCAAAAATAAAAAGCTGGGGTGTTTCTTCAGGGGGGGTAGCAGACTCTACAAACAAAGTAGTACTAATACTTCTCTACTTGCCTCTGGTTAGTTCATACCTTGAGTAATGTGTAGAGTTCTGGAGACCAAACAAAAGAAAGGAACATCAGGTTGCTTGGAGAAGATCAAAGAAAAGCCACCAAATATGCACATGGGAGGAAAGATAGGGATATGACCAATGACTAGCGCAGCTGAAGCTTTTTTTGTAAAAGACCAGAAGAAATAGTGAGGCATGCTATTGATGCAGTAGATCATATCAGGAAAATCTAAAGGTGTCATCCTGAACAGGAAGGGCAAGTGGGGGGAGAAGGAAGCACATGCAGCACAATGTAGGTATTAACTACAACCCACATCACCAAAATACTACTTCTCAGAGAGGACTTTGGACCATCAGAATGGAATATTACAATGGGTGGTGGAGACAATCTATAGAGGCATTCAAGAGGGCACAGGACTGTAAAAAATTAAGGGGCAGGCACAGAGGAAGGGAATGCAGAATATTAAATACACTTAAAAGGCAGACAAAATAGGTTCACTGCCCCCTTCTGCTATCAAGCAAAGGTAGCATAATGGCCTATCTGAATGTCATGCAAGCCCACCTTACCTGGGTGATGGCTATCCAGGTCAGGGTAAACTTGAAAAACATCAACCTAGAAGTGCTGCTTGACAGAAACAGTCTGAATACCAAGAATGGAAATGGAGCGATGTCCTCTTAGACAACTTCACTGGAGAACCAGAAGGCAAGATGATCTGGCATATGGCAGGTATGCTTTGAAGTAGCTGCTGTCTCCATTACAAATGTATAAAAAAACACTAGCAAAGGAAGAAAAGAAAGGATTATACACAACCCAAACAGCAAGAAGAGCTTTATCCTCTTATGAAAATCCTCAATGACTTGTTAACAGGAATGACTAAAAAGTGTTCTCTTGGGCAATATAATACAGTCCCTTATGAGATAAAGACAGGTTAAGTCTTGCTACCCTAAGGAGGCATATGACAAGTGGCTGCAGTCCTGGCTGGTGAATCTGCAACATCAAAAGCACAACAACAGAATCTGGAAGCCAATTTAGAAGACTTCAGGACGATTCAATTTCAGAAACAAAAACTAAGGTAGCGGCTGACTTCTGACACCTACATTGTACAGTGAAAAAAAAGTTTTCACATTTGTAGGTTACTGACATTTACAGTGGGTAGAAGAGGTAACACAGGAAACTGCTTTGGAAGTCTGGTGAAGGAAGAACACCATTTGGGGAGCAGAATGTACAACATGGTAGGCATTCTTTGATGTTACAGTACCCAAATCTTGGTATGTCCAAGAAACATACATTGTGTCCCTAAAAAAAGTTCTCTAAGGTACAGTCAATCAAGGAAGCCTCTTCGGTCTAACCAACAGAAGCAAGATGAAGACTGAGCAGTCAATGCTTTCATCCAAGAGAGGGACAGATGTTCTTCGTGTTTCACTGTTGCAGTCATCACACACGAGTTATCTGCCTGGAGGTAGCCCTCAGTCGGCCAGAATACCAGAGACTTAGTATTTCTGCGTCGGTTGCTGTCGCTTCAGGACTGATGTCAGGTCGTCAGGGGTATAAAAACAGGCAGCCGACGCCATTACATCAGTCTTTCTTGCCGAGGAGCCCGAAGCAGAAGCAGTCCGCATGAGTGCCGGTCAGCCGCTACCTGAGTTTTTGTTTCCGAAATTGAATCACCCTGAAGTCTTCTAAAGCTAAGTAACCCGTTGGGGATCCTTTTTTCTTTTTTTTTCACATAATTTTTATTTTCCAAATAATATAATGTTTAACAGTGCAATCATCAATAAATAAGTATTATAACCCTTTATATACACTATGCACAACTGACCTGAACAAAGGAGGGAAAATAATTTATAAAATATATGAAATTAATAACAAAATTTATAATATTCAATTAATAAAGTATAAAGTTACACATTAATTATTTAAGGTTCATTTTTAATGTCTCAATAAGAGTTAACATTTTTTCCCAAGGATTGTTTGTCTATGTTTTAGGTGAAATTCTCGATTCCTTCACCTTGATTTCTTTTTTTTTTTTTCCCAAAATCTCTTTATTTCAATTTTATTTTTCAAATAATAGTACGGTAACTCAAAACTACAAATAAACTATACAAATACCTATCTAAAGAAAACAGAACAATCTCGTTCCGAGAAAATTATACACATATATATATATATCTATATACATACAATATATACACAAGAAGTCACTACATTGTCAAGTAAAGTATGAGAATTCTTATGTTCATTTGGTCTCATAAGGGATAGTTAGAATGGGGATAGTCTATATATAAAGTAAAAATAGAAATGTAACCATTTATTTGTATGTTTAGGGAAAATATCTAGTTACACATATACTAAGAGAAGGGAGAAGATGCAAGAAAGACTGGTTATACTACATTCATTTCTTATTTAAAGGTTAGCTTTTCATGACAATTTGTAGGCAAATTTTATTTGTCAAGAATTATATCTAGCAAGTAACCCCAATATTTTTGGTAATAGCGTTTGTTTTTTGTTTTTGAATACATTCATTTTGTGAGATGAGATATATTTGATAGCAAGATTGCTAAAATGTTCCCATGTAATTGGTGACATGACATTCCAATTCTTTGTAATAAAGAATTTAATAAGGGCACACATCGTAATAAAGACGTATTAATATTTCTGGGAGTTGATTGATATTAATGTACAATATAGCTGTTTCCCAAGTAAGGGTTGATTTTTCATATCCCATCTTCTCTAATCTTACTCTCAAGGAACACCATAAGTTGTGTATCTTAGTACAGTTCCACATGACATGTAAAATATCAGCTGTTTGATCCGGACATTGGGGACATATAGGTGAAAAGTTAAGATTGAATTTATTTAATTTAGATAAGGTATAATATAGATTGTTATTTACCATAATTTGTGTATATAACAGCTTCTTGAAAGGAATGAATTTGATTGTATTTTCAATGGCTAGTTTCTTATTTTCTTCAGTCAGTGATTGATTTTTCGTTTGCCAATAGTTTGAAAATAATAAAGAATTCTGATGTTTTGCACTCATTACAATTTTATAAGTCCTAGAAATTGTTTTCCCTTTAATCGCAAGATTTTCAAGTATTAATTTAACTAAATCTATGTTCTGTAAGTCAGTGTGTATTTGTGAGAATTTAGCATTTATAAGATGTTGACGTTGGTTAAGGATAATACTATATTTCATAGGAAGTTTGAGTTCAAGTCTCATTTGCCCCATGTTCCTTCACCTTGATTTCTAATGTCGCTGTTTCTTCCATCAATCTCAAGAATTCTTCCAGAGTAAGTTCTTGTGAAGACTTCCACTTTCTAGTTATACATTTCCTTGCCACAGCTAATATGGACCAAAGTAGGTATAGGTCTTTTTTATTCATTCCAATAGTATCATTAACATTTAAGAGGACTAAAGATTTGGTTAAAATAAAGGCATCTGTGAATATAGCTTGGAGAAAAAGTAACTTCTTCCCAGAATGTTTTTATATTAATACAATCAAAAAATGTATGAGACCAATCAGCTTTACAGTTTAAAGAACATTTTCTTGCTCTAACTGATGGCAGAAAAAGTTGACAATTGTCTCATCTGTGGAAAGCAAATACCATACCATGATTTCCATTCTTACTGCGTCACCTGTTTAGGCCCAGACCACGACGTACCTCGCTGTTGGTTTTGTGCTTTATTCAACACCCGAACTATTCATCGTCAGGCCCTTATTGTAGCTAAATACTTTTGTTCGCGATCTTCGTATTCCGAAATGGCTTCGGCAAGCCATCTGACTACCAATATTCTGAAAAAACATAAGGATAAAGACAGAGACAGACCGCACAGGTCCAAAACTGCCGACGACGCTTCTGTTAAGTTAGTCGCCAGTTCGCCGGTACTCAGTGAAGTGCTTTCGCAGCCCCTGATGCCCACTTTGAATGATTTGCAGGCCGCTACCGAGACCAGTCTGTAGTCCGGTATGCCACGAGACTCTTCTTTGACTATGGAATCTGCGGATGTCTCTACCTTGGATGGGTCCGGAGCTGCTGTGCAGGCACCGGCTTCTGAGGAAGTTCTTCGTATTACTGATATTCGACAAAAACTGACGACTTCTTTCGCATCTTCAGTTCTTTCTAAAACTACCAAGTTTCTAAGGCCTAGAGTACAAGCTAAGCCTAAAAAAACGACGACCCAAACTCAAGCGCCTGCTTCCTTGCCACAATCACAGATGCTTAAAATGGCAGAAGACCTGATCATGCTGATAAGAGTCAGATAATTCTGAGGTTTCAGAATATGAAGACATGCCTTTATCTGCTATGAGGATTCAGATTCAGAGGAATCCATTCCTTCTGCTTCCCCTCCAGATGATTTTTCTTTTGGTGAAACCCTACATACTTTGATAAAACATTTCCATTGGGAATGCTAGGATTATCCTCAGTCAAAAAAAGAGACTCGGAATTTTTAGATTTACCACAGCACAGACCCTTGGCTATCCCTCCTGTTCTGGATGTTGTGGATGATGTCTTTATGGAATCCAGTCTAACTCCTGATACTTTACCCCCTGCTCCAAGGAAATCAGACAGGTACTACAAAGTCCCTGACTTACACAAATTTCTTTTCAAGAATCCTACTGCTGAACCAGAGGTCAGCTCCCAAGGACCTACAAGAATAAAAGCAACTACAGCTAAGAATCCCACCCCTTCGGACAGGGATTCCAGAGCTTTAGACAGATGGGGCAAAAAAGTATATACCTCTGCAACTCTCGCCATTAGAGCACTGAATTGTCAGTTACACATGCTGAAATACCAGCGACATACTATGGAACTTATTAAACAAAAATTATGTACCTTTCTTGACTGTGCAGAAAACAGAGAATTACAGGAGCTTATGCATTCTGCAAGCCAAGTCAGCAAACATACCCTGCAATGTGGGTCTGACGCCCTAGAAGCATCTTGCAGAGCAGCGGTCACAGGTTCTGTACTTAGAAAGCATGCTTGGCTTAAGGAACAGTCCTTGCCAGACCATGTCAAATCAAAATTACTAGATGCTCCTTTGAACAAGAACAATTTGTTTGGCACCAACGCAGAAGAGGTTCTATAAAAGAGGCAACAAAAGGCTAAGTCTATGCAGACAATCAAAGATTTTTTGCAAGTGCAGCCTCCAAGATTCAACAGGCATTGCCCCTCGAAGCATTGGTCCTTTCCAAACCCCTCTAGGCCATCTCAAACTAGACCCAGGGGAAACAGACCCCCCAGACTAAAGTCTCAGTGTATGCAGAGAGCTAAGCAATGGAGTACATCCACTTCTAAAACAGGGAGTGCTACGCCACCCCCTTACAGAAAGACTTCACAATGACTTCTCAGCTCCTCTCCTCACCTCTGCCCAATTGCTTGTGCCCCTAGAGGAAAACTTGCCCACCATGCAAAAACTAGATCTCCATCACAAACGATCGATGGGGCCTCAACATAGTATCCCAGGGGTGCAAATTTTATTTCCAAATGCTGTCAACCCCAAAAGAGTTCCCAGACCTTCCACCAAACCAGTGGGCAGAGGCACAAAACGAAGTCCAATCCCTGCTCTCCATAAGGGCAATTCAGCCTATTCCTGCAGAACAGATAGGGCAAGGTTTTTATTCCAGACTTTTCCTGGTCCCCAGAAAAGAGGGCACCTGGCACCCAATCTTAGACCTTTCCATTCTAAACACATTCCTGGTAGTACCAAAATTCAAAATGCTCACCCTACAGCAGCTTCTCCCTATGCTGTCCAAAGATGCCTGGTTAGCCACCCTAGACCTAAAGGAAGCCTATCTGCACATCCCTATCAGGGACTCATACAGGAAATATCTACATTTCAGGGCAGGATCTATGCATTATCAGTTCTCTGCACTTCCTTTTGGCTTATCCAATGCTCCAGCCATTGCCTATTGCAGATAGAGACAGATTCACATTTACCCTTACTTAGACGATTGCCTGATTCAGGCAGACAGTCAGGAAAAGCTGTTGCAGCACCTGACATTTGTAAAGAACCTTCTAACCTCCCTGGGTTACACTGTGAAAAGAAATCAAAACTAGTCCCTAGTCAAAACATTTTTTCCTGGGAGCAAGCTTGGACACAGCATCCCAGATGGCATTCCTTACTCCAGAAAAACAAGCCTATCTGACAGACTACTTCACTCAAATGGCCACCAGAACCCAGCTATCTGCAATGAAAATCCTGCAGGCTCTAGGGTTCATGGCTTCCTGCATTCTACTTATTCCACATGCCAGACTGCATATGAGGAAACTTCAATGGTATTTAAAAATTCTTTGGTGCCAACATTCTCAGGACCTGGAAACTGTCATTCCTATCATACCTTGTCTAAGGAAAGAGTTTCTTTGGTGGGCAGCAGCATGCAACTACAACAAGGGGCTTCCCATTACTGAACCCCACGCCGCCCAGACCCTAACTACAGATGCATCAGACTATGCCTGGGGTGCACATCTGGATGGCTGGTGCATTGAGGGCCACTGGAGCCCAAACCAAATTCACCTGCACATCAACCAAAAAGAGATGCTAGCTGTTCAGCATGCTCTGACACCTTTCAGATTCCTACTCTCACCAGAGCCCCTTCTGATAAAAACTGACACCACCACAGTAATGCGGTACATCAACAAGCAGGGGGAAACCCACTCTGCAGGATAGCCATGACCCTGTGGAACACACCCTTGGCTATGCATATTCACCTGCAAGCTCAATTCTTGCCAGGCAAACAAAACTCTCTGGCAGACGACTGAAGCAGAAATCTCCTAGACCCACATGAGTGTCAATTAGACCTCAACACCTTCAGCCTTCTAACCCAGAAATGGGGTACCCCAAAGGTGGACCTATTTGACTCCCCCTAAAATAACCAGCTCAGCAAATTCTGCACCAAGGTACCTCACAGCAAGGCCTGGAAAGTGGATGCTGTCTCCTTCCAGTGGGTAAACCTCTCAATCTATGCATTTCTCCCTCTGCCACTTCTTACAAGAGTGCTACTCAAGATAAGGAAGGACAAACCAAGGGCAATCCTGATGGCCATGCCAACATTGGTACCCACTTCTGCGCAGTCTGTCACCGGTGCCACCATGGCACCTACCCCCAGATCCCAACCCTCCTCACTCAGCAGGAGGGACAGAGCTTGCATCCACAACTGCAAACCCTGAACCTTGCAGCCTGGCTCATTCCTTAAACTCTCCTCCACTGGCCAGCCTAAGGAAGCAGGTGCTGTATGTCATTTGTGAAACCAGACGACCCAGTACTAGGAAATCCTATGCTGATAAGTGGAAAAGGTATAGTTCCTGAATTCTCTCTAAAGGAGCGGATACAGCACAGCCCTCCTTACCTCTCATCCTGGACTACCTAGCAGACCTACTCCACAGAGGTCTATCCTTCTCCTCCATTAAGATCCATGCCTCTGCCATCTCTGCACATTACAACACTGAGCCACATCTCTTCTCTCACCCTCTCATCAAACAGTTCCTGAGAGCGGCTAACAACTTAAGGCCACCAAGAAGAGCCCCCACCCCTGCTTCGGAGCCCCTTTGAGCCTGCAGCATCAGTAGAGTTAAAATTCCTCTCTTGGAAAACAGCCTTGCTTCTGGCCATCACCTCAACTAGAAGAGTGTCTGAGCTACAAGCACTTATGCCTGTGGAACCCTTCATTATTTTTCATGCTGACAGGGTCTCCCTCTGGACTAACCCTACTTTTATGCCCAGAGTGGTATCTAGTGTGGCTCTCAACCAATCTATCCATTTGCCCACCTTTTTCCCTACACCTCAAAATAAGGGGGGAAAGGATCCTGCACTCTTTAGATGTGCACAGACAGCTCAGATTCTACCTTGATAGCACTAAGACCTTCAGGAAATCTGACCAGTTACTAGTTAGCTTTGCACCAGAGGCAGAGGGCAAGGCCATATCAAAACAAACCATCTCCAAATGGATAGCATATTGTATCCATTTCTGTTACAAACACCATGGGAAACCACCCCCTCAGGGGGTCAGAACGCATTCCACTAGGGCAACTTCAACCTCTACAGCCTTTCTCAGAGGAGTCCCTACCAGGGATATTCTGGAAGCTGCTACTTGGAGTTCTGTTCACATCTTCACCAAGCATTACCACCGCCTATCTTTTCCAAATCCAGGGCAGGTTTTGCAACAGCAGTCCTGCAGGGCATTCTAGCCAGCTCCAACTCTTCTTGACTGCCTCCACCCTTTATTCAGCTTTGGGAATCAACCCAAGCTTGATGACTGCAACAGTGAAACATGAACAGCACAGTACAATTGTGTACACTTACCATAAATGTGGATGTTCGAGTGTATTCACTGTTGCAGTCCTGGTTTCCCACCCTCCAGCCCCCTTGTCTCTCTCTCTCGCTCTACTTCTCTATCTCTCTTACTCACCCCTTACAGGGCTGTTGGTATTTACTTTTTGCTGGTGGTGTTTTTCCCACCATAACTTAGCTCCCTATTTGGGGGCTCCTGACATTTGGGGCAAGAAAAACTGATGTAATGGCATCGGCTGCCTGTTTTTATACCCCTGACGTCAATCCGGAAGCGAAGCAACCAATGCAGAAATACTAAGTCTCTGGTATTCGGGCCGACTGAGGGCTACCTGCAGGCAGATAACCCAAGTGTGATGAGTGCAACAGTGAATACACTCAAACATCTACATTTATGGTAAGTGTATACAACTGTACTTTTCATCTCCTCTGCTCCACTGCTATCTAGAGTGTAACAGTAATACAAATCGTAATGCAAGAAACACAAATAACCAATGAGCTACTAGCATTTACACATTTAGAAATGACATGACAATGGCTTCCTTAACAGTGTTGTGCAGTCACCTCTTAAGTGAAAAATAAGAAAATGGTTTCAAGCCATGAAGAAAACGACATTTCATTTTCTTGTAGGCCCTGCAGCATCGTAAAATGTTATTCTTGTAGTTTGCCTGAACTCTCAGCAGACAGCGACGACTGTGCCACCGATTAAGTTGATGGGTGCATTATGCAGCAAGAGAAGGAAAGTGCAAAAACTAGAAAATATGAATGATGATGATGATGGTAGACAATATGGAAGATGGTACTGATATGGCAGATTCACCTAGTTAAAAAAAAGAAATCATGTTGTGTATGACAACCAGGTGAATGGAGCAACTGATTTTGAATTCCTTAGTTATTTGCCACAAAATTCAAATAATTCAAATCAGAAATATGAGATGGAAAAAACAAGCAGATGTCTTCAAATGTGTAGAATTTTCTATATGTTGTGTTACTTGACTGTTAATACTTGCTGAGGAGTTATGCATTTTACATCCAGATACCATGTATTATGGCATGTCATATGAGTAGCAGCATAATGTGTGGCATAGAAACAGAATGTGAAGGTAGGTAGATGAGATAAGCTACAGATTCTAATCAACAGTTAATTTTCTATCCTACACAGCAGTTTATGCAGAAGAATTTTGAATTTCTTTACATTGAACCTTAAAAACTCTTCAAGAAGACACTGTCATTCATTTATCACCCTCTGTTTGAAAAAAAAATACTCCTGTGGACTTTCCCTGAGGTTCATTTTATCAATGCATTTTCTTATTTATAAAAAAAATATATATGTTTTTTTTTTTCCTGGAAAAAGATGCCATCTTGAACTCTGCTGACTCCATACAGAACTTAAAGACTGTTATGAAGCCCTTTAATCAAGTAAATACATAATTTGCCTTTAAACCTGGTGCAAACTATGCACCATTTTTGTTGTCATCATATGCAAAAACCTAAAATCTACAGACAATCCCACGCAGTATAAGCAGTCACTTAAACCAGCGTCCAAAGGACCTTTGCAATGGATGACACACTGTGTGAACCCTGAAGACTGTGATGTCACCCAGGAATAAGTCTGCTGACATACAGGAAGTACATGTTCTTTAGCAGGTACTTTGTTTTGCTTTGTCTTGTTAACCCAGGTTGAGCACTGATCCAGCTGGATCACTTTCAGGTTCAGCCCACGATGGAATACAATAAAATGAGTCATACACTAATTTCAAACACAAACATATATAGAAACATGCTGTTATGTTATACTAATTATAATTTTGTCAGTAGTCAAACATCTGTATCCCAAACATGCTGTACATAAAAGCTGTGTCACTTACAACAGTATACATACACACATTTAAATATGATACATAAAGCTGAATGTAATGTGTTTTACAAAGAACTGTTAGTAATTTAAAACGATTTACAATTTCTAAGATGGGAAAAATGTTCTGTGATACATGGGGGAAAAATGGGGGCTTAAAAGATTTAGAGGTCAGTTGAAATTTTTTAAAGGATTACAACTTCTAGGGGAAGGAAAAAGTGTGATTATGTGACAGATGAGAGCAGATAAGGCAGGGAGAAGTGATGGTGTAAGAGGAAGAGAAGAAGTGGCTATACTGAAAAAGTGCGTTAGTGAAAAGACATAAAAGGAGTTTGTCTTAAGAGGAAAAAAAACTGAATGATGCACTCTAGAAGAACTTATTGAATAGTAAGATTTAACACAAGAAACATGAGTTTTTTTGGGGGGAGGGGGTTCTCTACTGTCTGCCAGCTATCATCTCCTTGTGATCTATTGGCCCAATCATTCCTCTGAGGGTAACATCCATTACCAGCCAATTTGCTCCCTGAGAGGTGAGAGCTGATCAAACAGTCATTATTCTCACAGTCATCCTTGGTTTCTTGCTTATGTCCCAATGCCTCCCCCTGGTGGTTGACATGAACACTCATGCCACACTGGAAAGCCCAATTATACCATGACCCCCCCATTAATATTCCAAAACGTGCACGCTGATTGGCCAGCGTGCACATTGTAAATCGACTTATACTAATGGAAAAAGGTCCAGTCGCCCGGACTTTTTCCATTAGTATAAGTCTCTTTTAAAACACTGTCTCGCTATGTTAAAAGAGTTTAACATAGCGACACAGGTTTAAAAAAAGCAACGGAGATCTCCGTTGCTTTTTTTAAAGCTGTCTCGCTATGTTAAACTCCTTTAACATAGCGATTACGGTAAAAAGCAACGGAGATCTTGCTTTCTCCGTTGCTTTTTAAACCTTTCGCTATGTTAAATGGGTTTAACATAGCGAGACAGCTTTAAAATAAGCAACGAGATCTCCGTTGCTTATTTTAAAGCTGTCTCTATGTTAAACCCATTTAACATAGCGAAACAGTAAAAAGCAATGGAGATCTTGATTTCTCCGTTGCTTTTGGCCACAGCTCTGATGTACTGCGTAGGCATGCGCAGTACATCAGAACTGCTGCGGATACCAGCCAGCTGCGGAAGGGCAGCAAAGAGGCATTATACAATGCCATTATTTAAGAAAAGTAATTATTTATTTTCTTAAATAATGTCATAGTATAATAGCAATAACCCACTTCTGGGTGTGGGTAATGCGGGATTTACCCACGGTTGTCTTTGTTTGGTCCCTCAGGCTTCGCCCTCGGGACCAAACTACGCCAACCGTGGGCAAATCCCGCATTACCCACACCCAGGCGTGGGTTATTGCTATATTATGACCTTCCTCCAATGTGTGCATGCTTCTATGTGCACACGCACTGCAGAAGGCTACCATCACTAGCTTGGCTGGATCAAGAGCATGTCCCCAGTCTACAGCCCTATATGATGCCTGCAGGCCTCTGCCTTCAGGGTGGCGATCGGCCAACCAGAACCAACAATTCCCACCTAATATGGGTGAACTAGCATTGGCTGTTCACTCCCACCCTTCCCTGTGGCATAATTGGGTCTTTATACCTCTATATCACAGAGTTGGGAATAAAAATAAAAAAAGTAACCACAGCATAAAATATAACTAAAAAAAGTCGAAAATATACACAGGTTCTGATGAAGTCCTCAGCTTCGGGGGATGAAAGCGCTCAATCTGTGTCTTTGTATGTTGGAAGAATAAAAACAGCTTGGACTTAAGAGTTTGGCTGACTGAAAGTGTTTCCTACTGCTTCACAGTGTATGTTTTGGACAATTTTTAATAAACTAAACTAACTCAAACACTTATTTTATGAGGAGGAATGAGAAAGCACAGTTGTGTACACTTACCGTAAATGTAGATGTTCGAGTGTATTCACTGTTGCAGTCCTTACAAAATGGGTTATCCGGCTCCCAGTAGCCCAATGTCGGCCAGAATACCAAAGTCCTATGACATCGGCTGCCTTCAGTTGTAAGCCTGACGTCAGGACGTCAGGTACAAAGGAAGGCAGCCGACGCCATTTCTTCAGTTTTTCTTTCCTTAACTGTCAGGAGCCCCCCAAGAAGGCTAGACCAGGAAAAGAAAAATCCAGTCTGTGCCCTAGGAAAAAAAGGGGATGGAAGGGGGGGGGAAAGTACAGTTTTGTACCTACCATAAATGTAGATGTTCGAGTGCTCATACAGCTGCAGTCATAACAGATGGGTTATCCTGCCGTCAGGCGGGTCCTCGGTCGGCCAAATTCCAAAGTCTAGGTCCGGCGTCGGTTGTCGTCGCTTCTTTCCTGACGTCACTGCGGCAGGGGTATAAAAGAGGCAGCCGACGACATTTTCTTCAGTTTTTCTTGACCCAGATGTCAGGTGCCCCCAGAAGGAAGGCAAACATAATGTTATGCAAAGATGCAAAGTTGATAAATCAAAAACAGTAGTTGCAAGCAAATACACCATAAAAGAATACCCCAAAAAGGTTATATGAAAAGTGTTTGTCATAAGGCCTGTCCTAAGAGGGGATGGAGGGAGGGAAACCTGGACTGCAGCTGTATGAGCATTCAAACATCTACATTTATGGTAGGTACAAAACTGTACTATGTTCATCGTGCATACAGCTGCAGTCATAACAGATGGGTAGAATCCCAAAGCTAAGTAAGGGTGGTAGGCACTAAGTGGAATTAGGAGGGGCTAGGATGCCCTGCAGGACTGCTGTGGCAAAGCCCGCTCTAGATTTTGAGTATAGTGAGAGGTAATAGTGCTTGCAGAAAGTGTGCACTGAACTCCAGGTGGCTGCTTCCAAAATGTCCTTGGTAGGGACCCCCCTGAGGAAGGCTGCAGAGGTAGCTGTGGCTCTGGTGGAGTGGGATCTGATGCATGCAGGCACAGTTTTTCCATGAAATGAGTAACAAAAGCATATGCAGTGGGCTATCCATTTTGAAACTGTCTGTTTGGAAATAGCCTTTCCCTGAGCACCTACAGCATAGGACAACTTTGTTCTGTCCAAGTAGTAACGAAGTTGTCTGTGACTGTCCAAGGAATGTAGTAGTCTTTCCCCTTTGTTTTGTGGATCAGGATAAAAGGTAGGTAAGTGGATAGTCTGATTCAAAGCTACACTGGATACTACCTTTGGCATAAAGGTAGGATTGGTTCGTAAGGAAACTCTGTCCTGATGGAAAATGATGAATGGTTGCACAGCCATGAGGGCCTGTAGCTCCGAAACCCTGTGTGCTGAGGTGATAGCCAGAAGAAAGGCTGTTTTCCATGACAAGTACTGTAACTCTGTTGAAGAAGCTGGCTCGAAGGGAGGAAGGGTCAGCTTTTCCAATATGTAGTTGAGATCCCAAGCAGGGACTGGAGGTTTCCTTGGGGGTTTTAAATTCTTTGCCCTTCTGAGGAACTGTCTTAAGAGAGGGTGAGAGAATAATGGAGGATCTGTGTTGTATTGTGCAGAGATGGCTGAAGTGTGGATCTTGATGGAGGAGAAGGAAAGTCCATTGTTTAACATCTCAGCTAGGTGCAGTAAAATTTGAGGAATATTTATTACCCAAGGATTCTGTCCCTTTTCTTGATTCCAGGCACAAAATCGTTTCCATTTGGCGGAGTAAGCCTTTCTAGTAGAAGGTCTTCTGGCCTCCAAGATGACATCATGCACCTCCCTGGAGAGGAGAAACTGTTGGGAAATCAAGGAATTCTCCATGCAGCTAGATTTAGAGTTTTGAGCTGGCTGTGAAGGGTTTTGTAGTTGTGCTGGGACAACAGAAGAGGGACTAGAGGTAGGATCCATGGTGGGGAATGTGTCAGGCTCTTCAGGAGCGGATACCATTGTTGTCTTGGCCAGTCTGGAGCGATGAGAATAATTTTCGGCCTCTCTAATCTGGCTTTTAATAGAACTTTGGGCAGCAGAGGAAGAGGCGGGAAGGTATAGACTGTCAATGTTGCCCAATTGAAGGAAAGTGCGTCCACTTTCCAGGCCTTTGGATGATAGGTCCTTGAACAAAAATTTTTTCAACTGGCAATTTCTGTGGGTAGCAAAGATATCTATGTCTGGCTCTCCCCATGCCTGAGTTATCTTTGTGAAAAGTTGAGGATGCAACTTCCATTCGTGTGGATCTGTCATATTTCTGCTTAAGTTGTCTGCCAGTGTGTTTTCCTTCCCTGGCAGGAATTGTGCCTGCAGTTGAATTTGCAATTCCAGTGCTGTGTTCCATAGGGTCATGGCTTGCCTGCACAGGGGGTATGAATGAGTTCCCCCCTGTTTGTTTATGTACCACATCACTGTGGTGTTGTCTGTCCTTATCAATAGCTGGCCTGGATGCAGTAGGTCTTTGAAGGTCATAATAGCCTTTTGCACGGCTAGCATTTCCTTTAGGTTGATGTGAAGGTGCTTCTCTTTTCGGGTCCATTTTCCCTGAATGCACTGATCTGTCATGTGTGCTCCCCATGCATAGTCTGAGGCGTCTGTTGTGATGATTCGAGTTGCTTGAGGTACACAGAAAGGAAGACCTGTGTTTCTTTGGCAAGCTTGAGTCCACCACAAAAATTCCTTTTGAAGGCATGGAATGAGTGGGATAATTGTTTCCAAGCTGTGGCTGTGTTGAGACCATAAGTTTGTTAGATACCATTGAAGTTTCCTCATATGCAGCTTTGCACATGGGATTAGTAGGATGCAAGATGCCATGAATCCCAGAGCCTGCAGGATTTTCCTTGCAGTTAGCCTGGTGTAAGTTGCCATTTTTCTGAAGTATTGAGACAGTTGCCCTTGCTTGTCTGGCGTGAGGTAGGCCATCTGGGTGGTTGTATCCAAGCTGGCACCCAGGAAAATTATTTGTTGAGAGGGTATTAGTTTTGATTTCTTTCTGTTGACTGTGTATCCCAGGAAGTTCAACAGTTTTATTACAAACGCCAGGTGCTGCAGTAGTAAGTCCTTGTTGTCTGCTTGGATCAGGCAGTCATCCAGATATGGGTAGATTTGTATCCCTTGTAGTCTGCAGAAGGCGATTACTGATGCCAGGCATTTTGTAAACACTCTGGGCGCAGTAGATAAGCCAAAGGGCAATGCAGAGAATTGGTAATGGGTTGAACCTGCAAGAAATCTGAGGTATCTTCTGCAATCTTGTCTGATAGGGACATGCAGGTATGCCTCCTTGAGGTCCAATGTTACCAGCCAAGACTCCTTGCCCAGCATGGGAAGAAGCTGCTGTAATGTGAGCATCTTGAATTTTGGCACCTGTAGATATGTGTTTAGGATGGATAGGTCTAAGATAGGTCTCCAATCTTTGTCTTTCCTCGGTACCAGGAATAGTCTGGAATAAAACCCTTGACCTTGTTCTTTTGCAGGTACCTCTTGAATTGCTTTTATGTCCATGAGAGCTGAAACTTGTTTTTGTGCCTCTGTCCTTTGATTTTGTGGCAGGTTTGGCATGCCTCTCATTTTTGGAAGGGTGTGAAAGTGGAACCTGTAGCCTCTGTCTATAATGTCCAGAATCCATTTGTCTTTTGTAACAATATGCCAATTTTTTGAGAATAATGTCAGTTTTCTGCCCAAAGGTGCTACCATTAAAGCTTTGCTTGGCAGGTGTAGAGGGAAGTCATTGTGTCTGTTTTCTAAAAGACTGTGATCTATCTTCTCCACCTCTTGGGGTTGGTGCTTGCCACTGTCTGGCTCTGAAAGATCCTTGAGGTTGCCCTCTGCCCCTTGGGTGCCTGTATCTGCCCCTCTGAGGTCTGTCCGTGGCTGGAAAGGACCAATTATTTGAAGGCCAGTTTCTGCTGAAACGTGGAGGCTGTACCTGCAGAAAATCTTTCACTGTTTGCATTGATTTTGCTTTTTCCTCCATTTTCTTCAGCACCTCCTCAGCTTTAACACCAAACAATGCATCTTTTTGAAGATAATTTAGCTTTGACATGATCTGGTAAGGTTTGCTCTTTGAGCCTAGCATACCTACGTATAACAGACCCCGTAACAGCAGCTCTACATGAGGCCTCTAAAGCATCAAAACCACATTGCAAGGTATGTTTACCCACTTGCTCTGCACCATGCAACAAATCCTGCAACTCTTTTAAATCTGGTTGTTCTGGTTGTGTCATCTTGCTTTTCAGCTGAGATATTAAAAACTGTTGATACTTTAACATATGGAACTGACAGTTTAATGCCTTCATGCTTAAAGTGGCCGAGGTGTACACATTTTCCCCCCACCTTTCTAAAGCTCTGGAATCTCTCTCTGAAGGTAATGGATTTTTAGCAGTAGAGGCCTTAATTCCATTGGGACCCTGTGAAATTGTTTCTGGGTCAGCAGTATGGCTTTTATATAGGAACTGGTGAGAATCAGGAACCCGGTAATACCTGTCTGGTTTAACAGGAGCTGGAGGCAAAGAATCAGGAATAAGGCTGGCTTCTGTGTACACATCATCCAATATATCTAAAACAGGAGGGATAGCCAGAGGCCTATGCTGGGGGAGCAGAAGAAATTCCCTGAGCCTTTTCTTGGAATCTGAGTAATCTTGGCCTTCCCAGTGAAAGTGTTCCCTCAATGTATGCAGGGTTTCCCCAAAAGAGAAGTCCCCAGGGGGGGGAAGACCGAGGGAATAGACTCCTCTGCATCAGAGTCTTCGAATGGAGAATAGGCATAATCCTGGTCCTCAGATAGTTCTGAATTAATAGAAGCTTGATCTGAGGAAGGGTAGTCTTCCTCTAATCTGGGCCTTTTGTCAGAGGGGGGGTTGAGAACCCCTGATAAGAGTAATCAAATCCTCAGCCATTTTAAGCATCTGTTTTTTAGGCATGGTGCCTTGAGAGGGGGTCTGAGGAACCTGTTTTTTAGTTTTCATGGCTGCTTTAGATTTAGTGAAGGCTTTAATAGAGAAGGAGGAAGGCCTGAAGACCCCTTGAGAAATGGCAGGCCTGTCTAAATTCTGAGTTTCCCTGCCAGGAGTGGCATCGGGATCTATAGTAGGAATGGGGGCCGAGGAGACTGCGACCTCGGGTACTGAAGACACTGGTAATGCATTGTCATCGGTACTCAGGGGCTGCGTAGGTGCCTCGCTGAGTACCGGAGAACCAGTAGTCGGCCTTAGCGTGGTTTCAGTAGGTGGTGCGGACCTCGTATGTCGGTCCTTATTTTTGCTTTTTTTTGCTCAAAACTGGAGTCGGAGTATCCGACGACATAATATAATTACATTTTTTGCCAAAAAAGTGAAGGGCGAACTCCGCCCGACGCTTAATAGTGTGCTTACTGAATCTAGCACAAAAACGGCAGGCTGACACGTCGTGGTCTGGGCCTAAACAAGGTATACAGAAAGAGTGGAAATCCTTATGCGGTATTTGCTTCCCACATGAAATGCAATTATTAACTTTGTCTGACATCGGTCTGAGGCAAGAAAAGTTTCAACGGGTACTTAGCTTTCAAGAAGACTTCGGCTGAAATACTTTCATAAATCTCAGGAGCTGGCCGACCGGCACTTGCGAACTGCTTCTGCTTCGGGCACCGCGCGGCAAGAAAGACTGAAGAAAATGGCGTCAGCTGCCTCTTTTATACCCCTGCCGCACTGACATCAGGGAAGAAGCGACGACAACCGACGCCAGACCTAGACTTTGGAATTCGGCCGACCGAGGACCCGCCTGACGGCAGGATAACCCATCTGTTATGACTGCAGCTGTATGCATGATGAACATCCAGGACTGCAACAGTGAATACACTAGAACATCAACATTTATGGTAAGTGTACACAACTGTACTATGTTCATCGTGTTTCACTGTTGCAGTTCTTACAAAATGGGTTGATTCCCAAAGCCCAGGAAAAAAAAAACAAAAGGGAGGAGGAACACCCACTGTTTAAGGGTTGGTAAGAACGCCCTGCAACACTGCAGTGGCAAAACCAGCCCTGGACTTAGAAAACAAGGGTAAATTGTAATGCTTTGTGAAAGTGTGGATAGAAATCCAGGTAGCTGCTTCCAGGATGTCCCTAGTAGGTACACCTCTTAAAAAAGCTGCTGAGGTAGAGGCTGCTCTAGTAGAATGGGTCCTAATACTCTGTGGAGGAACCTTGCCATGCTGTAACTAAAAGTGAATACAATGAGCAATCCATTCAGAAATGGTCTGTTTAGAAACAGCTTTGCCCTGAGCTCAAGATGCAAAACTGACCAACAACTGATCCAACCTTTGAAAGGGTTTGATCCTGTCCAGGTAAAATCTAAGCTGTCTATGAACATTCAGGGAGTGCAGTAACCTTTCCCCTTTATTCTGAGGATTAGGAAAGAAGATAGGCAGGTGGATAGACTGGTTAAGAGTCAGGCTAGAAACCACCTTAGGCATAAAGGAGGGATTAATTCGAAGAGAAACCCGATCCACATGGAAGATGATAAAAGGCTCTACTGCCATTAGGGCCTGCAGCTCAGAAACTCTTCTAGCTGAAGTAATAGCCAAGAGAAACGCAGTTTTTCAGGAGAGAAACTTTAAATCTGCTGAAGCAGCTGGTTCAAAAAGAGGCAGAGTAAGTTTCTCAAGTACAAAATTAAGATCCCAAGCAGGAGTAGGTGCCCTTCTGGGAGGTTTTAAATTGCTAGCTCCCCTGAGGAACTGTTTCATCAAGGGATGAGAGAAAATGGGTTGCTCAAAGGAACAATGAACAGAAATAGCCAAAGCATAAATCTTGACAGAAGTAAAGGAAAGTCCACCATTAAGCAAGCTTGCCAGACAGTCAAGAATAAGAGGAAGAGTAGGTTGAGAAGGGTCTTCCTCTCTAGTCTGCATCCAAATGGAGAATCCTTTCCTTTTATCTGTGTAAGATTTCCTAGTGCTAGGCCTCCTGGCCTCACGAAGAACCTCAACCACCTGTTGGGAAAGGTTTATATTATGAGCCAGGCTGCCAAATGCAGAGTCTGAAGATGAGGATGTAGAATTTTTTCCTCCCTCCTGAACCAAGAGATCTGGTATTAGGGGAAGATGCCAAGGCTGAGACTGGGAGAGACTGCGAAGTAGTGGATACCAATGTTGCCTGGGCCAGTCTGGAGCTATGAGGATGGCCCTTGGTTTTTCATCCCTTATATTTAACAGCACTCTGGGAAGAAGAGGCAGAGGAGGGAAGGCATAGATTGAGAGCTGTGTCCAGGGGAAGGACAGAGCATCCACCTTCTGGATGTTCCCTGGTGCAAAAGGTTGGAAGAAGGTGGTTGGTCGGAGATGAGAAGAGATCCACCTGGGGAGTGCCCCAACGCTGAATGATGTGATAGAAGATGGTCTTGTTTAGTTGCCACTCGTGAGAATCCAGGACCTGCCTGCTCAACCAGTCTGCCAAGGCAATGAGCCTATCTGGAAGAAACTGAGCTATCAGATGAATGCCCATGGAAGCTATTATGGACCATAGTATCATGCTTTGTCTGCACAGGGGGTAAGAGTGAGCCCCTCCCTGCTTGTTGATGTACCACATGATTGTGGTGTTGTCTGTCCTGACTAGAAGAGTACCAGGAGAGAGTAGATGCTTGAAAGCCATCAAGGCCTACTGGACTGCTATCATTTCCTTCAGATTTATGTAAAATGAATCTGATGATAGCTCCAAGTCCCCTGAATGCATCTGCCCTCTAGATGTGCTCCCCAAGCGTAGTCCGAGGCATCTGTGGTGAGAGTCCGGCTGGCAGGAGGTGAACAAAAAGGCAGGCCTTTGTTCTGTGAACAGGCCATTGCCCACCAAAGAAACTCCATCTGCAGACAGGGAATCGGAGAAAGTATCAAGTCTAAATCCTGAGGGGGTTGACACCAAAGGTTCTTGAGGTACCATTGTATTTTCCTCATATGCAGTCTGGCATATGGAATCATCAGAATATATAAAGCCATGAATCCCAGGGCTTGCAGGAATTGCCTTGCAGAGAGTTGGGGCATGCTTGCCAAATTCTTGAAGTAATTTGAAAGATCCATTTGTTTCTCTTGATGGAGGAATACCATTTGGGCAGCTGTGTTCAGACTCGCTCCCAGGAATACAAACTCCCTGGTGTGTACCAATTTTGACTTCTTTTCATTGATAGTGTAGCCCAAAAAGGTGAGAAGGTTCTTTACAAAGTCCAAATCCTATAGAAGTTGCTCTGGAGAGTTTGCTTGAATAAGACAATCGTCCAAGTAAGGGTAAATTTGAATGTTTCTTTGCCTGCAAAAAGCAATGACTAGAGCCAGGCATTTTGTAAAAACTCTGGGAGCAGTAGATAAGCCAAAGGGCAATGCAGAGAATTGGAAGTGTCCCTTTCCAGCCCTGAAGCGAAGGAACTGCCTGCAACTTTCCCTTATTGGGATGTGCAGATAAGCTTCTTTGAGATCCAAAGTCACCAGCCAGGAATCCTTGGCCAGCACTGGCAGCAACTGCTGAAGAGTGAGCATTCTGAACTTGGGAATCACCAGAAACGTGTTTAGAATGGACAAATCCAGAATAGGGTGCCAGATGCCCCCTTTTTTGGGAACCAGGAAAAGTCTAGAGTAGAAACCCTGGCCTATCTGTAGTGCAGGAACTGGTTCTATTGCTCCCAGGTTTAGCAAAGAAGAAACTTGTTTTTCTGCTTCTGCCATTTGATTTGGGGGATATCTGGGTATCCTTGGTGGACATAGAAGGTGTGAAAGGAGTACCTGTAGCCTTGGGATACTATTTTGAGTACCCATCTGTCGTCTGTGATAGTGGACCAGACATCTGCAAGAATGGCTAACCTTCCCCCCAAAGGAAACCCTGGGCCCGCAGAGGCAGGCAGGGGAAGGCCAGAGTCATTGAGAATACTTGCTTTGGGAGGTTTGCTTAGAACTCCCAGATTTAGAAGAGGAAGCATGCCAGTGCTTAGCCATTTGAGAGGTGGAAGTATGTCCCCTAGATTACCTGTAACCCCTAGGCCTAGAGCAGCCCTGTTTGTTAAGAATTGGAAAAGTCAAATTCTTATAAGGGTAATGTCTACAAAAGCGAGTTGGCTGAACTTCCAGAAAATCCTTAACAGTTTGCATAGATTTGGCCTTATCCTCCAACTTTTTCAACACCTCTTCTGCTTTGTTACCAAAAAGATTGTCCTTGTGCAAAGGCACAACCAGTAATTTAGATTTGACAGGTTCAGAAAGGGGCTGTTCCCTGAGCCAAGCATGTCTTCTAATGACACAACCAGTGGCTGCTGCCCTGCAAGAAGCCTCCAAAGTGTCAAAACCACAATGTAGAGAATGTTTAGTGACAAGAGTGCAGAATTTAATAAATCTTGCATGTCCTTACTCTCCATCGGGGAAGGAACACCAGCAATTGTAGCCTTAATAGCCTCCAAAGTATGCTGCTGATACTTAAGCATATGAAAAAGACAATTAACTGACCTAATCACAAGAGTGGAGGAGGTATAAACCTTTCTACCCCATATATCCAAGGCCCCAGATTCCCTGTCAGAGGGAACAGGATTTTTAGCAACTGTAGTTTTAACACCTTTAGGGCCCTGAGAAATAATCTCCAGATCAGCAGTAGGATTCTTGAAAAGGAACTGATGAGAATCAGGAACTCTATAATACCTGTCAGGTTTTCTGGGAGCAGAAGGAACAGAATTAGGAGTCAAAGAATTCTCCATGAAAACATCATCAACAACTTCCAAAACCGGAGGGATAGCCATAGGCTCATGCTGTGGCAAATCCAAGAATTCCCTAATCCTTTTCTTAGACTGAGGGTAGTCCTGACTTTCCCATTTGAAATGCTCCCTAAGAGTATTCACAAAGAAAAATCTTCTGGAGGGTAAGCAGAAGGGGACAGAGTCTTCTGCATCAGAATCCTCAAAACCAGAAAAAAGTTGACAGTTTCCCTCTTCATCAGCAGAGTTGCTGGAAACCTCAGAGTCTAAGGCAGAAAAAACTTCTGGGGACAATTCCCTAGCCCTCTTAGAAGGAGGTGGCTGAGAGCCCCTGATAAGGGTCAAAAGATCACTAGCCATTTTAATCATCTGAGACTGAGGCATTTGAGGGGAGGCCGGCACCTGCTTTTGAGTAAATTTGTGGCTGGAAGGTCTGCTAGAAAGCCGGAGGGACTCAGGAGGCCTAGCCACCTCAGTAGTCTGAACCAAGGTCGTCGGTCTGGATCTGGTCTCAGGGCAGAGAAAACAGGCCTCTGAAGCTGGTGCCTGCTTAGCGGCACTGGACCCATCAGAGGCAGTGACTGGCAGAGGGTCAGAAGATGAAGTGGAAGCCTGCAGTATGGAGGACTCAGAAAAGGTGTGAGTAGAGGCCTGCTGCTGAACATCCACGGACTGCAGGGGCTGTGAAAGCGCCTCACAGCAGGGCTGACAACCAACTTAACAGGAACGTCATCGGCTAATTTGACAGTTATTAACTTTCTCTGACATTCATTAAAGCAAGAAAAGAGGGTCCCCAACGGGGTACTTATCTGAGGATGTCTTCAACTTTAGCAGTCGGACTACAAAAAGAAGGCAATCGGCCGACTGGCACTCGTGTGAATTGCTTCTGATTTGGGATCCGCAGCAAGAAAGACTGAGCAAATGGCGTCGGCTGCCTTCCTTTGGCCTTGACGTCAGGCTTACAACTGAAAGCAGCCGACGTCATACACCAAGGACTTCGGTATTCTGGTCGACTGTGGGCTACCGGGAGCCAGATAACCCATTTTGTAAGGACTGCAACAGTGAAACACGATGAACATCAGTGCTTTTAACCTTTTTAAGCTGAAAATATTATGTTATGCCACTTTATTGAAAGCATTTGCAAGAAGCATCTTTGAATAAGAAATTTTCAATCACTCATGAACATTGGGTCTATATTACATCCGCAAAAGACATATTCATCGAATACATCTTCCGCGAACAACAACCGACGAAAATCACTTCAGCGAACCGTGGAAGTTTTCCCACGGTTCGCTAACACTGGCCCACCAACCTAAAATTGCCCTTCTCCCCACTGTAGTGCAATCTCGGAGTTGGTATATATAGTTGGGGGTATGGGGTCAAAGCCCCCCACTTGGATGGATTTGAGTTAGTCCACTGTTTGTTCCGAACGGTTGGTGGGCAACTGTTTGCGAACCATGGAAAACTTCTGCAGTTCGCTGAATTGATTTTCGTCGGTTGCTGTTCGAGGAAGATGTATTCGATGAATACATCTTTCGCGGACATAATATAGTCCCTGAACATTAATATCTCAGAAAAGGGGCTCCCACCAAACATAACTATCACCCAGTTTACCTATTAAAAGCCACTTCTGAAATCATGTGGTTACAGAACAGCAGGTTCTTACATTGATCCATACGTCTGTTGTTTCCTCATAAATAATCAGAGGTGTCACTGAGTCAGGCACTGATACTATCAAATCCTTTTGTTCTTCTGTATCAGCAACTGGGATGAAAAGTGCTGGAGGTATAAGCACAATCTGAAGTCGAGTTTGAGAACGATCCAACAGAATAGCCCAAGCACTAAAGAAAAAACAAAATAAAACAAATGCTAAGAATTGAGCAAAATATTACATATACCCAAATTGTTTTCAGCTCTCATTTCCTCTCTGTATCTTGAATTGTTCTTAGCACCTTTCATAATTCTAACTATTTCAAATTTAGAAATAAAGCAGTACAGATATCTACTTTAAGTCTGAAGGTTCAAAATAAAACTAATTTGGACTCATAGATATTTAGCCAGTGTTCCTGAAGACATGGATTAAGGAGGTAAAATTTTAATGCAGTAGTACAGGCATTGAATACAACATACAAATCAGTTCTTAGAAATAGACTTTGAACTCAAGCAGAAAATGCAAAGAACCAATGACTAACAACATGGGTTTACAATGGGGATGAGTTTCACTTCTATACAGCAGTGATCACTTCAACTTCCCTTTTCCCTACCTGGTAACCTAATAGGGGAAGAAGAATGCTTTGATCCCCATTGGTGGTGGAAGGAATGTCCTCTGTCGTGTTCCTCCGCTACAGGCTCAGCCCCCAAAATATCTTTGTATGCACCATGTGAAGCTACAAATGATTATCAGCATTTTGTTACCCAATAAAATGACAGATGCTGAGAAGGTAATGCCAAACAGTAAGGTAAGGCTATGGACTAAGAATTACTCCTTGCGAAGGGGAATGAACCCATGTTACCTTGCCCAGTAAGGTACCACATAACAGAACACATGCTGAGCAGAAAAAGGGAGGCTCCAGAAAATTTAGACTATGCAGCCAGAAGGTCCAGAAAACCATTGCTAAGATTCAAAAGATTATAATGGAGAACCCCAGGGAGAGGCTACTGACCCAGAATCATAATATAGCATAGTTGAGCTACCTCACAGACCCTCCCTTGCAAGTGACTAACAACAGAATATAAGGGAAAAATCAAGAAAATAGACAGTTCAATCAGTATTTAATGGGAAATATCCAATGATCCAGAGACCTGAAACTAAGAAATGACACCAGAACAAGTCTAAAACATATGGAGGCCCGCAACAAATTCTTCAAAATCCATACAAAACTCCATGTCAGTAAGTGTGCTATTGCATCATGATGAATGTTCACAGGAAGGATGTAGATCAGAAATTATCCCTTAACTGCATTGGCAGCTAGGCTGCCAAGCATAAATCTGACGGGCCCTCTCAAGGGGCAACCAACAAGGGAAAGGCAAGATCCGTGTCTAGAGAGAAAATAAATGAACGAAAACCAGAAACGGCCACTGTGAAAAAATGTCTTAAGAAAGTGCAACCAAGTAGGGAGAATTCTCTGTAGGAAATCCCCCTAGGAAGCTTCAGGAGGACCACTAGCAGTTAGTCACCCAGCAAGACACCACACAGCTACTCCTCTTTCTTCAGGTTTTGCCTACCAGGAGCAACACTTGCAAATCTCTACAGACTGAAGAACTCCAAAAGGTAACCTACTCTCCAACAAGGGTGATGCCAAGTATAGGTAACTGTAGGGGACTGCAGCATAGACCTATGAAACAATGGCACAACAGCATCCCAAACAAAAACCATCGTCCAGACTCCTTGCAATGTCAGGGATGAAAAGGACCCAAAGAACCCTTCAAGGTGTTTGGATGTAGGCATAACAGAACAGTTCTCCATTATCTTGACTTAAAAAAGAAAACTGATGGGAGAACAGGGCTGGCAGAAAAGGGTATGACTGAAAAAGTCCAACTTCATCTCTGCTGACCTCAAGAGTATGGTTCTCCCAGTGGGGTGCAGTACAACAAACACTATCTGGGTGAGCCAAGACTGCACTTTTGGAAGAAGGAAGGAGACTGGCAGATATATCTTCAAGGGGTTTTTGGTCAATAAAGACAAGAGCATAGCACAGGAAGATGCTTGGGCTTTCTCCTAATTGAACAAAAAGAACTCTTCTTCTTAGGAAAAAAGTAGATGTACAAATGAGAGGAAATGGTTTCCTCAAATAGAAAATGATATGCTTCAGCTTAAGGAGGCTGACAGTCTCAAATACTTAGCCTTAGAACTCCAATCCTTGAAAAGAGAGTCAAGAATACAACAGGTGAGCTGTCTGTACAAGGATAATGTCCTCAACCATGCTATTTTGTGTAGACTGCCCTAACCAAAGCAACCATACGATCAACAGAACAGAAAACTACCTGGGAGCTACCCTCAACTGCAGTAGAAATGGTTGTGAACAGGTCTTTCTTCATTCCAGACTATGTGAGGTTACTGAGCTTTCCTACTACAAACAGTAAGGAATGGAACTTAAACAAGTAACATACATACTTGAGAAAACCCAAACCCCACTGTGAGACAGGTGAACACCTTCTTGCCACTTGTCAGGTGACAAAGGGAGTGCAGTTTATCAGACTACTGGCAGAACCTCTAATTCCAGAAAGGAGTTAGCCTTGGAATGCTTGGACATTAATTCACTCTAAATGTCTAAAGCCCTATATCAAGCATCAACCATCTTGTGGTCATAGTACCAAAGTGAAGGTACCTCCTGGATTAGAAAATCACATCAACAATGAATGGAACAAAAGATATTACATGAAACAACTGTATGAAAGTTCAACCTGCCAAACAGTGTATGCATGTAACACAAAAGCTGGAATAAGACATTTAACAAAAAAGCTGTTATACATAAAAGGTGGGAATAGGTTCATAGGTGTGTACTAGTCTAATGGTCCTGGAGCCTTTACAAGCCTAGCCCATAGGATTACCCTGGCATCGTGCCACCCACTCTGTCGAGTAGAGCCACTGGAGTAACCCTCAGGGTGAATTTTCTATTTCCCATCCATTCATCAAGATTTCTCTTGAAGACGGACAGTGAGGTGCTCTGTTTGACATGTATGGAAAGTCTATTCCATAGCATGGGCAGTCTCTGAGTTATGAACCTGTCCCTCCAGCATGTTCTGTTGAGTGTGGTAATGAGGATGAGATCTCTGGAGCATGTGGTGAGGAGGGATTGGGATTTTTTTAGATGTAGCATTTCTAACAAAGCTGGGTCAGACACGGCTTTGTAAGTCAAGCACAGATTAACAGGCTCAACAACTTGCAATTGTCTGCGAACTTTGTCAGCCTCTAAGTTGGGGTTGGAGTTTTTGAGTCTGTCCATATAGGACAAGTGTTTAAGGCCTAGGATCATCTTTGTGAGGTACTTTTGCGGCCTCTCCAGTTGTTGCAGGTGTCTAGTGAGGTACATGCCAAATGGGGCATTGTACTCGACTGGCCTAATGAGGGAAGAATAGAGGGAGACGGCGACCTGTTTCTTCTTGGATGCAAAACCTTTAGTTATGAGATGTGGCAATGTGGTCAGAAAGTCCTTCTATGTGGCAATGTGGTGGTCAAAAGAGAGGTCGCTATCAACCTATGTTCCCAGATCTCTTATAACACCATCTGTGTTCAGTGGACTACCATCAATATGGTAATTCATGGGAAAAGAGTTTTTCCCAAAGGGGATGACAACACAATGTTTGGCATTGAGCTTAAGGCCATAGTTCTGACAACAGTCGTTGGTCTCAGTGAGGCCTTTCTGCAGGATGTCAACATCACTTAGGGAGTTAATAACAGCTCCCAACTTGCAATTGTCTGCGAACTTTGTCATCCAGAGTCCCTTTGTGTTGGCCTGGACTTCAGAAAAGTAGATACCAAACAGGAAAGGACCCAGGACTAAACCCTGTGGGGACTCCACTCATGACTGGTCAGCAGTCTGACTTGGAGTCAGCTACTTTCACACACTGTGGGTTCTATCTGTCAGCCAGTTTGCAACACACACCTAGTGATAGAGGGTGATTGATGCCTAGCTTAGTGAGCTTTTCTATGATTCCTGAGTGGAGAATGGTATCAAAGGCCTTGGCCAGATCAAGGTAGGCTGTATGAACCACCTTCCCTTCATCCACAGTTCTGGTGACTGACTCAAAGAAGTCGACCAGGTTGAGCAGGCATGATCTACCCTTCACAAAACCAAACTGTGTGGGATCCAAAGGTTGGAGATTCCCTATCCTTGTTTATTAGGTTCATGATGATGCGTTCCATCGCTTTGCATATCAGAGTCATCAGGCTAAGGGGGTGATACCTCCCAGGGTCTGTAGTCACTGATTATAGCAGTGCACTATTCTGTAGGGACAAAGCCTGAGGTGAGGCTGTGACTGAACAGGGCACACAGGTGTGGTGCCAGTTCACTTTGTAGTTCATGTAGAACACAGCCAGGGATATTGTCAGATCCCATAGAAGCTGTATTCTTGGCCTTGGACAGTGATGTTTTAACCTGTGCAGCAGTAATACTGGATGCCTGGCAATCTACTGGTATTGTGGTTGGTCCTTTGGGGGGGGGTAAAGTTGGCACTGAATCTGTTGGCCAGTATATTGGCAATATCTGTTGGCTCGGTATAGGAGGTACCACTGTGCAGTAGCTCAGAGCAAATCTGGGTATTGCCGTGGAGATTCTTTACACAACTATAGAAGGCCTTGTGGTTGTCTTTACTATCTGCTGCAATTCTGTTTTCATAGCTAACTTTAAAAGATTTGATGAGGGATTTCAAATATTTGTTGAGGCTGATAAGGGAGTTTTTCCAGTCTTGGGACTTCACCTTATTCCAGATCAGTTTCTTCCCTCTGTTGCAGAGTTTGTTTATGACAGGGGACAACCAGATTGGCTTCCTTTTTTTGGAGGAGGGTGTTTTGGTTCTATTGGGTATGGCGACATCCATGCATTTGTGTACGTGCTCGTACAGTGCATTGGTGGATGATTCTGCAGTCATGCAACTATTCTCAATTTGCATGGGTGCCGTGAAGTTAGCCACCTCTGTTTTTAGGAGCCCAAAGTTAGCTTTGGAGAAGTTTTTCCATGGTGGTTACCTCTGCAGGGGGGGTAGGGGTGGGGATGTGGATTTCCAAGGTGATTAGTTTGTGGTCGGATGTAATCAGGGAGGAGTTGACTACTGGTGTAGAGCAACGGTCGCCCATGTTAGTAATGACCAGATCAAGGATGTTGCTACCTCTAGTGGGGGTAAGAATGAGCTGGTCCAGGGCATTGGAATTAATGAATTCCAGGAAACGGTGGGCAAGTGCATTGGTACATGAGTAGTTTTCCCAGTTAATGGAGGGATAGTTGAAGTCACCCAGTATATGAGTGTTAGGTTGGACTCTAATATTCTCCAGGGTGCTTAGGAATGTGAAGTGTGAGTCTTGGGACATGGTTGGGGACCTATAGTGGGCTACGACCTGAATCGCTGTCTTACCCAGTGTTAGCTGCACCGGAAACATCTCTGATGCATTATGTTGGGCTACCAGTCTGGAGGTCTGCGCATCCTTTATGAATAAGGAAACACCACCGCCTTTGGAGCTTCGATCCAAGTTCTGGGTCTGAAAGGTGTGGAGGGGTGCGTTCTACTGCTATGAACCAGGTCTTTCTTACAGCGCAAATGTCGATGTTCTCCATTTTAAGGAGTGCTTTGAGCGAGTGCATCTTGAGATTTAGACTTCTAGCACTAACCAGCATGACCCTCAGATTGCATTTGTTTGTAGCTGTTACGGTGGTAATTTGGTCTTTGGAACACAGCCTAAAAAAGGCAGTATAGGGGTGGCAAGAGCCTTGGCCAGTATCTGGAAGCCCAAGGGTGACAGACGCAGACCATCTCTGGCAAAGAATCAAAGGTCTGTCACTCATGTCATCCCAGGCAGACAGATACTGGATCCCCTTGGAATGACACAAGAAACTTAGCCAATTGTTGAAATCAATCATTTTTTTCTGGTACTGTAGTATCATTCTGGGTGACGGTAGGATGCTGCTCAGGTCTAGGGTCATACCCGCCTGGGCTACATAATCCGAGAGCTCCACCATGTCTCTTTTCATGTAGTCCAGGAAGGTACGTCTCAGGTCATTCACACCATGTACAATGACAGAGTCATATTTGTACCTGTTGTTGAGGGACCTGAGTGCGTGTGTTATGTGGCAGATCCTGGCACCTGACAGGCAGTTGACTGTTACTTTCTCCTTATTCAGCCTAGTGAGTGGGACATCAGTGTGTCACACTATCGAGTCACCTATGACTAGTGTGTTGGGCATGCTGTTTTGCCTTAGGGGCTTTGGTTGCATGGCACACTGTTTAGGAAAGTTACGTGTCTTGTGATTAGTGTTGTGTTGTGGTGGTTGAGTGCGTTTCTGCCTTGGAGGTCTGCTGTTTGGGAAGACTTTTATTGAGAGCCTCTGCGAAGGTGGGTTTGTGGTTTGTGTTTTTATGTGAAGGCAGTGCTGGTGTGTGTTCTGGAGGGGCTATGTGTTCCATGTGGTGTGGTGCAAGTGTTGACCTTCTCCTCTTGACCAGTTATTCTGGTCTTGCCTGGTGAGTGTGTGGCTTCCAATTTGAATATATATGTGCATCTCTTGCAAGTCTGAGTTTTGGGAGGTAAGAGGAGAGGGCTGTCAGTGTAGATGAAGCAACTGCTACATTGTCTCAGGATGCCCAAGTTCACCAGGTTAATAGGAGAAAGCACAGGGAACTGACCTTTAGACATGCCTGGAGGGTTGGGCATTAATAATAAGTACTGGAGCTGTTTCCTTGTGGAACATTTAGTACTGGTAGGACTTTTGTGTGCTACAATAATTGCTACAAGAAATCTGGTAAAGTGCTACCCTAATAACCTAGTAAAAGTGCAGGAGAGGTGAGAACTAGCAGATCTAAGGGAAAAATTGAAGAGTAGACTTTCTGGCACTGCTCAGAAGCTTAAAAACAGTCCTGGATACAGCAAATCTGCATCTGGACTAGACTTTTTAATACAATAATGCTTTCTGTAATGCCTTTAAATGTCAATGGTCTTAAAGATAAAAATAAAAAAGAAAGAGTAGTGACTATATTAAAAAGGTAGAGTGCAAATAGCTATGCTACAGGAGACACACTTGGAAAGTAATGAACATGTGAATTTGATAAAGAAAGGTTTTCATGATGGTTATTCAGTGGAATATCTAGGACAAAGGAAAACAGGAGTATTTATATTAATTGGAAGAGGAGCTCCAATAGTGATAGAAGAGAATAAAAAATATAATAATGGTAGATTTGTAGTACTAAAGGACTAATAGCAAGGGAAGAGGATTACACTGGCATGTACTTATACTCCACTTAACACTGCTATAATGGAGTTTAAGAAAGTCTGGGAGAAATAATCAGCTTTCAGCAAGGAATATTACTTGTAGGTGGGGCCTAGAATTTGATTTGTAGCAGTGAAGATGTGTCTGGGTGGCCCAGAAGGGAAAGTATAACAAAGGAGGGTAGACGTTTGAAGAAATTTATGAAAATATTTGACATGGAAAATGTGAATTCAGTCACAGGAGTTCTGAAGGAATTTACATATTATTACCCAAGATACAAAATCTGAGCTAGGTTAGAAATAATTTACATTTCACAGGAACATGCGCATTTAATTGAAGGTCTTGATAAGTACCCATTAACTATTTCAGATCATGCACCAATAATAAAGTAAAAACAGGGGGTAATGAAATAAAAATGAGACACTGGCGCTTCCGCCCTATCTGTTGAAAAGAGAAGAATTTAAGGAATGGGTAGTGGAAATTATTCACAAACTATTAGAGAATTTATTTTGAAAATGTAGCTAGGGAGTGGGATAAAATTAAAGTGGAGTTTAAAAATAGGGTGGAAATAGAAGAAAGGGAGATATAATTAAGAAGGAACAAGAATTATTTAGCGGGACTGACAAATGTTAACATGTTGCAGAACAGGGGGGAATCTCTCTGAAAGTACAGTTTTGTACCTACCATAAATGTAGATGTTCGAGTGTTCACACTGCTGCAGTCATCACACACGGGTTATCCTGCCGTCAGGCGGTCCCGCAGTCAGCCAGAGTTCCAAAGTCTTGGTCCGGCGTCAGTTGCTGTCGCCTCTTCCCTGATGTCAGTGCGCCAGGGGTATATAAGATGCATCCGACGCCATTTTCTTCAGGTTTTTTTTGCCCCAGATGTCAAGTGCCCTCAAGTAGGTAGGCAATACATATTGCTAATAACAGTTATACATATGAAATAACAACAATACCTTCAGTTACAAGCAAACACACCACAAAGGTTGTATAGGATAGAAAGGTGTAGATAAGGCCAGCCAGTTCAGAGGGGATGGAGGGTGGGAAACCAGGACTGCAGCAGTGTGAACACTCGAACATTTACATTTATGGTAGGTACGAAACTGTACTATGTTCATCGTGTTACACTGCTGCAGTCATCACACTTGGGTAGAATCCCAAAGCTAAGGTTGGGTGGCTGGTCTATAAGGAGTTAGGATTGGCTATGAGGCCCAGCAGAACTGCAGTGGCAAATCCTGCTCTGGATTTAGAGTAAAGAGGCAGGTTGTAATGCTTGGTAAAGGTGTGCCCTGAACTCCAAGTTGCAGCCTCCAAAATTTCCTTGGTAGGTACTCCTCTGAGAAAGGCCGTTGAAGTAGCTGTAGCCCTTTTGGAATGTGGCCTAATGTGTTTTGGGACTGATTTCCCATGCAGTGTGTAGCAGTAACGAATACAATGTCCTTTCCATTTGGATATAGTCTGCTTTGAGATAGCCTTGCCCTGTGATCCTGCAGCATATGCTACAAACAGTTGCTCAGTTTTCCTGAAAGCTTTGTTTTGTCCAAGTAGAAGCGTAGCTGCCTGTGTATGTCCAAAGAATGCAGAAGTTTCTCCCCTTTATTCTGGGGGTTTAGCCCCTCTGAGGTACTGCTTTAGCAAGGGATGAGAGAATAAAGGAGGATCCGTGTTGTAATGTGCAGAAATGGCAGAGGCGTGGATCTTAATTGATGAGAAGGATAGGCCTCCGTCCAGCATCTCAGTTAAGTATTGTAAAATCTGAGGAATGTTTGGAACAAGAGGGTCAAGGCTTTGAGACTGGTTCCAGGCGCAGAATCTCTTCCATTTTTCTGAGTAAGCTTTCCTTATGCTAGGCCTCCTGGCCTCCAAAATGACATCCATAACTGCTTTAGAGAGAGGTGTTGCCTGTTTGACTAATGAATCTGCCATGCAGCCAGGTTTAGGGTTTGAGCTGCCCGTGCAAGATCTGATTGTTTTGTTGAGTCAGAAGGTGTGGAATTTGAGGCAAAATCCATGGTGGGCCTTGAGCAAGGTTCCTTAAGATAGGATACCAGTGCTGGTGTGGCCAGTCTGGAGCAATCAGGATCATCTGTGGTTTCTTTTGTCTGGCTTTTAGGAGTACCTTTGAAAGAACAGGCAGATGTGGGAATGCATAAACTTTTAGGTTTTTCCAGCTGAACAAAAGAGCATCCACTTTCCATGCTTGTTTGTTATAAGTCCTTGTGCAGAATTTCTGTAGTTGGCAATTCAGTGGGGAGGCAAAAAGATCTATGTCTGGGCATCCCCATTTTTGCGTTACCATGCTGAATATTTGTGGATTCAATTTCCATTTGTGAGGGTCCATGATATTTCTGCTTAGATCGTCTGCCAGAGTATTTCTCTTTCCTGGCAGGAATTGTGCTTGCAGGTGAACTTGGTACTTTAGAGCTGTGTTCCACAAGGTCATGGCTTGCCTGCATAGGGGGTAAGAATGAGTGCCCCCTTGCTTGTTTATGTACCACATTACGGTGGTGTTGTCTGTCTTTAATAATAATTGTCCTGGATGCAGAAGGTCCTTGAAAGCTGTTAGGGCATTTTGAACAGCCAACATCTCTTTTTGATTGATGTGTAGATGCATCTGGTCTGTGGTCCACTTGCCCTGAATGCATTTTCCTGCCATGTGTGCTCCCCAGGCGTAATCCGAAGCATCTGTTGTTAGAGTCTGCCTGGCTGTGGGTAGGGTGAAAGGCTGACCCTTGTTTAGGTGACATGCCTGTGCCCACCATCGAAACTCCTGTTGTAGGCAGGGAATCATTGGTATTACTGCTTCTAAACTGTGAAAGTGTTGAGTCCAAACACTTTTTAGGTACCATTGTATTTTCCTCATATGCAGTCTGGCATATGGTATTAGTAGTATGCAGGATGCGATGAATCTCAGGGCCTGCAGAATTTTTCTTGCAGGGAGCTGGGATTTTTTGCCAGTAATTGAAAATATTGTGTTAATTGAAGTTGTTTGTCTGGCGTGAGGTAACCCATCTGGGCCGTTGTATTTAAGCTGGCACCCAGGAATGTAATCTGTTGTGAGGGCACTAGTTTTGACTTCTTTTTGTTTACTGTGTACCCTAGAGAAGTTAGCAACCTCTTTACAAACGCCAGATGCTGTAGAAGGATGTCCTTTGTCTCTGCTTGAATGAGGCAGTCGTCCAGGTATGGATATATTTGAATTCCTTTTTGTCTGCAAAAAGCAACTACTGGTGCCAGGCACTTTGTGAAGACCCTGGGCGCAGTAGATAAGCCAAAGGGCAGTGCAGAGAATTGGTAGTGCATTGAACCAGCTTTGAATCTGAGGTATCTTCTGCAATTTAGTCTGATAGGGACATGCAGGTATGCCTCTTTGAGGTCCAGAGTAACAAGCCAAGCGTTCTTGCCCAGCATGGGTAGAAGCTGCTGTAAAGTCAACATTTTGAATTTTGGAATATCCAGGTAAGTATTTAGAATTGAAAGGTCTAGTATGGGCCTCCAAGGCCTTGTCCTTTCTGGGGACCAGGAACAGCTGTGTGTAAAATCCTTGTCCTTGTTCTTGCTGTGGTACTTTTTGAATAGCTCTCATGTCCATGAGGGCTGAAATTTGTTTTTGTGCCTCTGCCCATTGTCTTTGTGGCAGGTCTGGCATTCCTTTTAGCCTTGGTAAAGTATGAAAGTGGAACCTGTAACCTTATGACACAATATTCAGAACCCATTTGTCTTGGGTTATTGTTTGCCAGTTTTGAGAAAAAAGTGCTAGTTTTCCCCCCAAGAGGGCTTTCAAAAGGGAAGTGCTTGGCGTATGAAGGGGAAAGTCATTATGATTGTTTCCTGTAAGGTTGAGACTTGTCCTCACCTCCTTTTGGGGTTGAGGTGCCCCACTGTCTTTGTCTGTTTGAGCCTTGGGTTTGAGATCTGCCTCTCTGTGGCCTGTCTGACACTGGAAAGAGACCAATTTTTTGTAGGCCAATTTCTGCTAAATCGTGGTGGCTGTACCTGTAAGAAATCCTTGACTGTTTGCATAGATTTAGCTTTATCTTCCATTTTCTTTAACACCTCCTCTGCCTTAACACCAAACAAGGTATCATGCTGTAAAGGAGCATCCAATAATTTTGCCTTAACATGATCAGGTAAACTCTGTTCTTTTAACCAAACATGCCTTCGAATCACTGAACCTGTAACTGCGGCCCTACAAGAGGCCTCTAGAGAATCAAAACCACATTGCAGAGTATGTTTTCCCACCTGTTCAACTGCATGCAACAAATCCTGCATTTCTTTACAATCAGGAGCTTCTGAGCTTGCAAGCATTTTCTGTTTTAATTGAGCCATTAAATATTGTTGGTAATTAAGCATGTGAAACTGCAAGTTCTTATGGCTGTGGAACCATTTCTAAATGGATTGCTCATGGAATCAGATTTTGTTATTCACACCATGGAAAGCAAATCCCAAGGAGTATACGGACTCATTCCACCAGAGCTGCTGCCACTTCTGCAGCCTTCCTCAGGGGAGTTCCTACCAAAGACATTTTGGAAGCTGCAACTTGGAGTTCAGTGCATACTTTTTCTAAGCACTACAATCTACCTCTCTACTCTAAGTCTAGGGCAGGCTTTGCTTCTGCAGTCTTGCAGGTCCTTTTAGACGCCCCTTCTTCTTTATGACCACCTCCCTTTCTTTCAACTTTGGGATTCTACCCTACAGTCATGACACAGGGGTTTGGATAAAAAGTTTGCAAATGGATGGTTTGGTTAAGAGCCACACTAGATACCACCTTTGGCATAAAGGTAGTGTTTGTCCTTAGAGAAACCCTGTCCTGATGAAAAATTATAAAAGGTTCCACTGCCATTAATGCCTGTAGCTCTGAGACTCTTCGTGCTGAAGTTACTGCTAGGAGCAGAGCTGTTTTCCATGATAAAAATTTTAGATTGGCTGTATTGGCTGGCTCAAAAGGTGGCAGGGTTAGCTTTTCCAAAATGAAATTGAGGTCCCAAGTTGGTGTTGGTGCTCTCCGGGGCGGTCTTATGTTTTTAGCTTGGATTGAGTTCCAAAGCTATGGTTGGGAGGCTGGAGCTAAATAGCATTAGGAGCGGCTATGAGGCCCTGCAGAACTGCAGTGGCAAAGCCTGCCCTGGATTTAGAGTGGAGTGGTAAATGATAGTGCTTTGTAAAGGTGTGCATTGAACTCCAGGTAGCAGCCTCTAAAATGTCTTTGGTTGGTACTCCCCTGAGGAAGGCTGCTGAAGTGGCTGCTGCTCTGGTAGAATGTGGCCTAATGCCCTTAGACACTGGCTTGCCATATTGTGAACAGCGGAAATGAATGCAGTGGCCTATCCACTTTGAAATAGTCTGCTTTGAGATAGCCTTTCCTTGTGATCCTGCAACATATGCCACTAGTAGTTGCTCAGTCTTTCTGAAAGCTTTGGCTCTGTTCAAGTAGAAGCGTATCTGTCTGTGTATGTCCAAAGAATGCAGAATTCTCTCTCCCTTATTCTGTGGGTTTGGATAAAAAGTAGGCAGATGAATGGTTTGGTTAAGGACCACACTGGACACTACCTTAGGCATAAATGTCGGGTTTGTCCTCAGAGAAACCCTGTCTGGATAAAAAATGATAAAAGGTTCCACAGCCATGAGTGCCTGTAGCTCTGAGACTGCTAGAGTTGCAGAAGTGTATACTTTCTTCCCCCATCTATCCAAAGCTCTGGAATCTCTGTCAGAGGGTACTGGATTTTTTTGCAATGGAAGCCTTAACCCCTTTTGGACCCTGGGAAATAGTTTCTGGATCAGCAGAAGGGTTTTTGTAAAGAAACTTGTGAGAGTCAGGGACTCTGTAGTACCTATCTGGCTTGGCTGGTGCAGGGGGTAAAGAATCAGGAGATAAGCTGGATTCAGAGAACACATCATCTACAATATCAAGCACAGGCAGAATAGCCAGTGGCCTGTGCTGAGGCAGTAAAAGGAAATCTCTGAGCCTTTTCTTAGATTCTGAGTATTCCTGACTTTCCCAGTGGAAATGCTCCCTCATGGTATGTAAAGTTTCCCCAAAAGAATAATCCTCAGGAGGAGAGGCTGAAGGTATAGATTCTTCAGCATCAGAGTCCTCATAGGGAGGAATAGAGTACCCCTGGTCAGAAGAGGAATCAGAGGAAATGGAAACCTGATCAGAGGAATCATAGTCTGTATTCTGCCTAGGCCTTTTCTCAGGAGGGGGATGGGAACCCCTAATTAGAGTAATGAGGTCTTCGGCCATTTTAAGCATCTGTTTCTTAGGCATGGTGGTTTGTCCAGGAGAATGCTGTACTTGTTTCTTTGTCTTTAGTGGTACTTTTGTCTTGGCTGTTGATTTAATGGTAAGTTGTGAAGGTCTGAAAACACCCTCAGAAGCCGATGCCTGCTCAGCGGCTCCAGACCCATCTGAGGGATTAGTTTCCGTAGGCCCAATACCTTGAGTTTCCAGAGGCCTATTTGTCTCCACGTGGGAGTCGGAGGCGGCCTGTGGCTCTGAGGTAGCGGGTGTCAGGGGCTGCGAAAGCGCCTCACTGAGAACCGGCAAACCAGCGACTGGCCTAGAAGAGGTTTCATCGTCGGTTTTGGACCTCGGATGTCTGTCTTTATCCTTGTCCTTGCGTTTCTTCGGTTGATCAGACGGCATAGTATAATTGAACCTTCGGCCAAAGTAGTACAAAGCAAAATCAAAACGCCTTTTTATAGTACGTTTGTTAAATCTAGCACAAAACCGACAACTAGTGACGTCGTGATCAGGGCCTAGGCATGGAATACAGTAAGAGTGGAAGTCCTTATGAGATATTTGATTTCCACAATAAATACAATTATTAACTTTTTCTGACATCGGTCTGAGGCAAGAAAAAAGTTTCCCCAACAGGGTACTTAACTTTATTGAAGACTTCGGATCTGAAATTCGACTTTGAAAATCACAGGAGTCGGCCGACCGGCACTTGCGAACTGCTTCTGCTTTGGGCACCGCGCGGCAAGAAAGACTGAAGAAAATGACGTCGGATGCATCTTATATACCACTGGCGCACTGACATCAGGGAAGAGGCGACAGCAACTGACGCCAGACCAAGACTTTGGAACTCTGGCCGACTGCGGGACCACCTGACGGCAGGATAACACAAGTGTGATGAGTGCAGCAGTGTAACACGATGAACATCAAGAAAAGGGGCAACTTCAGAATGCTAAACAGAAAATAAGGGATTACCTTGATAATATGCATGAGTTTAGAAAGATTGCTGTTAAGCAACTGTTTTTTGATAATAACACTAGAACACAAAAATGTTTAGCACAACGACTCAGGCAACAGAAAGTAGATAGGGCTGTCGCCAAGCTTTGGGAGCCTATAACAAAGGAACGTAACAAGACATCCTATAGAGGTATTAGAACTATTTTACAAATTCTATGAAAGTCTATATACAGCAGACAAATATGGAAATAAAGAAACTATACAAATAATAAGTTATGTACTCACCATAACGTTCCATTTGAGTAGGTAAACTTCATTTGTCAGCAACCTATGGGTCTTCGGATCCATATCGGATCCGAGCCGGCAGTTTCCAACAGCATAGATCCGAGCTCCAAGCTCCTCCCCCTACCCATAATCCCCTGCCAACCCTACCTGACCTCAGATCGAGTTTGCCCACAGCTAGATAAGCATACAAAAATCACCCGCAAAACTAGCTACATACCCTTGCCATAAGGAAGGTAACATCTCGAACATCCGAAGGTCAGGGGGACGGAGGGGGGGGTTAGTTGCTGTCAAATGAAGTTTACCTACTCAAATGGAACATTATGGTGAGTACATAACTTCTTAATCTGAAGTAGTTAACTTCACTTGTGCATCAACCTATGGGACAGAGTCCCCAGCTACCTAAATCTTGGGCGGTCCTCAAGGAAGGTTGTTCTGGAGCACTGCAGAGCCAAAGGATGCTCTCCCTCTGGAGAAAATATCCAGCTTGTAGTGATTAATGAAGGTATGAGACGAAGCCCATGTTGCTGCTGGGCAGATATCATCCAACCAGAGTCTAGAATGAAAGGCCGCCGAGGTAGAGACAGACCGGGTAGAGACAGACCGGGCAGAGTGGGCATGAACTCCTAGAGGTGCGGGCCGACCAGTACTTTCATATGCCAACAGAATACACTGAGAAATCCATCTGGACAGTGTGACTTTGGAAACAGCCTTTCCTAAGTTAAATTTGGCAAAGGAAATGAACAGCTGATCTGATTGCCTATGACCAGCTGTTCTGTGTAATTAAAAGCGCAGTTGTCTGTGCAGGTCCAACAGATGTAACTTATGTTCCCCTTTGTTTTGGTAGTTGGGAAAAAAAACTGGTAGGTTAATGGACTGATTAATATTCGATTCGGATGCAATTTTTGGAAGAAAGGAGGGATTGGTCCTGAGGTAGACTCTGTCTTTGTGGAAGGACAAATAAGGTGGTTTTGCACAAAGGGCTTGAATTTCGGAAACCCTTCGAGCTGAGGTGATAGCTACAAGAAAGGCAGTTTTCCATGATAAAAATTTTAAATCTACTGAAGCTGCAGGTTCAAAGGGAGGGGCTGTAAGTGCCTGCAATACCAAGGTCAAGTCCCAAGGAGGGAACTGCTTCCTTCACCGGGGGTCTGAGTAAGAAGGTACCCTTCAGAAAGGCCTTGCATAACTTGGAGGAGATCAACGGTCCAAGGTCGCTTCCTACGTGATAGTGAGAGATAGCCGCCAACTGAAACTTGACTGTAGAGGAGCTGGCGCCCTAATTGAAGAATCCTGATAGGAAATCTAACACCGCAGGCAAAGGAGCTGTGAAAGTATCTAGATCTCTGTGCTCCACCCAAATAGAAAAATGTTTCCATTTGCTATCATAGACCTTTTTGGTGGGTGGCTTATGTGCTGCCACCAGAATAGCTTTGACCTGGGAAGAGATACCGGGAGTCCTAGCTAACCTTGGAACTGGATCAACCAAGCCGTGAGCTTGAGGCTGTCCAGATTTGGGGTCGGAAGATCCAATGGATGGGTAATGAGATCCAGAATGGGATCCAGAATCCAGGGAGGATTCACTAGGTGAGACCAAAGATACGGGAACTAAGCCTGGCGAGGCCAGAATGGGGCAATGAGAATTATCTTGTTCTACAACCGACTGGCTTTCTGAAGAAACTTCAACATCAACGGAAGACGAGGATAAGCATAAAGGAGACTGGGGGGGCCAATCATGCACCAGAGCGTCTCGTGGGGATTCCCTGGGTGGGGGAATTAGAGCGAAGTAGTTGCTGCATTTCACATTTGAAGGAGAGGTGAAAAGATCGCAACAAGGTTGACCCCAAGTGGAGAATATCTGCTTTGCTACTTTTGGGTTCAGAGACCACTCGTACGGCGAGAGGATTGTGCGACTCAACTTGTCTGCTAAAATGTTGGACCTTCCCGGAATGTGCATCGCTATGAGAAAGCGGTTGGTGGAAATCACCCATTCCCACACTCTCATGGCCTGTCGACAAAGGGGATAAGACCTGGTTCCTCCCTGTTTGTTGATGTACCAGACTACTGCCATGTTGTCCGTCTGGATTGCAATCATTCCTATGGGAAGAAGACTCTGTAGTGCTTGCAACGCCAAAAGCACCGCCCTCATCTCTAGGATATTTATGTGCAGAGAGGTCTCCATGCTGTCCCACATGCCTTGGACTGTCCTGCCCGCACAATGCCCCCCCCCCCCCAGAGGCGAGAGGCGTCTGTGGTCACCGTGGTTAGGGGAGGGGACATAGAAAAGGGGCGCTCCTTCTGGAGGTCCGGGGATTGGAGCCACCATATGAGGGCCTCCTTGCAAGCCCTGCTGAGGGGAATAGGGTGGTACAGAGGGAATTGCAGAAAAGACCATTGAACTTGAAGAGTCCACTGCAGGACTCTCATGTTCAGATGCACCATCGGCAATAGGTTGATGGTGGCCGCCATCGAACCCAAAGCCCTCAGGACCAATTCCGCCGGGGTGCCTGGGGTAGGAGGATGGCCTGCACATGGAGTCTTAAGGTCCGCACTCTGTCTAGAGTTAAGAGGGCTAGACGCCTATTTGTGTCCAACCTTGCTCCGATGAAATCTATGGTTTGAGTTGGAGAAAGGGAAGATTTCTCTATGTTGATAGTGATCCCCAGCCAGGCCGCTAGTTGAAGAAAGGAGTTTCTGGCTGCGCAGAGTAGATGCCTTGTGGGGGCGGTCAGGAGCCAGCTGTCTAGGTATGGGAAAACCTGGATGCCCTGCAGTCGCAGGTGGGCCGCTATCACCGAAAGAACTTTGGTGAACCCCCTGGGGGCTGTGGTGAGACCAAAGGGAAGGGCCCTGAATTGGTAAGGGCTGGCTCCTAGCCGGAAGCGGAGAAACCTCCTGGATCGTCTGTCCATCAGAATGTGGTAGTACGCATCCTTGAGGTCTATAGAGCACATCCAGTCGTTCTCCCGCAGGAGGGGGAGAATGGATTGAAGAGTGACCATCCGGAACATTTCCTTGGTTACTGACAGGTTCAAGAGGGATAGGTCGAGGATCGGTCTGAAGTCACCCATCTTTTTTGGCACCAAGAAGAACCTGGAGTAAAAGCCTGATCCATACTGGTCTGGGGGGACGTGCTGGATGGCTCTTTTTTCTAGCAGCCGCTGGATTTCCGCAATTGCGGCCTCCCTCTGCTCGGGTGGGATGTCGGGGAGGTGTCTGGGATTGCGAGGGAAATGGGAGAAAGGGATCTGGTAACCTCTGGATATGATGTGAAGCACGCAGCGGTCGGTCGTGATGGACTCCCAAGCTTCTAGGTGCCTCGAGAAGCGCCACCCGACTGCCTCCAGAGTGGAGCAGTCGGGTAACCCTTCAGGGCTGTTGCGTGGGCTGGTCAGAGAACGGTTCTCTGGACCCAAAGTTCCTCGGGCCCCCTCTGCCTCTAGGGCAGTGTCCACCCTGTCCTCCTTTGCCGTGGAAGGACTGGGGGTCCGGAGCGAAACAGGGCTGTTGCGACTTCCGGAACCACATCTTCTTCTGTCCCTTTTGGTTCTTGGAAAAGGACCTCTGGGGAGCAGAGAAGCGGACTCCGACGGCAGACAACGTCTTCCCGTCCTTCTCGCTCTGGACCAAGGTATTGCGTACGGTTCTGCCAAAAAGGGCAGAACCATCAAAAGGGGCATTAGCGAAAGACGCCTTAAAGGGTTCCACAAAATCACAGTGGTTGAGCCAGGCCTGTCGCCTCATAATGACGCCTGCTCCGCTAGCTCTAGCGGCCCCTTCCATGGCGTGGGACAGTAGCCGCATAGAGGTGTTCGAGATAGACCTAAGAGTGGCCATTCGGGAAGAGTACAACTGTTTGTCCTCCGCCGACATGGACTCTGGGGGCGACGCAGCGTACTCTTTGATAAGGTCTCGCTGCAGTCGTATGACATGTGCCATGTAGTTCAGTGACCTCACTGAGAAGGTAGCTGAATTAAAAACCCACTTCACTAATCGATCCATCGACCGAGACTCCTTGTCTGGAGGATGGACCGAGGGACACTCCTGGGCTAATTCCCTAATAGTGGCCACCGCCACCAACATGGCATCTACAGGGGTTCCCTTACTCCAGTGAGATCTGTCGAAGGGTGGGCTAAGTATTTTGTCAGGTCTTTTTGGGACTGGCTCCACAGTGTCTGGCACCTTCCACGCCCTGGTAGTGATCAGATCTACCAGGGGGTCAGCTGGAGGGGACACCCAAGAGGTAGACGGGCCTGCTTCAAACGCCTCCAGGAACATTCGTCCGAGGTAGGCTTTGGGGCAGACACCCCCCGCCTAATTCTGAGCATCTCCATGATGTCTCCAAATGAGACATCCTCGGGGGGTGATCTTGGGGAACCTTCCCCTTCCTCCAAATCTGTGTCCTCGGTCAAGGACTCAGGGGAGTCCAAGTGCCTCCTTTTGCACTTGCGCTTGTGAGGAATCTCCTCGGGGGGGCTGTCCGAGGAGACCTCACCAGCAACGTCATGTTCCAATGGAATGACCTGGGACGTCAGAGCAGGCTGTCCCTGGGACTGGCTGACGGAAGTCGGACCCATCTGAGATGGGGTGCAGGGTGGAGCCGTAGCCAAGGCCGGGGGTCTGGAATCCCTTGACAGAACCCTCTCCGCTACGTCGAATGCCGAAGGAGAGCCGCTCTCTCTCGGATCCGAGGGCAGACCCTCCCTCGGATCCGACGGGCGGATCGGGGCCGGAGCCGACATGGTCGGATCCGAAGGTCCAGTATGCTCCGACCTGGGTAGAGCCGAAGGCACACTGAGACCTTCGGATCCGAAGCTCAGCTCTCGGCTCCGAGAGTTCGGATCCGAAGAAAAGGGACCCTACAGACTCGAGGGCATTGTCGGTGCCGAAGTACCCGATACTGTCGGCGCTGACACCTCCCCCAGCGCCGACGCTACCCAGCTCCGAAAACTCCGAACCCGGGAGGCGGGTTGGAGAAGGAGCAATTGGGGCAAAAAAAGAGGGGGGGGGGAGGCAGGAGCACTCCCATCTGCAGCTGGGCCTGGAGGAATCTTCTCATCATCCGGTCCAAGTCTGCGTCTGTCAGGCTTCGGGTGGATCTGGATGAGGCCACCGAGGCGGGACGGGAGTGCCGCCTCGATGACCTTGATGGGGGCCGGGCCTCCTCCTCCTCCGGTCCCGGTGAAAAAGAAGGAGACCGTAGCTGAGGAGTGGAAGGCTCGGAAGTCCTGGAGGGAGAAGTCCACTTAGCCGGCGGGGCCAATGAAGAGGCCTCGGCCTGCTGCTTGTGGTGCTTCATATTCCGCTTCTCTTTCCTGGACTCCCTATCATCCTGGCCCGAAGCGAGAGGTTGAGTTCCGGCCAGTGGAAGGGAGGCAGGAGTGGCAGGAGCCACCATGGGACCGGAGGCTGAAGCCGAGTCCGGGGGCAGCAGTCCTGCCAGAACCAGCTTAGTCCTTCGGTCCTTAAGTGCCCTGGGGTTGAACGCCGCACATATGGAGCAACCTGACGACAGCTGTCCAACCCCAAGGCACAACACGCACTGAGTGTGGCCATCCGCCGGGGATAGCTTATGGCCACACTTGGTACACTTGGAAAAAATAGCTTTTGGGGCCTCCGACATACCGAAAGAAAACACACACGCTAGGCCCCAGCACACAGCACACTCCCTAACGCACTAACGAGGGTGGGGAAGGAAAACTATGAAGAAGATTAACAGACAGGTAAAAGGAAACTAATGAGGGACCTGTACACAACACACACACACTAAATTTACCAAAAAAAGGAGAGAAAAAAGGGTAAAATTTTCTCACAAAAAGACGCTAAGCCTGGAACTCAGTGATTGAGCTGCTGGATGAAACCGCGGCAAACTAGATCTGAGGTCAGGTAGGGTTGGCAGGGGATTATGGGTAGGGGGAGGAGCTTGGAGCTCGGATCTATGCTGTTGGAAACTGCCGGCTCGGATGCGATATGGATCTGAAGACCCATACGTTGATGCACAAATGAAGTTAACTACTTCAGATTGGAAATGTTTATAGAAGAATTAAGTATGCCAAGGTTAGACATAGATGAGTCTCAATTACTAACGGTTAGGATAGCAGAAGATGCAATAAAAATGATGATGTATAATCAATCTACAGGGAAGTCCCCAGGAATAGATGATATTCTTGTGGAAGTTTGGAAGCTAGGAGAAAAATGATAAAGATCTGGAAGGTTTTGTTTAACAGTATTTTAAGTGGAGGAGAAGTACCAACATCCTGGAAGAAAGTATTGGTAGCTGTATTACCTAAAGAGGGTAAAGATCCTTCAGAACCAGCTTTGTACAGGCCCCATTTCAATACTACACCAAGATTATAAAGTGTTCAGGTCTACAATGGTTGAAACAATAGCACAAGTAATGCCAAAATTTATAGATGTGGATCAATGTGGTTTTGTGGAGGGGAGGCAAACATTTGACAACATTAACAGAACATTGATGATGCACAGGAAGTAGAATGTAAGAAAATACCATTGTTGCCAGTGGTCTTGATGCAGAGAAAGCATTTGATAGAGTAAGCTGGGACTTCATGAGCAGGGCAATGGAAACATTTGCACTTCCTGAAAAAGTTATAAGGTTAATTAGGAGGCTGTATGAGGGATAGGAGGTGATAATTAAAGTGGGTGGGGTCCTCTCTGATAATTTCTGCTTAAGCAGAGGAACCAGGCAGGGGTTTCCCCTTCCCCTTTGTTACTTTCCTTACATTTAGAGCCATTGACAAAGAAAATAACAGACTCAGAAATTCAAGAACATAATTGGTATGGTAGTCAAGAAAAACTGGCTCTGTTTGCAGATGATATTAATTTAAACCTGACAAAACCAGAAAGAGATATTACAGTGTTGTATAACACTTTGAGACAATTTGAAATCTTCTCAGGATACAAACTTAATGAAGCTAAAACAAAGGCATAAGCATTAAATTATGTACCTACATATGAATTGGTTGAGCAATATCCATGCTTATGGGGACATGATAAAATTACTATGGTGTGGCAGCTGGGGATATGTGGGAAGAGACTAAACAAAATATAATACAAAAACTGAGAAAATGGAAGCTTTGTTAGATGAATTTGGAAAGTAAGACAGAAGCAGTTGAAGTGTTTTTAGTCCCTTTAGTCTTATACACAGGTCGGGCATATTTTAATTAACCACCGGAGGAAACGTTGTGGACAGCAATTAATAAAGAGCTGAAGAACTTTATCTGGAAGGAAAAGGTGGCAAGAGTCAAGTGGGATACGCCGATTCTTCCAGCTGAATGGGGCAGCCTGGAATTATCTGATTTGAAGGGGTATTTCAGAGCTACACAGTTAAGGCTCCTATACATAGCACAAGCAGAAAACTATAATTTAAACTGGAAAGGGATGATGTTGAAACAGGGGGAAGCTCAGGAAACAAGGACAGACTGGGATTTTGGAGGCAGGCCTTTAAGGAGAATAAAAATAATCATACAGAGTATTATACTTGTAAAGTAGCAGAAAGTATCCTCTAAGAACTAAGCCAACACCGGAATGGATAAAGGAGAGTCTGACAATAGGGATGACTGCAATTAGGGATATAGGCAACAGGCCAGAGGGGGGTGGAAATTACTGGAGAAAACTGGCAAAGGAACCAAGGTATTGGGAGCAAATAACCAGAGAGGGGAAAGATGACAGAATGGGAAGACACCAAGAATTTATTTGGACTGCAGGTTAGAGATTGCCTTCCCTATCAAGGACTGATATCAGTGTAAAGGCAACGAGAAAGGAATGGGGGAGGTCCTAAATGAAAGGCCAGTAGAGAGTTTTTAGTAGAATCTAGAACAGAAGACGTCACTAAAAAAAGGAAAATTTAGTCCAGCATATGAAATACTGCATGATAACTATAAGAATCAATCAGAGGAGGTTAGAAAGGATTAGGAAGAGAGACTGGATAAGCAATTCACAAAGAAACAAAGGGAGGATATATGTGTGTCTCCCAAATATGCTACAAAATCTAGAATATTTAAGATTTTTGCTTGGAAATGTTTACACAGATATTTTTATACCCCAAGTAGACTCCAGAGAATTTTTCCTCAGGTAGACAGCAAATGTTAGAGGTGTGATGGGGAAGAAAGAGGTAACTGGGAACATATGTTCTGGGAGTGCAGTGAGTTGGCAGACTTTAATGATTCCCTGCTAGATGCATTGCCGGAGATGCTGGGTGGTAGACTGGTGTGATGAGGAAGATGATTTTTCTGACCTAACATACAGAATTGGAATGGCCTAAACATGGTAATGCCTTGCCGTGTCGATTTATGATGGCTGCCAAAAAACAATTACTAGAAAATGGAAATCAAAATTTTAACCAAGTATACCTAGAAGCAGTAACAGAGATAAAACAACTGGAATTGAGATCTTTAGAAAACGGTAAGAGCAAACTACATTGGAAAAACGGGAATCATGGGAACAATGCATACAGGGGAGGAATGAGGTTTAAAAGAAATCAGGACTTAAACGAGCTATGTAATGTTTACTGAAAATGATTCAGTAGATTATAAGTGATGTATAATGTTTGCAACTGGGAGTGTCAGTATGGTTTGTGATGCAAAATGCTTGCAATTAGGATTGTGTCGGTGTGGTTTGTTTTCATTTATATAAATGTATGGTTACCTGTGTTGTAAGTGATGACTTAATAAAGATGTTTCTTGTTTAAAACAAAAATTCGGGAACTGAATAATGTATGTAATGTTGCTTAGGTTATATGATATATAGCAATACGCGTGAAATATGTTTATAAAAGTAAACTTGTTAATACAGTTTGATTACTTTTATATGAATGTAAACTTGTCAATGTTACAAGTGATAATTCAATAATGGTGTTTAAAAATAAACATCCAATACACACTTCTTTTCAGAACATTCCTTGAGTCAAAAACCTTACATGCAAACCTGCACCATTCTCAAGACAGCACTTGTATGCATTTCCAACATCTCAAACTCAGTTGCTATGCTGCCAATCAAAGTCCTGTACACACTCAACTGCAATGTGGTCTTTTGCTACTCGGCCCACATTTAACAAAAAAAAACAAAAAAAGCCACTTATTAAGATATATTACCTTCTAAAACTGCATAACTGCTCTGACATGGAAATATTCCCCATGTCCCCCATGACCCATTAAACATGCTGTAGTTTGCAAATGGCATTTCAAATTTTTGACCATTAAGTTCATAAAAATAAATTTTAATTTGTTCATTGCATATACAGCCCTAACATATACTGACTGCTAGAAACAGCACTTTATAGATATTCAATCTGACTGAAGAAAAATAACAGTGTAGAATGGCACTGTCTCAAATTCTTTGCACTTATTTTCCTGCTGCAAAGGCTGCTTTCTATCTCTACAGCATTCTACATTGAAAAGTGAGAATCTGATTTTTGCTGACCAAATATTTTGTTTTTTAGACTTGTATCCCACTCTACATACATCTCCAACATTCTGATTAGGAAAGTCTTCATCTACTCATTCACTTGCTTTTAAGGGGATGATGTTTAACTCTTCAGACACATACTCTAAAATACAGCTCAAAGTATCTACTAGACTGCTTTCAGTACCTTTGCTTGCTTTTTTTCATCTTTTATAGATGAATACAACTTCATCCAATGATTAATTTCCTTTACTCTGCTTCTGACATGTTTTAATAGTTAATGTGAAATATTGCACCTTTAAATACTTCTGTTCATATTGATTTTGTGTTGTCTGCTTATTTCATAACACAACTTGTTTTACCTTTGTACTGCATTAAAAAGTTTAGTACTTTTACTGTACTGTAAATTGTGTCTTGTTTTGTTCATCTGAGCAGAGGTTACGAGATCCCTTGAGAAGGAAAAGGGGCCTTTGACTCAGCCACCCATCCGGTTCATAGGTAGGTACTAGGCTATCGGCCCTGGGGCCTATACAAGCCCAGCCAAAAAGGTACCCTGGCTTTTGCCACCCAAGAAAATTATTTTCCTGTGCCACTGTCGAGCAGAGCCACAGAGGAGATCCCTGGGGTGAATGTCCTATTTCCCATCCAATCATCAATATTTTTCTTGAAGAGTGCTAATGAGGAGCTTTGTTTGATATAGATAGGTAGTTTATTCCAGAGTATGGAAAGTCTCTGGGACAGGAATCTATCCCTCCGGCATGTTCTGTTTATTGTGGTGACTAGGTTTAGGTCCCTAGAGCGTATAGCTCGGATGGATTGGGATTTCTTTAAGTGGAGCATGTCCAACAGCTCTGGGTTTGACATTGCTTTGAATGTTAGGCAGAGATCACCTCTGAGTAGGCGATATGCGATGTAGTAAAGCTGGAGTTTTTTGAGATGGTCTATGTAGGGCATCTGTTTGAGGCCGGTAATCCTCTTTGCGAGGTATTTCTGCGGCCTTTCCAGTTGTTGTAGATGTCTTGTGATGTACATACCAAAAGAAGCATTGTACTCTATAATGGGTCTAATGAGTGATAAGTAGAGGGGAACAATGACATCTTTTTTTCTGGATGAGAAACCTTTTGTGATGAGGTGTGCCACGTAGAAGGATTTCCTGACTACTGTGGTGATGTGATTATCAAAGGAGAGACTACTGTCCACATGTGTCCCAAGGTCTCTTATCACACTTTCGGTGTTAAGTATACTACCGCCTATGTTGTAGTTCATGGGTACCGAGATTTTACCAAAGAGGATGACAATGCACTTTTTGGCACTGAGCTTGAGGTCATGGCTTTAACACCAGGCATCTGTCTCAGTGAGGCCCTTTTGTAGGATGTCCACATCGTTAGGAGTTTCGATTATGGCTCCTAGTTTGCAGTCATCTGCGAACTTTGTTAGCCAAAGACCTTCTGTGTACTTCAGAGAAGTAGATACCAAACAGGAGAGGACCCAGGACTGAACCCTGTGGTACTCCACTTGTCTCTGGTCTGATGTCGGATTTGGAGTCTGCTACTTTCACAGTGTGGGTTCTGTCAGTGAGCCAGTTGGCAACCCATCTTGTGACATAAGGATTTATACCTAGTTTAGTGAGTTTATCTATAATTCCAGAGTGGGGGATGGTGTCAAAAGCCTTGGCAAGATCTAAATAGGCTGTATGAACCACCTTAACCTTGTCTACGGCTTTGGTGAATGCTTCAAAGAAGTCTATCGGGTTTAGGAGACATGATCTGCCTTTTACAAACCCGAACTGGGTGGAGTCCAGAGTTTGGAGATTACCGATGTCTTTGTTTATAAAGTTCCACGATGATACGTTCCATGGCCTTGCAGACCAGGCTCGTCAGGCTAATGGGACGGTAGTTCCCGGGTAGCGTGGTGGCTCCCCCCTTGTGGAGTGGGATAACCGTTGCTGTGCACCATTCAGCAGGCACAAAGCCTGAGGTGAGGCTATGATTGAACATGGTACTTAGGTGGAGTGCCAGTTTGTTTTGTAGTTCATGTAGAACGCAGCCTGGGATGTTGTCTGGTCCCATGGATGCTGTGCTCTTGGCTCTGGAGAGTGTGGTTTTTACCTGTGCAGCCGTGATTACAGGAACTTTGCATTCTTCCGGTATAGAGATGGGCTCTTTAGGGGGTGAGAGGGGGGTAAAGTTAGTACTGAACCTATCTGCCAGGATGTTGGCAATATCAGTTGGGTCTGTATATTTAGTGCCACTGTGCTGCAACTCAGAGCAGATCTGAGTGTTGCCATTGAGATTCCTGACATAGCTATAGAATGCTTTGTGGTTGTCATTAGAATCAGTGGCGATTTTGTTTTCGTAACTAGCTTTGGAGGATTTTATCAGGGATCGCAGCTTCATACTGAGGCTGACCAGGGAGTTCCTCCACTCGTGGGATTTTACTTTCTTTTGCAACAGTTTCTTCCTTCTGTTGTACAGTTTGTTTATGGCAGAGGACCACCAGATTGGCTTCCTTTTTTTGGAGGATAGCATCTTGGTTCTGTTTGGGATAGCACGATCCATGCACTCATGTAAGTGCTTATTTGTGTAGGATTCAATAGTCATAACTGTATTGTCCATCTGCATGGGTGTCATGAAGTTCACCACTTCTGTCTTAAGAAGCATGAAGTTGGCTTTGGAGAAATTTTTTACCATGGTTTCCTTAATGGGGGGTTGGGGCAGGATCTGGATATCTAGGGTAATTAGCTTATGGTCGGATCAGACCAATGAGGTGTTGACTTCAGGTGTGGAACACCGGTCACTCATGTTGTTAATGACTAGATCTAGGATATTGCTGCCCCTGGTGAGGGTGTGGATAAGTTGATCCAGGGCATTGGAGTTTATGAATTCCAGAAAGCGTTGAGCGAAGGAGTTGGTACATGAGTAGTTTTCTCAGTTAATGGTGGGGTAGTTGAAATCGCCCATTATTAGGGTGTTTGGCTGAACCTTAATATTTTCCAGTACATCAAGAAAAGAGGAGTGAGAATCCTGGGGCATGGTGGGTGATCTGTAGCAAGCTACAATTTGGATTTCAGTTTTGCCCAGAGTTAGTTGCACTTTGGTAACCATGACTTCATTATGCTGAGCAACCAGCCTGGAGATGTGGATATCCTTAATGAATATGGACACACCTCCACCTTTGGTGTTCTGGTCCAGCTTACATGGCCGAAAAGTGTGGCATGAGTTATAGCCTGGTAGTGCAGGGGTGCTCTCTGGAGCCTTGAACCAGGTCTCAGTCACTGCACAGATATCGATGTTCTCCATTTTAAGGAGTGTCTTGAGTGAGTGCATTTTGAGATTTAGACTTCTAGCATTGAGTAGCATCACCCTCAGTTTTTGCTTGCCTGTACCTGTTACGGTGGTGAATTTGTCATTTGAACCTTGCCTAAAAAAGGCACTATAGGGGTGGCAAGAACCTTAGCCAGTATCTGGAATCCCAGGGGTGACAGGTGCAGGCCATCTCTGGCAAAGCATTATGGTCTGTTCACCATGTCATCCCAGGCAGACAGATACTGGATCCCTTTAGAATGGCACCAGAAGCTTAGCCAATTGTTGAAGTCAATCATTTTGTCCTTGTACTGTGGCATCATTTTGGGTGATGGCAGAATGCTACTCAGGGCTAGGGTCATACCTGCCTGGGCTACAAGATTGGAGAGCTCTTCCATGTCCCTTTTCATGTAGTTCAGGGAGGTACGTCTCAGGTCATTCACACCAACATGGACAATGACAGAGTCATATTTGTACTTGTTGTGGAGTGACCTGAGTGCGTGGGTTATGTGGCGGATCCTGGCATCCGACAGGCAGCTGAACAGTAACCTTCTCCTTGTTTAGCCTGGTGAGTGGGACATTAGTGTGCTTGACTACAGAGTCACCTATGATTAGTGTGTTGGGTACGTTGTTTAGCCTTATTGGTTGTGGTTGAGTGGCACACTGAGTCTGCGGGCTATGTGTCAATAAGCACAGTACCTACTACCAAATGTAGATGTTCGAGGAAGTAGTTTTGTACCCTACCATATGTAGATGTTCGAGGATCCACATTGCTGCAGTCCTAACTATTGGGTTAGCCGTCGTGTCAGTCGGCCCATAGTATATATATATGGCGTCGGTCACGGCGGGCGCATTAGCTGGCGTCAATGCGTCAGGGTACTAATGCGCATGACCGGCGTCATATCCTCAGTCTTTTCTTGCCCCAGATGTCAGAAGAGCCTAAAAGACAAGGCCAAAACCAAAACACACCAAACATACCTGCACCAAAAACATATACAATAATACAAAGGTACCAGAATATAATCTCACCTACACAACCACCCCTAAACACAGAGGGAAGGAGGGAGGGTAAATTGGACTGCAGCAATGTGGATCCTCGAACATCTACATTTATGGTAGGTACAAAACTGTACTATGTTCTTCATTCCACATTGCTGCAGTCCTAACTATTGGGTAGAATCCCAAAGCAGAGGTAAGGGAGGCTGGCAAATCATAAGGAAGCAGGAGCTGATAACATGCCTTGCAAAATAGCTGTGGCAAAACCAGCCCTAGACTTAGAGTAGAGAGGAAGGTGGTAATGCTTAGAGAAAGTATGCACTGAACTCCAAGTAGCTGCCTCCAAAATATCCTCAGTTGCCACCCCCCTTAGAAATGCTGTTGAAGTGGCAGTAGCCCTAGTGGAATGAGGCCTAATCCCAGCTGGAATCTCTTTGCCATGATGGGAATAACAAAATGCAATGCAAAACCCAATCCACCTAGAAATAGTTTGTTTTGACACAGGCTTGCCCTGCGAACTCAAAGCAAAAGAAACAAACAACTGCTGAGACTTTCTAAAATCCTTAGTCCTGCTTAAATAATAACGCAATTGCCTGTGTACATCTAAAGTGTGCAAAATCTTTTCCCCTTTATTTTGGGGATCTGCATAGAAAGTAGGCAAATGAATAGTTTGGTTTAAAGCCACACTAGAAACCACCTTAGGCATAAAGGAAGGATTAGTACGTAATGATACCCTATCCTTATGAAAAATCAAAAAGCTCAACCCTGTAACTCAGAAACCCTTCTTGCAGAAGTAATGGCCAACAAAAAAGCAGTCTTCCATGACAAGTATTTCAGGTCAGCAGTAGCTGCAGGCTCAAAAGGTAGTTTCTCCAACACAAAATTGAGATCCCAAGCAGGAGTAGGAGCTCGGGGGTCTTATATTCTTTGCCCCTAAGAAATTGCTTGAATAAAGGATGTGAAAACAATGGTGGGTCACAATCATAGTGAGCTGAAATTGCTGCAGCATGAATCTTAATGGAAGAGAAAGACAAACCTTTGTCCAATAACTCAGTAAGATATTGAAGAGCCACACTCAAATTAGGCTCGAAATCTCCAAATTCTGTGCTGCAGTCCAAAATAAAAATCTCTTCCATTTTTCTGCATACACTTTCCTTGTACTAGGTCTTCTGGCTTCCATAATCACATTTAAAACCTGTTGAGGAAGTTGAGACCTGCTGTCTTTCAAAACAGAATATGCCAGGCTGTTAGATGAGGAGTTTGAAGCTTGACATTGAGCAGATGACCGTCCCTCTGAGACAATAGGTGTGGAATCAAGGGTAAAGGCCATGGAGGCTTCCTTACCAGACTCCTCAGTAATGGGTACCAGTGCTGCCGAGGCCAATCTGGAGCTATTAAAATCATCCTTGGCTTGTCTTGTCTGACCTTTAGAAGCACCTATGGGAGAAGAGGCAGAGGTGGAAAAGCATACACATGAAGATTTTTCCAACTGAAAGAAAGAGCATCCACTTTCCAAGCTGTGTGATGAAATCCCTTCGTGCAAAACTTTGGCAGCTGGTGGTTTAGTGGAGAAAACAGATCTATGTCTGGAGTTCCCCATGACACTGTCAATTTTGAAATACATGAAGATCCAGTTTCCACTCGTGGGGATCCATGATTTGTCTGCTTAACACATCTGCTAAGGAGTTCTGTGCTCGGCAGAAACCTTGCCTGAAGAGTTAGTTGCAAGCTGAGCGCAGTCTCCCATAAAATCATTGCTTGCCTGCACAATGGGTAAGAATGTGTTCCCCTTGTTTGTTGATGTACCACATGACAGTTGTGTTGTCTGTTAGAATCAACACCTGCCCTGGAAGAAGTAACTCCTTGAAAGCCATTAATGCAAACTGGACTGCTAACATCTCTTTCATGTTGATATGTAGATGCTGTAGTCTGGCAGGCCACTTGTCTTGTATCCACTTTCCATCTAGATGAGCTCCCAAGCAATGTCTGAGGCATCTGTCGTTAGAATCTGACTTGCCTCTGGCTGGGTCACAGAGAGTCCCTTGTTTAGTTGATATTTCTGTTCCCACCACAAAATTCCTTTTGAATGCAAGGTATTATTTGAATGACAGTGTTCAAATCCTGTTAGTGCTGTGTCCATAGATTTTTGGCATAACACTGTTGCTTCCTCATATGCAGTTTGGCATTGGGAAGCACCAGAATACAAGATGCCATGAACCCTAAGGCTTGAAGGACTGTCCTTGCAGTCAGCCCGGACTGAAGAGATAATTGATGGAAGTAACTGGAAAGATTCTTTTGTTTGTCCGGGGTTAGAAAGGCCAGCTGGGCTGCTGTATTCAGTCTCACACCCAGAAAGCACATGTCTTGAGAGGGTACTAGACTGGACTTTATTTTTCACAGAATACCCTAGGCATCTTAGCACTGCTATGACATATTCCAAATGCTGTAGAAGGTCTTCCTTTTCTTGAGCCAGAATCAGGCAGTCGTCCAAGTAAGGATAGATTTGAATTCCTTTTAGCCTGAAGTAAGCTATCACTGGAGCCAGAACCTTTGTGAATACTGCAGTAGATAAGCCAAAGGCAATGCAGAGAACTGATAATGAGAATTTCCAGCTCAGCAGATACTTTCTGCAACTTAGTCTTATAGGCACATGAAGGTAAGCTTCCTTGAGATCTAAAGTTACCATCCAGTGATCTTTGCCCAGTAGAGGTAAAGCTGTTGTAACGTCAACATTTTGAACTGTGGAATGTCCAGATAAGTGTTGAGGATAAAATCCAAAATTGGTCTCCACGTGTTCCCCTTCTTTGGTACTAGGAACAGGCGAGAATAAAATCCTAGGCCCCTTTCTGGCACAGGAACTGACTGAATGGCTCCTATTTGGAGTAACAGAGAAATTTGTAGCCTCTGTTCTTTGTAGAGGAGGAATGTCTGGCATGCCTTTGAAAGGAGGCAAGGTATGGAAATAAAACCTGTAACCGTGGTGAATGATATCCAGAACCCATTTGTCTTGGGTAATTAAATCCCAATTTTCTTTGAAAAGAGACAGTCTTCCTCCTAGAGGTGCCGCCAGGCGAGAAGGTACTGGCAGCTGAAAAGGCAGGTCATTGGGTCTGCTACGAAAGGACTGACCCCTGCCCTCACCAGAAGTCTGAGCAGGTGAACTCCCTGTCCCAGGCCTAAAGAACCTTGAGCTCTGCCCTACCACGTCTAGACCTACCCCTAGACTGGGAATCATAAGCAGGATAAGTCCATCCCTTAGCAGGCCAATTTCTACTAAACTTGGAGGCTGCACCTGCAAAAATCCTTAACAGTTTGCATAGACTTAGCCTTGTCCTCCATTTTCTTTAAAACTGCTTCCACAGGCGAACCAAACAACACATCAGACTGTAAAGGAGCATCCAAAATCCTTGTCTTAACATGCTCAGCTAAGTTCTGATCTCTCAACCAGGCGTGCCTTGAAGAACAGAACCAGTGGCAGCCACCCTGGAGGCCTGCACAGCATCAAAACCACATTGCAAGGAATGTTTACCCACTTGTTCAGACACATGAACCAAATCCTGCAACTCTTTACACTCAATACCTTCCGCCAGAGCATCCACCTTAGATTTCAACTGTGAAAGAAGATAATTCTGATATTTTAACATGTGAAACTGACAATTCAACGCCCTCATGGCTAAAGTGGAAGAAGTATACACTTTCTTTCCCCATCTATCCAAAGCCCTTGCCTCTTTATCAGGAGGGACAGGATTTTTAACAACTGAGGCCTTCACACCTTTAGGCCCCTGAGAGACAGTTTCGGGTCTGCCATAGGACTCTTAAAATGTTACTTATGAGAGTCAGGCACCCTATAATACCTATCCGGTTTAACTGGGGCAGGTGGCAAAGGATCAGGATTCAGGAAGCCTCTGCAAACACATCTTCCACCACATTCAAAACAGGAGGTATAGCTAAAGGCCTATGCTGGGGTAAAAACAAGAATTCCCTAAGCCTTTTCCTGGAATCAGAGAAATCTTGCCCTTCCCATTTAAAATGCTCCCGCATGGAATGCAGAGTCTCTGAAAATGAAAAATCCTCAGGAGGAGAAGCTGAAGGAGTAGAATCATCCACATCAGAATCAGAATAAGGAGGGTACTCCTGCAAGTCTTCAGCCGAAGACTCAGAAGCCTCCGAAGCCTCCGAGCATTGCTCAAAACTCTCAAACTCAGGTTCCACCCTAGGCCTCTTATCAGGAGGGGGCATAGAACCCCTTATCATAGTAATCAAATCCTCTGCCATTTTAAGCATATGTTTCTTAGGCAAAGACCCTGAGGCACTAGGAGAAACCCCCACTGAAGCAAAACTTGGCCTGCCCCTCAAAGAAGCCTTGGAAACAGAAGGGGAGGCTCTAACCACCTTAGGAAGAGAAGGAAGAACAGCCACCTGAGAAGCCCCTCAGCCTGGCCTACTTCCTGAGAGGATACATCCTGTAACAGTAAAGTCTCTCCCTGAGACTCCAAAGAAACACCTGGCAAAACCTCCGGCTCCACTGAGCCTCTAAAGAACCGGCGTCTGGGACTGTCGGTTCTTCCACTCTAAACTTTGCTGCTTTGTCGGCGTCAGAGCATCCGGCGGCATTTTATAATTACAACGCTTCCCAAACACTAACCTGGCACAGTCTAACCTTCTCTTAATAGTCGTTTGTTAAATCTAGCACAAGCGGCATCCAACAACGTGCTCAGGCCCTAAACAAGGTATACACAAAGTATGGTAATCCCTATGAGGTATCTGTTTCCCACAAGAACAGTTATTCACTTTTCTGACATCCGGTTAAATACTGAGGCAAGAAAAAAAAAAATATTCTAGCCAACTTTGATTCGGTCTGAAACTCTGACTTCAGAAACTTTCAGAACGCCAACCTGCACTCGCAAAATTGCTTCTGCATCGGACCATGCGGCAAAAGACTGAGGATATGGCGTCGGTCATGCGCATTAGTACCCTGACGCGTGACCGACGTCAGCCATATACTTTGGTATTCGGGCCGACTGGACAGCGGACTACCCAATAGTTAGGACTGCAGCAATGTGGAATGAAGAACATCAAGAATTTACAGTGGTTTTTTTTGCTAGTCACCACGAAAAGCAGATGCCAGCAGCTCCTATCCTTTCTCTTTGGTTACCCATTATCCTCATACTGTTTCTGTGTATGTTCTCCTGTTCTGCACTTTACCCTTCCCTGAATTAATTTCTAGCCTCACTCATAATTGCCTTTCCTAGTGTACCTGCCCTATTTTACGGTCTTCAGACTCTTACATATTAATGTTTTTTTTATGTTTTGCCCTGCTTTTAGCTGCTAGTAATACATCTCTCTCCCCCTGAAAAGCCCCTCTCTATTGTAACTTATTTTAACCATACAGCACTGGGTTTCCTTCAAGTAAATCTACTTGTGTAGCTTGAGGCCAGTGTCCTTTTGTAAGCTTACTTCTGCTCATATTTTATTTCTTTTTATTTTATTTCTGGTGACTATACCTTTAGAAACTTTTTATCCTTGTCTCTCAAGCTAGTTTTTCACTCTTTTCTGATTGTTTCTATGACTTCATCTTGACCAGGGTGCTAGCCCCACTACATTCGCTCCCCTACCCTACCCCCATTTCCACACACCCCCATTACAATTACCTTTATACCTAACTATCCCTCCCCTTCCTGTCCCACTGGCCACTACAATTCCACTTCCTACCTATTGCCACAACTACCTTACTGTTCTGTCAATCTTGTCAACACCACTTCATCTATACCACTGTCTCTCTACCTACTCTATCTGATCATATTTTATTCCAACATGTATTACTTTCTAATATCTTCTACACTACTCCTTATTCTATCTCCACCTCTTAGCACTCCAATCTCTCTGACCCACTCCTATGTTCACCACCTTCTCACTCATACAACATATATCCAACTACTTCATCTTTTACTATCTCCCCTAATCTCTTTACTACCTCTATCTCAAGTCTATATAAACTATCTATAATACAGGTTTTTAAACCCTCCCACAAAGCTAAGTCAAAACTATACAAACTCCATCTAGCATCTACTACACACTCTCTCCTCACTAAAAACCTACTTTGTTCTGGAGATATTCATCCCAACCCTGGCCCCTCTTCTCTCCCCAAAACTACCTCTACACTGCCCCCATCTTACTCCTTTAACAGTCACCAACCTCAGTCACAACAATCATCTCCATCCAAATACTTAACTATTTACTCATTGAATATTCAGAGTCTAGCAAACAAAGTCACTGAGCTGCACTCATGGATAGCTCTCAATACCCCTCACATCCTCTCCCTATCTGAAACCTGGCTCAAGCCACACATCTCAAATAGTGAAATACTCCCACCAGGTTATAATATCTTCCGATCTGATAGACCTGTAAAAAAAGGTGGTGGCGTGGCCATTCCCTACTCAAACATTCTTAACCTCTCACCATACCCTTCCCCAATTCCTGACTTCCTGCCAGCTGAAATCATCATCCTTAACTGCCATCTGAATCCCCACAAAAAACTTGCAATTGCCTCTATCTACCTTCCTTCTGGTAACAATCTGCCCATTCTTGAAAACATCCTATCCTGGTTCTCCCACAACATTCCATATGAGACACTTATCCTTGGTGATGTCAGCATTGATTGGTCCAAACTCACAACTGACTCCCCCCAAGTCAGCATTCACCTACACGGCTTCCACCAACTTATAACATCTCCCACTCGCTTCCATAAAAATTCCTCTTCCAGCTCCATCATAGACTGAATCCTTACCAATTCCCCCCACCAATACCACAATCCCACCACCTTACCTGACTCCCTCAGTGATCATCTCCCTACCACCATCTTAAGACACTACTCCCATATTCCTAAACCCCACCTTATCAAAGACTGTCGAAAACTATTGACTTTCAATTCATCCCAATTTAACTCCATTCTCCACAACATAGATTGGTCCATTCTAAAACATCTCCCCCTAAACGATGCTGTAAGCACTTTCAATAGCATCTTCATGAATACTCTAAACTCCTTAGCTCCCTCTAGGAAGATCAGAGTAAAATCAAACCATGCTCCCTGGCTCTCCAAAGAGACTAGGTCCCTTATGAAAAAAAGAGATCATGCTTGGAAAACCTGGACTAAAACTAAACAATCACATTTTCTTCAAAAATACAAGCAACTGAGGAAGCTTGCAAAAAAACATACAACTAATGACAAAAAGTTATACTACAGCTCTGCTCAGCTTAACAACAAATCCAATCATCAAAAATTTTGGTCAACTCTCAACAACATCCTCTATCCTGGAAAGCCCTCTAATCCCTCCCCATACCCTAACTCTTCCTCTCAGGAAACAGCTACCCTCCTGAATAAACACTTTATCTCTTCCATCCAAAATATGGTAACCTCTAAGCCAAACTCTACTTTGACACCCACCTCTCCAAGTCCCACTAACACAACTTTGTTTTCTTTTGAGCCAGTTCCCATTACTTACATCAAATCTCTACTACTCAAGCTAAAACCTTGCTCTCCTTCCACTGACAATCTATCTCCTACATTCCTCAAACTTGCTGCTGACTCAATTGCCTATCCTGTATCTATACTAATTAATCGATCTATTCTGGAATCAACTGTCCCCACCCTTTGGAAATCTTTCTTCACTATCCCTCTTCATAAAGGTGGAAACTCCACTGACCCCTCAAACTACCGACCCATTGCCATTCTGTCCACCCTCTCCAAGATATTAGAAAAATGTATTCACTCACAGCTTCTCAATCACCTCCTCACACACCACTTACTTACCCCTACCCAACATGGATTTCGTCCTCACCACAGCACCACCACTGCCCTCCTCTTCTTCACTCATATCATTGCAGAGGCCCTAGACAACAATAAACTCATTTCCTGTCTCTTCCTAGATCTCTCCAAAGCCTTCAATACTGTCTCTTATCCTCTACTACTATCCAAACTCGCAAATCTCCACCTATCCCCCTCCGCACTTGCCTGGTTTAATAGTTACCTATCTGACAGGGAACAATCTGTCAAATGGCTCTCATCCTCCTCACCTTTCCTTCCCATCTCAACTGGTGTTCCCCAAGGCTCCATCTTGGGAACCCTTTTGTTTAACATCTTCACCAATCATCTTTACACCTCATGCAAAGAATCCTCCCTTATTCAGTATGCCGACGACTCCACACTTATATCCATCTCAAATAACATTCCTGAACTACACTCCCTGACCCAACAGGCCCTACTATCCACTGAACAATGGCTCTCTCACAACCTATTGATCCTAAATCCTAAAAAGACCAAACTCCTACTTTTCCTTCCCCGTTCTCTTTCTCATCACAAAACCTCCTTTTTTATTACATCTTCTAACAATACAAATATCCAACCTGACACCCACACAAAACTCCTACGGGTCATTATCGATGACGAACTCAAGTTCAACCTACACATACTCCAATGTATAAAAAAACAAACTAGAAACTAGGTCTGCTATATCGGAACAAAAAATTCCTAACCCCTGAATCTAGACTTACCCTGGGCCAGGCACTCCTCCTCCTTACGCCACCCCCGTTCTTACCAATATCCAGGCCTCCACTCTAAACAAACTGCAACAGACTTACCATAAAATAGACAGATTCATTACTAACTCCCCATACAACTCACACCACTGCATTTCTTTAAATTCTCTTCAATGGCTTGAACTTCCCCAGTTTCTGCTATCTTATCAATTTCATATGCTACAATCTATTCTTTATAAACCCTCCTTCTGTCCATCTCTATTTTCCTTAGTCTCCATCTACAACCCATCATGGACCCTCTGTACTTCTAACCAACAATTACTTGATATCTACCACCCAAAAAGGTCAGTAGGCAAACTACTCTACAAACATTCCCTTGCCCATGCTTGGAACAAACTTCCCCAGTTCAATCTCCCACACCTCACACTTTAAAAATGAACTAAAAGCTTATTTTCTCAATTCCAGAACCTGCTCTTGCCATGACCCTACCTAGTCTTCCTTCCCTTTATGTACCCTCAAAAGGACCACACTTAGTACCGCATTACACCTCTCTCTCCAATATGTCTACCAAGCATTTGCACAATTTTATACAAACAAAAAATGTTAATTGTTGACCTATTGAACTATATCAATGTAAAATTGTTACTTAATTACTTTTTAATGCAACTTTAACTTTATGCATGTATCCCAACATATGTGAATCGTTTTGCTATAACTGCTATTATATCAATATTGTTTAAAATTGTACTTGTTTTAAAATGTATTACTGGAGCTTTTCTCCTCGGGTCTCCACTGAAAATGGGCCACAAGTCCAGTGGACAAACCCAGTTAACAAATGTCAATAAATAAATAAATAAAATAAAATTTGGGTTGTGTTGGGGGGTGGAGGTTGATTGCATTTCTGCTTTGGATGTCTCTGTTGCTTGAGCAGATTATTATTGAGAGCCTCCGCAAATGTGTTTGTGTTTCTATGTGTGGATTTTGGTGGTGTAGATTTAGTGAGACTATGTGATGATTGTGGTGTGGTGCAAGTGTTTACCTTCTCCTCTTGAATGTCAAGTTCAGTCTTGATTGGAGAGAGCTTTACCTCCAAGATAAGTGCATCTCTCACAGGTTGTAGTGTTGGGTGGTAGGAGAGGGTTGTCTGTGTACATGAGGCAATTTCTACATTGCCCCAAGATGCCCAGATTCATCAGACAGACAGGAGAGAACACTGGGAGCTGACCCTTGGACATGCCTGAATAAAAAACTATTTTCCTCTAGATAAGTGAGGAAAGCGAGTACAAGAGCTGTTTTTCTCTAAGCAAGTGAAGAAAGTAAGTACCAAAACTGTTTTCCTCTAGGTAATGAGGAAGGCTGAGTACTGTAGTAATTAGTAGGTTATTTAGTACTTACAATTTCTGAACAAGTGCTGATCACAAATAAGCAAATTCAAGTGCTAAAACTAAGAATCTGTATCTGGACTAAACTAGTTACAGGAAAGGGGGGAAACAAGTGAAATGTGGGCTTTTAAATCAGAAAGTTGAGAGAGATGGAAAAACTGCCCAAACGGCCAATAACTACAATTTCTGGGCCAGAACCACTCCTTATGTGGTAGATAGGTTACCTAGTGCTTACTAGAAGGCTTCCCTCCAACACAGAAAGTTTGGGGGGGCTCAGAAGCTTACATACAGTCCTGGATACAGCAAATCTGAATCTGGACTACACTAGTTACAGGAAAGGTATTTTTATATACATATATACACATATATATATATATATATATATATATACACAGAAAAGTAGCTAAAACATCAGTCAAAACAATTCAAATGCAGTGCAAGCTTGCACACTTGAGTATGTAGCAATGTTAGACCAAACAGTTTAAAAAATGCAATTAAATTAAAAATGACTAAAAACAAGTGCAGAAGGAGTCTATTAGGTAGAATGAGGTAAAGAGATGGGACTGGGGGGAGTGTCCCAGATTAAATCTACAGTGGGGGCGGGCAACTGCAAAAGCCTCCAAATTTAAACAACACAGGAACAGGGAGGGTGGGTATGAGAAAACCAACACCTTCAGCAGAGATCTGAAAAACTATACAGTGAAGCAAAAATAACAGTGCACAACTCTGAAGTCAGCCAGCAATGATATAAAATTAGTCAAACAACAATTACCAGTACACAACTCTGAAGTGCCAGAAAAAATATACTCAGCTCTGTATATCTCCAGATAGTTTGAAGAGCACTCTGTCAGGACACAGGAAGGCTCCAGCAATGATATGCAGATACCAAACATGTGAGTAAATAAAATAAATAAATGTCTTGAATGTCCCACAAAGGGAAAAAAATTCAGTATTGCTAGGTAGAAGATCTGTAATTTTAATTTTCTTAGCCAACATTTAGGCATTACTGCTAAACACTGTGCTCTCTTTCAAAAGTCTGTGCTGAAAAGTAGTCATCAAAGAACATTTGCCCATCTCCTACTCTACGCATTTTATCACTCCAAAGTTAAAAGAAAAAAAAGGATTTGATCTTTCAACTCAAAAGTCACAAAACTAATCAGAAAATGCCAAGACTATCAGTTGACAACTACTGTTCCAGGCCAAAATATTCTACGCACTCTCAGTTCTAATGTCCTTTGTCAGTAATCCAGCCCACAGTACCAACTCTTCCTTTATAAACAAATACTACATTCACGCTTCTTTCTCCATACTCCGATTACTCAAACATTTTCCTTCTATCCCTCCCAGTTATATGTTAATTATTGTCCAAGATTTCCAACTTAGCTTCCGGGTTTATGCAGAAATATTACTTAATATGTCATCAACCTCATAGTGCCTTGTGTATGCTTCTAATACAAAATATTTCAGGCCAGTTTTTACCTTTTGAATTTTGATTTTCTAATAAAATCTTTGTAGATTCACCAGCTTCAATTACACATAAGATTACATCAAGGGCAGCAGCTTCTGTCCTTCTTTCCATCCTCCATGTGGTCAAGCAACTCTCTCTCAGTATACTGCCAGCTTTCAGTCCACTTGCTTGCTTTCAGCCTTCTGTCTCCTTCTGTAATGGATGCTGAACAAGCTACCACAAAGTAATCCTTCAGAACCAGCAGCAAAGAGTCCAATATTAAGTGTTTTATTAACATCCACTTTTCGTTCAAGAAAACTGAACTTCTTCAGACAAACATCAAAAGGTGACAAATGTAAAAAAACTCCTTAAATACACAATTAACAACACATGGTACATTTGAATGGACCAACCAACTGGTTAAAACTCGCTGACATCAATGTGTGGGAAAAAGCTGATCTCAAAGCTTCTTAAAGTGCTACTGCATACAAAAGTCAGGTCTTTACAAATTGTGTTTTGAAATCAAACAACTGACCAAAATAAAATGAAAAGTTATCAATGAAAATGTGTCTAAACATAAAATATTTAAAACCAAGAAAAACAAAACATAATAAATGGAACCGATTTGATGACAAAAATAAGAAGTAAAACATAAAAAAATAATAAGTCATAAAGGAAGAATAAAAATAAAAAATAATAAAATTACCTCTGCATGCTTCTGAGTTTCAAAATGCAAGCTAAACTAACTCTGTCGTTAAGACCTGGAGGTCTATATGAACAGAGTTTCAGCTATAAATCACTTCTAGGCGCTCTAATAATAGTTGAAAAGGACCCCCCCCTGATGTCGAAGGGAACCTGTCCTAACACCCTAAAAGTAAAACTGTGCTGAGGATGGTCATTAACATGTTTCGCCAAAGCGTTTTCACACTTGTTTTTCCTAATACAATATAAATGCTCATAGATTCTTTCATTGAAACCTCTGTCAGTCTTGCCCACATAGAATACTGGGCAAGACTGGCAGCAAGCTAAATAAACAACCGATCGAGATTTACAGTTGAATCTACCAACAGTGGAGAAAGAAGACCTAGCAATTTTGAATCTCGAACCAGTGGCAATGTGCCTGCACATGTTACAACATAACAAACATAACATAACAAAATATTTCGTAAGAGTTCCTATTCTAACACCATGCTACACTTTACTAGTGCCCACCCTGGGCACCAAAAAAGAGGGGTAGTCAAGGGGCAACTTGTGCGTGCTGCTCGATTGGTAACTGACGATGAACCCTTTTTAGAAGAATGTGAGTTTATTAAGGGATTGTTTCTACACAGAGGTTACCCAGACAAGTTTATTCATGACCTGGTTACTGAGGTCCAGACTAAAAGGTATGGGGGTGTTTATAAACCTATTTTACAAAGCAGTTTGTTCATAAGTTGTCCACTAGAACATTCACCTCCAGTTATGCCTGAAGTCTTTGTAGACAACAAGAAAGTAGACACTTCTATTTCTTTCATCACTAATTATAGTGCTGAGATTCACTTAATTAAGGAGGTGTTTGTCAAGAACTGGAGTATTTTCTGTTGTGATGATGCCTTACAAGCCAGGTTTGGTACTTTGCCTAGTTTTATATACAGGAGGGGTGATAACCTCAAACGGATACTAGAAACAAAAAAGGACACTCGTGTTAGAGTAGAGGGCACTTTCAAATGTGAGAGTTGCAACATGTGCAGGCACATTGCCACTGGTTCGAGATTCAGAATTGCTGGGTCTTCTTTCTCCACTGTTGGTAGATTCAACTGTAAATCTCGATCGGTTGTTTAGTTAGCTTTCTGCCAGTCTTGCCCAGCGTTCTATGTGGGCAAGACTGACAAAGGTTTCAACGAAAGAATCTATGAGCATTTATATTGTATTAGGAAAAACAAGTGTGAAAATGCTTTGGCGAAACATGTTAATGAACATCCTCAGCACAGTTTTACTTTTAGGGTGTTAGGACAGGTTCCCTTCGACATCAGGGGGGGTCCTTTTCAACTATTATTAGAGCGCCTAGAAGTGATTTGGCAGCTGAAACTCTGTTCATATAGACCTCCAGGTCTTAATGACAGAGTTAGTTTAGCTTGCAATTTGAAACTCAGAAGCATGCAGAGGTAATTTTATTATTTTTTATTTTTATTCTTCCTTTATAACTTATTATTTTGTATGTTTTACTTCTTATTTTTTGTCATCAAATCGGTTCCATTTATTATGTTTTGTTTTTCTTGGTTTTAAATATTTTATGTTTAGACACATTTTCATTGATAACTTTTCATTTTATTTTGGTCAGTTGTTTGATTTCAAAACACAATTTGTAAAGACCTGACTTTTGTATGCAGTAGCACTTTAAGGAGCTTTGAGATCAGCTTTTTCCCCACACATTGATGTCAGCAAGTTTTAACCAGTTGGTTGGTCCATTCAAATGTACCATGTGTTGTTAATTGTGTATTTAAGGAGTTTTTTTACATTTGTCACCTTTTGATGTTTGTCTGAAGAAGTTCAGTTTTCTTGAACGAAAAGTGGATGTTAATAAAACACTTAATATTGGACTCTTTGCTGCTGGTTCTGCTGACGTGGATTTTGTTTTATTCATTTTAGTTTGTTTCAACTTCTGTTGCTTCACAAAGTAATCCTTCAACAATTTTAAGGAAAAACGAATAATCACATTTTAACTAATTTATATCAATCTAACTCACAGGTGTATAGGGAGGACCTCTTCAAAGCACAAAAATGAAATCCCTATTTGCATCTAATAATATTGGAGTGGTTCTTTCCGAATAATTTTACTTTATTGTGTTACCACACTGCAGGGCCTTACTGGACTGTTCCACATAAAGAACAATCTATACTTTCATAGTGGAGCAGCTACTGAGCAAATGTACTCCTGCAACAGTGGCAGCAGGTTTCACAAATAATGTTTTATTTTTTTTGATTGTGTGTTTTCATCAGTTCTGTGGCTACATATACACTGGCCACAAACTATACAAAACAGAACATGCACAGCATGGAGTATGATCATCTCTATACTCATCTATATGCATTTTAGAATTACCTTGCAGATAAGGTAGCTTTACAGGACAATGGAAGATTTTGCACCATTTTGGTTGCTGGACCTAATGCTTGTCAGCAGAAATATAGCAAAAGACTGCCTAAAGCAATAACTGAATTTGGTGAATTTAAAAAAAAATATATATGAATCTGGATTATGTGGGGCAACACTATCCGGCTACATCTTTACTTAATATAACCCCCCAATGTCGCACAACTTCAGAGTAGGTTAAACAGAGCCTCAGTGGAGTAGGTCTTGATGGAGTAGCCAGATACCACTAGCAGATAAATGCCTCTGCACTACAGTGTTGTATGAGATGAAGTTCACAGCACTCGAAGGGTCCGTCTTTGAATTCTATTAGCAGTGCTACTTATGTAGTACTACATGAACTGCATACTTTTTGCACAGCACACGCATGCATCACAAACAAATCCAATGTGCTTTAATTTAGCCTGCATTAAGGCCTGTTGCATGGTTTGTTATGAACTGCATCTCAGTTTTTTATGCAACATACCATGTCTTTCTGCATTTTTCCAAAGAGATCACATGATATGTCTGTATTGAAGGATGGGAATTATGGCAAACAAAAATTAAAGAGGATGGCAGCACGTAGGTTTACATGAATGATGTGGCTTGCTTCTGGAAAAATGTGACATTGGTTTCTTAATCTTGTATTACCACACAATGAAAAATATGATGTGACTGTAAAGGAATTTGGGGGGGGGTTAAGAAAAATGCTAACACAGAGTTTTGGAAGCAATCAACTGTTGCTTGGGAAGAGGGAGAGTTAAGAAGGTTACGATAAAATAGTATATTAGCCTTCCAAAAAGGAATGGAACCACCAGAATGTACAGTTTACTGTAACTGCAATTCAATTACAATGAAATAGCCAACGCTCACTTTGTATAATTAAGGGTATAACAAGTGGGACACAATGCATCTTAAACTATATGAGCTGGGGACAGGAATAAAATCTAATTCATAGCAATGAGAAATGAAAAAGAGGCATAGTAAAAGTAACATATGCTTTATTATGAAAAGATATTTGTGATTTACGTTGTTTGTATAATTTAATGGCTCTAAGTTCACATTTCCTTTGCTGATGGTTTTAATAAAACACAAATAACTTTCATCATACAAGCATTATGGGATCTTAATTACTCACCTGACTTATTGACAAATTAGGAAAATGGAACCTCAGTTTAGTGTTTTATCTGAATTGCCTGCCCATCCAATGTATAACTGTAGTGTCAATAATAAAATAACAGCTCTAGTCCTAGATATGGGGACAAAAGTATTGGCATCAGTTGTAAATGTACAACTTGCAGAAATACTAACACTGTATACCCCTTCCTCTACAACATACATAGTAAATTAATTTATTTTCCATCCACTGTTTGTACACACTTTACCCACTCCTCTTGGTTTTTTAAGACTTCCCCTATCTTGGGTAAACATTCATGTATCCAATGTCTCTTGTACACAGCCACTTCCACATTCACTCATTCATTCTCAATCTTCCATGCCTCTTCCAATGCATTCCAGTATATTTCCCAGCTGTATTTACAGCAACTTTAATTATGCCCACTACCACATAAAAATGCAGGGAATGGAACAGCACAGAACTTGGGATGAGCTGACTTTCTTTCTAAATATTGTTGCAATAGTCATGTGGCCTGTACAGGCTGACTCCAGTGACACGTCACCTACTAATTCATCACAGACTGACCTGCTGAAGGTCAATGCAAATGTGGTCAAACTGGCCAGCTCTTAAACAGTGTCTGAATCAAAAGCTGCTGTCAAATCAGCTATTTATCAATAAATAGGTCAAAACTAGCCAGGATGCTTGAAACATTTATGACAATATCTACTCCTTGCTAGAAGAGCTAAATGATGTCAGATAATGACAAATGACTGCCATGTAGTAAATTTTAAATGGAGGAGGTCTGTTATAACTAAAAACTTCATGCTCCACACTACAACATTAGTCCCAACAAAAACTTTTAAAGGGTATTTGCCTAATATGATCAGAAGGCTTGGTTAAATGTCTGTAAAAAATAGAACCTGAATCATGAAAAAATGTTTATTCAAATACTACACCACGAATGCAGGTCCTTCTGTGATAAAGTTTAACTATCAGAAAGTACAGTTGTGTAAGTAAACTGATCACAACAGGAGATGTTCGAACGATCACTGCTGTAGTAGTCTTAGCTACATGGTTTATGTCCTATGAAGGATAAAACAGTCGCCCATCTTACAAAGCTTAATGGCACCTTCCACGTCCCCAAACTATCACAGAGCTCTAGCGGTGCTGTCTAAAAGACAAGGTTGACTGCCATGCCCTTCAGAGCTCTCCTGCCAACACAGAGAGGGAGGCTGAGCCCTAAAAGGACAATGCTATGAAGAAAGAAAAATAAATCAGTGGTAGCATTGTCGTCTCACAGCAAGAGGTTCCCCAGTTCGATTCTTGGCTGGGGTGCCTTCTGTGTAGAGTCTGCATGTCCTCCCTGTGTTCATGTGGGTTTCCTCCCACATTACAAAGACATGCATCTGGAATATTTCTCCCCGGGCCTCTGCTGAAAATTGGCTTTGTTCCAAGTCTGTCTTTCCTGGTTAACAAATGTTAAATAAAATAAATAAAAAAATAAATAACCACACCCTAGCATAAACAACACACAGAAAACACAAAACAAAAAAAAACTCCCTCTACTCCCATAAAATAGCCAAAGATTGGAACACCCTTCTTCAACAGATAAATAAAAACCCCAACCTGTCCACATTTAAAACTACCCTGAAAGACTACTTAAATGATAATTGGCTATGCCCCTATATTGCTCCCAACTAATATTCTTCCTATTTTTCCCACTCATCTCACACATGACAGCCCAAATAGTGCTCATCCCACATAGGGCTATCCCACTATCTGTCTTTTCTTTATTAATCTTTGTTCCTTCAATGACTTAACTTGTAAAACTACATGACCAATTTTGGTCTTTCAGAAGTGACTCACCTTGTAAAGCTACATGGCTTATGTACCTCATATATACTGTAAAAAAAAGTATTCCTGTATGCCTGAAACATGCATGTTTATATTGTATTTCTGTTGTTATATGCTGCTATAATACTTTCATAAGCTCATTTACATATTGTTAGCAATGTACTACTTAAACTAAGTTTACTGCATGTACCTTAATGTTCTTTTTGTTGTGGAGTTTTTCTCCCCAGGTCTCCGCTGAAAACGTTTTTTTTTTTTCAACCCAGTCGGACACTACCTCGTTAACAAATGTAATAAATAAATAAAAATAAAATAAAACAATAAAAAACAGGGGGGGACGGCTACTGCAGCAGTGACCATTCAAGCACCTAGTGTCACGGTACGTTTACTTAAAACAACTCTACTATGTTCATCATACTGATCAGTGCTGCAGTAGCCTTAGCTATATTAGTAGGTTACCCCCACTTACTACATTTGGGAGGTGGAAGTTGAAGAGTCCAGGAGACCCTGGAGCATGGTCCTTGCAAAGCTTGATCTAGACCGAGACAAGGAATCAAGTATGTAATACTTTGTAAAAGCATGCACAGAGGACCGCTCTTTTGTTTCCCCATTGCCAAGGCCTTAAGGGGTGATCTAAATTTAAAAAACCGGAGACACAGCTGTTCTTCTTCTAACTCACAAGAAATGAACACCTGGAAAAACTATGCACCTCCTTGGAGAGTAGGGACTGTTGTGGTGTCAAGGAATTTTCCATGCAGCGAGGTTGAGTATTTTCAGCTGACTGTGAAGAGTTTTGTAGCTGTTCTGAGTCAGTAGAAGAGGCATTAGAGGCAGGGACCAGGGAGGAGTATGTGTTAGGCTCCTCAGGAGTGGATACCAGTGTTGCCTTGGCCAATCTGGAGCAATCAGTATCATCCTCGGTTTGTCTGTTCTGCTTTCAAAAGCACCTTGGGCAGAAGGGGCAGAGGTGGGAATGCATAAACTGTCCATGCTGTCCAACTGAATGAAAGGGCTCCACTTTCCAGGCCTTTGGATGAAAGTTCCTTGAACAAAACTTTTCAGTTGATGGTTCCTGTGGGAGGCAAAAGATCTATGTCTGGCCTCCCCACGCTTGGATTATCTCTGTAAACACCTGAGGATGTAACTTCCATTCATGTGGATCTGTCATATTTCTGCTTAGAGTGTCTGCCAGTGTGTTTTCCAGTCCTGGCAAGTACTGTGCTTGAAGTTCGATTTGTCTTTCCAGAGCCAAGTTCCAAAGAGTCATGGCTAGTCTGCACAAGGGGTATGAATGTGTTCCTCCTTGTTTGTTTATGTACCACATTACTGTGGTGTTGTCTGTTCTTATCAGTAATTGTCCTGGATGCAGGAAGTCCTGAAAGCTGTAATTGCATTTATTACTGCTAGCATTTCTTTTGATTGATGTGAAGGTGCTTTTCCTTTTGGGACCATCTGCCCTGAATGCACCTGTCCTTCATGTGCGCCCCCAGGCGTAATCTGAGGCGCCTGTGGTTATGACTTGTTTTGCTTGCGGCTTGCACAATGGAAGGCCTGTGTTTACTTGACATGCTTGGGCCCACCATAGAAATTCCTTTTGCAAACATGGAATTATTGGTATAATTGCTTCCAAACTGTGACTGTGCTGAGACCATAGATTTTTAGGTACCATTGAAGTTTCCTCATATGCAGCTTTGCACATGGGATTAGAAGAATGCAAGATGCCATGAATCCCAGAGCCTGCAGGATTTTCCTTGCAGTAAGCCTGGTACTTTTTGCTAGTGTTTGGAAGTACTGAGATAGTTGCCCTTGTTTTTCTGGCGGAAGATATGCCATCTGGGTGTTTGTGTCCAAGTTGGCACCCAGGAAGGTTATTTTCTGAGATGGTGTTAGCCTTGATTTCTCCTTGTTGATGGTATATCCCAGAGAAAGCAGTAACCGTGTCACATGCCAGATGTTCCAGTAGTATGCGTTTGCTGTCCGCTTGGATCAGGCAGTCGTCCAGATAAGGGTAAATTTGTATCCCTTGAAGTCTGCAGTAGGCAATCACTGATGCCAGGCACTTTGTGAATACTCTGGGCGCAGTAGATAAGCCAAAGGGCAATGCAGAGAATTGATAGTGGATTGAACCTGCAAGAAATCTGAGGTATCTTCTGCAGCTTTGTCTGATTGGGACATGCAGGTATGCCTCCTTGAGGTCCAATGTTACCAGCCAAAACTCCTTGCCCAGCATGGGAAGAAGTTGCTGTAATGTGAGCATCTTGAATTTTGTGCAGTAGGAATGTGTTTAGGATGGATAAGTCCAAAATGGGTCTCCAGTCGGTTCCTTTCTTGGTACCAGAAAAAGTCTTGAATAAAAACCTTGACCTTGTTGGAGTGTAGGTACCTTTGTATAGCTCTCATGTTTAGGAGCTTTGAAATTTGCAGTTGTGCCTCTGCCCTTTGATTTTGTGGCAGGTTTGGCATGCCTCTCATTTTTGGAAGAGTGTGAAATTGAAATTTGTAGCCTCTGTTTATAATGTCCAGTATCCATTTGTCTGTTGTGACAATATGCCAATTGCTTGCAAATAATGCTAGTTTCCCTCCCAAAGGTGCTGCCAGCTGAGACTTGCTTGGCATGGAAATGAGGGAGTCATTGGGTTTGCTTCCTGTATTGTTGTGCACTGTCTTCACCACCTCTTGGTGCTGGAGATTGCCTTTGTCTGCCTCTGTATGATCCTTGTGATTGCCCTCTGCCCCTTGTGCATCTGTATCTACCTCTTTGGGGCTTGTCAGTGGCTGGAAAGGACCAGTTTTTTGAAGGCCAATTTCTGCTAAAACGTGGTGGTTGGACCTGTAAGAAAGCCTTGACAGTTTGCATAGATTTGGCTTTTTCTTCCATTTTCCGTAGTATGTCCTCAGCATTAGTACCAAATAGTACATCCTTTTGTAAAGGAGCATCAAGAAGTTTAGCTTTCACATGATCAGGTAAATTTTGTTCCCTAAGCCAGGCATGTCTGCGAATGACTGATCCTGTAGCAGCCGCCTACTGGAAGCCTCTAGGCATCATAACCACATTGTAAGGTGTGTTTACCCACTTGTTCAAGACTATGCATCATATCCTGTAACTCTTTTAAATCTGGTTGTTCAGGTTGAGACATTTTGTTCCTTAATTGTGATAACAGGTACTGTTGATATTTAATCATATGAAACTGACAGTTTAAGGCCCTCATGGCTAGGGTGGCCGAGGTATATACCTTTTACCCCACCTTTCTAGAGATCTGGATTCCCTTTCTGCAGGGAGTGGATTCTTGGCAGTGGAGGCCTTTAATCCCTTGGGGCCTTGTGAAATGGTTTCAGGGTCAGCATTATGGCCTTTGTAGAGAAATTGGTGAGAGCTGGGTACTCTGTAATACCTATCAGGTTTTACTGGTGCAGGAGGCAGAGAATCAGGGTTAAGGCAAGCCTCAATAGACATCATCCAGTACATCCAAACGGGGGTATAGCCAGAGGTCTGTGCTGAGGTAACCAAAGAAATTCCTAAGTCTTTCTTGGAATCTGAAAAGTCTTGGCCTTCCCAATGGAAGTGTTCCTCAAAGTGTGCAAGGTTTCCCCAAAGAAAAATCCTCAGGAGGATACAGAAGGAATGGACTGTTCTGCATCCGAATCCTCAAAAGGGGAGTAAGAGTGTTCCTCTGCATCAGAATGTTCTGATAAAATGGATCCCTGATCAGAAGAGGGAGATTCTTCCTCCACTCTGGGTCTCTTGTCAGGAGGGGGCTGAGAACCTCTGATAAGAGTAATTAAATCCTCAGCCATTTTAAGCATCTGTTTCTTAGGCATGGGTCCAGGAGATGGGCCCTGTGCAACAGGCCTCGTGGGATGCCTGGCTGCTTTGGCTTTAGTAAAAGCCTTTATTGAAAAAGAAGATGAGGGCCTAAATACACCATGGGTGGAGGTGGACCTGTCCACATTAGTAGGCTCGACATTAGCAGGGGCTTCGGTTGTAGTCTGGGAAAGGGCCGAGGACCCAGCGGTCTCGGGTACAGAGGACACCGCCAAAGGAGTGTCGTCGGTAGTCAGGGACTGCAAAGGCGTCTCGCTGAGAACCGGACCACGTGTAGCCTGTTTTGGCGTGGTGTCGGCGGGGACCGCGGGTCTCGCGTGTCGGTCCTTTTCCTTGCGTTTTTTGGACAAAACGGTAGTCCGAGTGTCCGACGACATTTTATAATCAAAAGCTTTACCAAAGTAGTGTTGGGCGAACTCCGACGCTGATAGTGCGTTTATTGAAGGTAGCGCAAAAGCGACAGCCCGAGACGTCGTGGTCTGGGCCCAAACAAGGTATGCAAAGGGAATGGAAATCCTTATGCGGTATTTGCTTCCCACAAGAAATACAATTATTAACTTTTTCTGACATCGGTCTGAGGCAAGAAATGTTTCAACGGGTACTTAGCTTTAAAGAAGACTTGGTTCCAATTTTTTCGTAATTCAGGAGCTGGCCGACCGGCACTTGCGAACTGCTTCTGCTTCGGGCACCGCGCGGCAAAAAAGACTGAAGAACATGGCGTCGGCTGTGTCTTATATACTCTGGCCTTACTGACGTCAGAAGAGTAAGCGATGACAACCGACGCCGGACCAAGACTTTGGAATTCGGCCAACCGAGGGACCACCTGACGGCTGAAAACCCATCTGTGATTACTGCAGCTGTATGCACGATGAACATCAAGTGGGACACAATGCATCTTAAACTATATGAGCTGGGGACAGGAATAAAATCTAATTCATAGCAATGAGAAATGAAAACGAGGCATAGTAAAAGTAACATATGCTTTATTATGAAAAGATATTTGTGATTTACGTTGTTTGTATAATTTAGTGGCTCTAAGTTCACATTTCCTTTGCTGATGGTTTTAATAAAACACAAATAACTTTCATCATACAAGCACTATGGGATCTTAATTACTCACCTGACTTATTGACAAATTAGGAAAATGGAACCTCAGTTTAGTGTTTTATCTGAATTGCCTGCCCATCCAATGTACAACTGTAGTGTCAATAATAAAATAACAGCTCTAGTCCTAGATATGGGGACAAAAGTATTGGCATCAGTTGTAAATGTACAACTTGCAGAAATACTAACACTGTATACCCCTTCCTCTACAACATACATAGTAAATTAATTTATTTTCCATCCACTGTTTGTACACACTTTACCCACTCCTCTTGGTTTTTTAAGACTTCCCCTATCTTGGGTAAACATTCATGTATCCAATGTCTCTTGTACACAGCCACTTCCACATTCACTCATTCATTCTCAATCTTCCATGCCTCTTCCAATGCATTCCAGTATATTTCCCAGCTGTATTTACAGCAACTTTAATTATGCCCACTACCACATAAAAATGCAGGGAATGGAAGAGCACAGAACTTGGGATGAGCTGACTTTCTTTCTAAATATTGTTGAAATAGTCATGTGGCCTGTACAGGCTGACTCCAGTGACATGTCACCTACTAATTCATCACAGACTGACCTGCTGAAGGTCAATGCAAATGTGGTCAAACTGGCCAGCTCTTAAACAGTGTCTGAATCAAAAGCTGCTGTCAAATCAGCTATTTATCAATAAATAGGTCAAAACTAGCCAGGATGCTTGAAACATTTATGACAATATCTACTCCTTGCTAGAAGAGCTAAATGATGTCAGATAATGACAAATGACTGCCATGTAGTAAATTTTAAATGGAGGAGGTCTGTTATAACTAAAAACTTCATGCTCCACACTACATTAGTCCCAACAAAAACTTTTAAAGGGTATTTGCCTAATATGATCAGAAGGCTTGGTTAAATGTCAGTAAAAAATAGAATCTGAATTATGAAAAAATGTTTATTCAAATACTACACCATGAATGCAGGTCCTTCTGTGATAAAGTTTAATTATCAGAAAGTACAGTTGCGTAAGGAAACTGATCACAACAGGAGATGTTCGAACGATCACTGCTGTAGTAGTCTTAGCTACACAGTTTATGTCCTATGAAGGATAAAACAGTCGCCCATCTTACAAAGCTTAATGGCACCTTCCACGTCCCCAAACTATCATAGAGCTCTAGCGGTGCTGTCTAAAAGACAAGGTTGATTGCCATGCCCTTCAGAGCTCTCCTGCCAACACAGAGAGGGAGGCTGAGCCCTAAAAGGACAATGCTATGAAGAAAGAAAAATAAATCAGCGGTAGCATTGTCGTCTCACAGCAAGAGGCTCCCCAGTTCGATTCTTGGCTGGGGTGCCTTCTGTGTAGAGTCTGCATGTCCTCCCTGTGTTCATGTGGGTTTCCTCCCACGTTACAAAGACATGCACCTGGAATATTTCTCCCCGGGCCTCTGCTGAAAATTGGCTTTGTTCCAAGTCTGACTTTCCCGGTTAACAAATGTTAAATAAAATAAATAAAAAATAAATAACCACACCCTAGCATAAACAACACACAAAAAACACAAAACAAAAAAAAAACTCCCTCTACTCCCATAAAATAGCCAAAGATTGGAACACCCTTCTTCAACAGATAAATAAAAACCCCAACCTGTCCCATTTAAAACTACCCTGAAAGACTACTTAAATGATAATTGGCTATGCCCCTATATTGCTCCCAACTAATATTCTTCCTATTTTTCCCACTCATCTCACACATGATAGCCCAAATAGTGCTCATCCTACATAGGGCTATCCCACTATCTGTCTTTTCTTTATTAATCTTTGTTCCTTCAGATGACTTAACTTGAAAAACTACATGACCAATTTTGGTCTTTCAGAAGTGACTCACCTTGTAAAGCTACATGGCTTATGTACCTCATATATACTGTAAAAAAAGTATTCCTGTATGCCTGAAACATGCATGTTTATATTGTATTTCTGTTGTTATATGCTGCTATAACACTTTCATAAGCTCATTTACATATTGTTAGCAATGTACTACTTAAACTAAGTTTACTGCATGTACCTTAATGTTCTTTTTGTTGTGGAGTTTTTCTCCCCAGGTCTCCGCTGAAAACGTTTTTTTTTTTTCAACCCAGTCGGACACTACCTCGTTAACAAATGTAATAAATAAATAAAAATAAAATAAAACAATAAAAAACAGGGGGGGACGGCTACTGCAGCAGTGACCATTCAAGCACCTAGTGTCACGGTACGTTTACTTAAAACAACTCTACTATGTTCATCATACTGATCAGTGCTGCAGTAGCCTTAGCTATATTAGTAGGTTACCCCCACTTACTACATTTGGGAGGTGGAAGTTGAAGAGTCCAGGAGACCCTGGAGCATGGTCCTTGCAAAGCTTGATCTAGACCGAGACAAGGAATCAAGTATGTAATACTTTGTAAAAGCATGTACAGAGGACCAAGCCGAAGCTTCTAAAATACTTTTAGAATCCAACCCTTTCCAACAACACATAGATGAAGCCAAGGCCCTGGTACAGTGGGCCTTGACCCTGCCTAAAATAGTTTTGTTGTGATGAGTATAACAAAAGATAATAGCCTAAGACTACCATTTGGAAATAGCCATTTTTGACACAGGCTGTTCCTTCTTCTAACCTTCACAAGAAATAAACACCTGATACTAAGATCTGAAAGATTAAGTTCTGTCAAGATACTCCCACAGCTGTCTGTGGACATCTAGTGTATGCAGTACCCCTTATCCATCATGTTTGGGTTCAGGAAAGAAAATGGGAAGATGGATAGTTTGGCTTAAATCAGATACCACTTTAGGCATAAAAGATGGATTTGTTCTCATAGAAACCATACCTCTGTTGAAAATAAGATATGGTTGACTCACCATAAGAGCTTGCAACTCAGATGCATTTTTGCAGAGGTCACAGCAATCAGTACAACTGTTTTACATGTTGAGAACCTCAAGTCAGCCAGGTTACCTGGCTCAAATGGAGCATTAGCTACTCTAACACAAAATTAAGATCCCAAGGAGGGGTCACTGGTTTTCTTGGAGGCCTCTTATGAAAAACCCCTTTGAAATACATTTTGACATGAGAATGGATTGAAAGAGGAGGATCCATTGACAGACATGCTGAAATGGCCAATAAATGAACTTTGGTAGAAGAGTTGGAAATGCCATAGGATAGTAATTCACACAAATATTGTAAAACCAGAGAACAAACAGCCCTGAATGGGTGTTGGTTATGTTTTTGGCACCAATTAGAAAGCCTTTTCCATTTGCTAATATATGATTTTCTAGTAGCAGGCTTTCTTGCCTCCATTAGTATTTGCTAAACATCCTCAGTAAACAGGTGCCTAAAAGGAACTAAGCCCTTATTATCCAGGTAGCCAGTTGAAGTTGATTCTGTTCTGGACACCCACTCTTCTTGTGTGAGCAGATATAGTCTGCGATGAAACTTGTGGTAACTGCCCTGACCATTTTCAAAAGAATAGACAACCATGGTTGCCTGGCCAAGAAGGAAGTCACAACAATGATCTTGGGGAATTCTTTCTGAATCTTCAGAGGTACACTGGATATTAGTGGAAAGTGTGGAATATCACACAGGAACACTCCTGCTCAAAGAAAAGGTATCCGTCTTCCACACCTTCTTGCATGGAGTCCTGGAGCAGAATCTTGCCAGCTGATTGTTTAGAGAGGAGGCAGAGAGGTCTACTTGAGGAACTCCCCACAGATGGATCAAATCTTGGAAGACTCCTTGATTAAGTTTCCATTTGTGAGGGTCTGCTCTTGTCCTGCTCAGCTTGTATGCCACACAATTTTGCTCTAAGCAAAAGTAGGATGCCCGTAGAGTGAAAGTTTGCTTTAAAGTTATCTCCCAAGCTAACATAGCTAGTATGCAGAAAAGGTATGACCTGGTTCCCCCTTGCTTGTTGATTTACCACAAGACTGCTGTATTGTCTGTAACAACTGAAGAGGTTCCGGGACCAAAGATGATTAAGAGAGTTGAGTGCATCAGTCAGGGAAGGAATCTCTTTCATATTTCTGTCCTTGCATCTGTCCCTGGTGTCTCACATATCTTGCACTTTTAACCCATCTGAAATTGCCCCCCAAGCAAAGTCCAAGGCATCTTTGGTGACTGACTGCTTTGGTACAGGGAGGAAGAAGGAGAGACCTAGATTTTAAGATATCTGTTATCCACTCCAAGTGATTTCTCTTCTCACACACCCTAGCACTGGGATCTGAAAAGGCAATGGGTGTTGGTGCTTGGACCAGAGAGAGTTCAAGATACCACTGCATTTTTCTCAAGTGGAGTATTGCTAGGGGTATCATGAGAATCAAAAGCCATAAGACCTAAAATCCTAAGGTATTCCCTTGCAGTGACCAAAGTCTGTGGAAGAAATGTATTTGAAGCATGGTGTCTACTTGACATCCCAGAAAAGACAATTCTGTGAGGAGTCAAGAAAGACCTTTGAATGTGATCTCTGAATTCCAGCTTGTGTAAGAGATCTCTCACCCAAGTGAGAGAGATTACTGACACTGTGAAAAATAGTCTGCAAAGAGAAGCAAGTTGTCTAAATATATAAAAATGTTGATAACCTGTAGTCTGCAATGCACTGTAACTGGAACTAGACACTTCGTGAGCACTCTTAATGCAGTGGCTAATCCAAAAGGTAAGGGAGAACACTGATAATGTGATCTACACACACAAAACTTAAGAAAGTCTACATGAATAGGAGTATGATGATAAGAATCTTTTAAATCTAGTGTTATCAGGAAACTTGGAAGAGGTAACAGGGTGTGAAGTAACATAATTTTGAATGTGGTATCACAAGCAGGTTTAGGAAAGAAAGATCCAAATTTGATTTTAAAGCATTTCCTTTCTTTGACACTAAAAACATCACTGGATAAAGCTCCTTTCTCCCCTGGGAAGGGGGAACTAGTTCTATCATTCTCTGAGACAGAATGTGATAAAGGGCATGTAGAAACAAAAAAGTATGGTCTGGTGGATGAGGAATTACTCCCTGGAAAGAGGAATGCCCTCCCACTGCCATCTGTAATCTTGATGAATGACCTTCAGAACCCTTTTGCCTAAAACTATCTGTTGCCAAACAGAAAAGTGGAAATTCAGACACTTTCTGGAAGAAAAAGAGGCTGCCAGGGTGGGAAGGGGGAAACAAAGCCTCTTAAACAGTCATTCTGACTTAATGGACTGTCCTTGGTTTTGTGAGTTTCCAGAATTCCTTTTCAAACTTCCTTGCCATTTCTTCTTAAATGTCTGTTTACCTGCACTTTGTTGAGACTGTTTTATTTTGTCCCAAAATTTCATGAGGAGTTAGAGAATGCCTTGGAAAATTTGGAAAAGCAGGTCTGAAAAATCAGAGATTCCCTGTATCACCCCCTTTCACCAAACTTTTTGATCACCTCTGCACCAGAGAGGCAAAAAATAAATCTCTATTTACAGGATAATTTCAAATATCATTTTTATCATCATCTGGGAGGTTACAAGAACATGGCTATGGAAACCTCCTCAAAACAGTACCAGTGGCCATAGCCCTGGAAGAACTATCAAAAGAATCACTGTTTACAATGAGTTGTGATGTGGAACAGTAGAAGAAATGAAATAATTTAAAGCAGATTTTCCTCACAAGAAGAAACTGCAGGAAAATATTCCTCATAGTTTCACAATTAGTCAGGACAACCCTTAACATAGGTTCATAGATTAGTACTAGGCTAACTGCCCTTGTAGGTCATTTTAAGCCTAGATAATTATTCCTTGTGAGAATCAAACCCTGCACTTTGTGTTTGTAAGGTAAATACCTTAACCATCATGCCAACCTCCAACCCCAACATATGAGACAGACAACTGAAAATTCTGAAAATCAAAAATGCAGAAGCATACATCTTTTCCCCATACGTATCAAAAATCTTCACATCCTCATCAGAAAGATAAGGACTGGAATTAACTTAATATTTAGCACTAGACGGATTAACTAACGCTATAGATGGTTCATCAGGTTTGGGAAGAGAGCAAAAAAAAAACTTAAGACTGAGAAATTTTATATGTTCTATCTGCCTTTTTATGGGCAGATGGCTGACTATCAAGAAAACTGTAAGCAGTAACGTGCACATCCTCCAAAGCTGACAGAACTAAAGGAATGGGGTGCAGGTTCTGGAAATTTCTTCTCCAACAGCTCATAGTATTTTCTTAGGGAATGAGACACCTCAAAGTTCTGCCACTGAAAACACTGATACATTCTACCAATAATCTCAGAGAAAGAGACACCCCCCCCCACTCCCACACACACACACATGGTAAGAGCCAAGAATGTGATATAAAAGAATGTGAGCAAGAGGGAGTGTATAAATATTTGGGAACTGATGAAGGATCAACAATAAAACATAAACAAATGCCCTGTTACTGTTGTGTTCTTAAACACCACTGTCTTTCTAATTGCTTGACCCTTATGTTAATTTGACCATATATATCGTTCCCTCCTTTCACTGGCTGGTGTGAGTAAGCACAAGATTATCATTTTGTGAAATCACTCCCCTTCAACTATTTAAATTTATTGGTCATCCCACTATATTCCATAGAACCAGAATACAAAAGTGCCCACCCCTTTCAATCTAGCTTGCTCTTTTAAAAATAGTGTCTCTCCACTAAAACTTAACTTTTTATACAGCTAAAACTTAAGTTACCCACTTTCATATCTGACTGCTTAGTGCACACTGCAGTGTTTAGGATAAAACATTTTTTCATCTTACCTTTAAGTATCTATTGCAAGACCACCAGTTATTGCAGAGCCCACGTTCTGCCTCTCAGTAGTCATCTTAGGATTAGTGCTTCTATTTTCTCCTGCTGAGAGATGGAATACAGGGACTTTATTTCTTGGAGACTGCTGATCACCAGAAAGCCTAATAACTGATTTATAGGTGACAGCTTGGAATCTCTGCTTATATTCTGATCATGGTGAGAGAAGGAGAAGAGTGCATTGATTCCTGAGTGTTTCTAGTTGGATCCTGGGAACTACCGTCCCATCAGTCTGATGAGCCTGATCTGCAAGGGCATGGAATGCATTATCATGGAACTTATAAAAAAAGACATTGGCAACCTTCAAACACTGGACCCCACCCAGTTTGGGTTTGTGAAGGGCCAATCTTGTCTCTTGAACCTGAATGACTTCTTCGAATCAGTCTCCAGAGCTGTGGAAGAGGGTAAGGCGGTCCACACAGCCTATCTGGACCTCGCCAAGGCCTTCGACATCATCCCCCACTCTGGAATCATAGATAAACTTACTAAACCAGGCATAAATTCCTACGTCACCCAATGGGTTGCCAACTGGCTTACTGACAGAACCCAGACTGTAAAAGTAGCTGACTCCAAATCCAGCTCTAGACAAGTGGAGTACCTCAGGGTTCAGTCCTGGGACCACTCTTGTTTGGCATCTACTTCTCTGAAGTACAGGCCAACACTAAGGGACTCTGGCTAACAAAGTTCGCAGATGACTGCAAACTGGGAGCCATTATTGAATGCCCAAATGATGTGGATATTCTACAAAAGGGCCTTACAGAAACAGATGCTTGGTGCCAGAGCCATGGGCTCAAGTTTAATGCCAAGAAATGTATAGTTATTGCCTTTGGAAAAAAAACTTGTACCCATGAATTACCACATAGGTGGCAGTACACTAAACACTGAAAGTGTGAAGAGAGACTTAGGGACACAGGTGGACAGTGGTCTCACCTTCGATAACCACATCGCCACAACAGTCAGGAAATCCTTCTATGTGGCACATCTCATCGCTAAGGGTTTTCATCCAAAAAAAAAGGAGGTCATTGTCCCACTGTACTCATCCCTTATTAGACCCATTATAGAGTACAACGCCCTGTTTGGTATGTACCTCACAAGACATCTGCAACAGCTGGAAAGGCTGCAGAAATACCTCACAGACCTAAAGCAGATGCCCTATGCTGACTGTCTAAAAAAACTCCAGCTATACTCTGTGGCATATCGTCTACTCAGAGGCAATCTCTGCTTAACATACAAGGCCATGTCAAACCCTGAGCTGTTGGACATGCTCCACTTAAAGAAATCCCAATCCCTCTGAGCCACACGCTCCAGGATCTAAACCTTGCCATCACAATGAACAAAACATGCTGGAGGGATAGGTTCCTGAACCAGAGACTCCCCATACTCTAGAATAGACTGCCCATACATGTCAAGCAGAGCACCTCCTTGGCCCTCTTCAAAAGGAACCTTGACAATTGGGTGGGAGACAGGAAATTCACCCTGGGGATCACGTCAGTCACCATGTTAGACAGGGGTCCAGGGAAGTAAATATTGTGGGAAGAAATATCCAGGGAATTGTTACGGCTAGGCTTGTATAGGCCCTAGGGCTGATAGCCTAGTACCAACCTATGAGAGCAAGTGTCTGTGCTTTCCGTACCTGACTGGTCTGGTTGTTGTTCGAGACATCTACCAGAAAAGGCTACAAGCCTACAGACCCTTGCATCATCTAGGACAAGACTGTGGATCACCACACAGGCTGTGGACTGCTTCTCCTCTTAGGATTGGTGGTAACATTTTGCTTCTTTTGAGAGAAGAAGCAAAGGAGCATTGTATCCCAACAGAGTGAAGCTGTGGTTAGACCAGCATTAGTAGTAGCCAGGCAGTAGCCATTCATGTGACTCCCCTCTTTTCATCATTCTTGACATGCTAATTCTTTGTTTTCAATAAGTACTGCTTGATTTGTTTCTAACTTCAGAATATCTGCCTAATACTTCATCCTTAAATTTTCAGTGACTACGTATTAGTTTCCCCTCAACTGATTGGTAGTGATCTGTACAGACTCAGAGATCTTGAGTGACATTTTTCCTGTAAAAGCACAACTGAAATTTCTCCAATACCTAGTTGCAAATTGTACACTGGATACTCCTGAAAGTGATTGATATTTTCACTCCAACTGTTTAATTAATAAAAAAGGGTCTGTTGTCATGGATATGAACTTTCCTACTGTGTCCGTTATCAGTTTGGTGGATATGGGCATCCTGAGGCAATGGAGAAATGGCCTCATGTTTACTGACAATCAGTTAATTCTCAAACAAACTGATATGGTATGTGAGAGATGTATTTACACAACGTCACTGGAGGCAAAGCTCTCACATAAAAGTATGCCTAAAGTCAATAAGGTTGTCTGTAGCAAACACGCTGCACCCATCATGCACAATTCAAAACAGATGTATAGACCCACATATGCTGAGCCACTTGCACATAACCTTCCTAAACCACAAAGACCTCCTAGACAAAGTACACATAACAAATACCCTCAGCAGCCCCAAATGCACTCTTTCAAAACAACACCCACATCAACACACAGAGCTACACCTCATGGAGCCTCTACCTCTAAGCCCATAAGGCAAGTCACCACATAAGCTAACATTCCAGTCACTGAAGACTCCATCGTGAGACACACTGATGTCCCTCTCACCAGGCTGAGTAAGGAGAAAGTTGCATATCAGGGGCTAGGATCTGCCACATTACACATGCACTCAGGCCACTGGACCACAATTACCAATATGACTTATTCACAGTCCATGTGGGAGTAAATGACCTGAGACGTATCTCCCTGGACTATATGAAGAGAGACATCATGGATCTCTCAGAATATGTGTTGCAGGCTGGTATGACCCTAGCACTGAGCAGCATTTTACCTTCTCCGAGGATGATGCCACAATATGAACAAAAGATGACTGACTTTAATAATTGGCTTAGTTTTTGGTGTCATTCCAAGGGGGTGCAATATTTGTCAGCATGGATATGTTGGTCAACAGACCACGTTGCTTTGCCAGGGATTGTCTGCACCTCTCCCCTCTAAGCTTTCGAATATTAGCTAAAAGACTGCCTTCCCACTTAGTGTCTTTTTTACGCAATGCCAAACTGAAAGTACTTCCGACATAGCAAATCAAAACCAAGAAAAATCTAAAGGTATTACTGCTCAATGCTAGGAGTCTAAACAAAAAACTCCATTCCCCAGAAGCTCTCTTTACCTAGCGAACGCTGATGTCTGTGCAGTCACTGAGACATGGTTTAAAGCCGCGGAGAGCACACCAACAGTGCAAGGTTATAATTCCTTCCACACAGTTAGGTCAGGTACTTCACAGGCAGGGACTAAAGGTGGAGGTATCTCTATTTACATCATAAATAAATATACTTCAAGGCTGGTCAAACTGGACAATGCACTTGAGGTTCTCCCTGTTCAAATCACCATAGGTAAAATCCAATACCACTTCCTTGCAAGCTATAGGTCCCACTCTATGACCCAAGAAAGCCATACCATGTATTGTACTTAACCTTATTAGAAACACTAACCATCCAACCCAATACCATATTCATGGGTGACTAATTACCCCACTATTAACTGGGAATCCTATATGACACCAAACGTACATGCACAGAGATTCCTGGATTTTGTAAACACTAACTCCCTGGACCAGAGAATCAATACACCAACTAGGGGTGCAACCATACTGGATCTAGTCCTCACTAATATGGGAGACTGCTTCCTACCCCCTACTGTAATGTCTTCCCTGGTAAGGTCAGACCGCATAATGGTCTCCTTTGAAGTTAAACTAAAACCTGTACCCCCAGCTAAACCTGGAATATTCAGGAACTATTCTAAGGCTAACCTCCTGCTATTAAGTAAGAACCTGGCAACATTTCATGCCCCCATAAACCCTGAGAACACTTCTGCCTATGCAGAACTGTTCACAGAAACCCCGTATAAGCATGTTAATAGTTGCATAGAGGCAACAGTACCCACCAGGAAAAAGTACAGAACTAACTCAAAAAACAAGCCACCCTGGTGGAATCACAAAATCAACTGGTTGTGTAACAGGAGAAAGAAAATCATGTCAAAAATTAGGAGGTGCAGCACCCAGCAAGATAAAAGCACTCTCATCAAACTAAGCAAACAACTCAGAGGGCAAATAAAGTCTACCAAAGCCTTCTTTATCTATGTCCGCAACCTCAAAGGCAGTACACAATTGTGTGCAGAGCCCATTGTAAATGAAAACACCTGTACTGAGCCAGAAGATATAGCAAACCTCTTGGCTTATATCAGCTCCTCTCTCCCCCTCAACCTACCCTCAGGAAATATCATCAAATATAATTCCCCCTACTATCACTATTGAACAGGTCCTTAATGCTCTCTCTAAGACCAAGAACACAGCATCAATGGGCCCAGACAATATCCCAGGATGCCTTCTAAATAGCATGAAACATGTCCCATCAGGGCATCTGTAATTACTATTTAACTGCAGCCTCCGATCAGGCTTTGTGCCTCATGAATGGAGAAAGGCAACAGTCATCCCTCTGCACAAAGGTATGCCATCTACAGACCCTGGAAACTACAGACCTATAAGTCTTACTAGTCTTATATGTAAATCCATGGAAATAATTATCATGGAGATGATCAAAAGAGATATAGTAAACCTCCAGACACTGGACCCAACCCAGCTTGGTTTTGTCAAGGACAGATCATGCCTACTCAGTCTGGTGGACTTCTTTGAGAAGGTCACCAAAACAATGGATGAGGGAAAAATCATTCGCACTGCCTACCTTGACCTGGCCAAAGCATGTGACACAATACCCCACTCAGGCATTGTTGACAAACTCAAGAGGTTAGGTACAAACCCGTATGTCACCCAGTGGATAGGCTCCTAACTCACAGACAGGACTCAGGAAGTTAGAATTGGGAAGTCCACCTCTACAAAGAGGTGGAGTCCCTCAGGGATCAGTCCTTGGACCACTCCTTTTTGGCATTAACTACTCAGAAATCAAGGCCAATGTCAGTGGTTGCTGGATGACTAAATTTGCAGATGATTGCTAATTTGGAGCTGTCACTGAATCTCACACTGACACAAATGTTCTCCAGGAGGACCTTTCACAGACAAACAACTGGTGTCAGAGCCATGGACTAAAACTAAATGCGAAGAAATGCATAATAGTATCCTTTGGGAAGTCATCCATCCCTGGTTACTATCATATACACAACACACCCTTAGAGTTGACCCAGAAGTCAGAGACTTAGGGACACACATTGATAGTAATCTAGCCTTTGATCATCACGTGTCTACAATGATGAGAAAATCAGTGTCTATATTACATAATCAAACTTTTTAAAGTTTGAACGTCATATGGTCGAAACCATATTTGAACTTTTAAAAGTTCAAAAATGTAATTAAAAAAAAAAAACAAAACAAAGAAAAAAACTACCTGAATGGTTTAAGCAGGGGGCAAGTCCCCCTGCACCCCCCCGCTCTTTAAATATATCAACTCCGAGATCGCATTACAGTGCAGAAAAGGGAAATCTTCCCATTCTGCACTGTACAGAGATCTCCGTTGAAACATTCAAAATTTTAAAAGTTCGATCATACGGTGTCGACCATATGACATTCGAACTTTTAAGAGTTCGCCAACGTGATATAGACCAAGGAAATCATTCTATGTTGCACAACTTATAAACAAAGGTATGGCATCCAAGTCCAAGGAAGTCATTGTTCCACTGTATTCGGCATTCATCAGACCTATCATTGAGTACAATGCCCCCTTTGGTATATACCTAACCAGGCATATACAACAATTGGAATGTCCACAGAGCTTCCTCACTAAAGGAATACAGGATGTAAATAATATGTCCTATGCAGACCGCCTCAAGGGCCTATCCCTGTATTCTGTCTCCTACAGGCTTTTGAGGGGAAATCTATGCCTGGCATACAGGGCATTGTCAGACCGCATTCTGATGGAACTCCTGCATATCTATTAAACAAACAGCACCAGAATTACCCATTCTAAAGACTTAAACTTTTCCTGTGATATAAATAGGACTTGCTGGAGTAATAGGTATGTATCCCAGAGATTACTGCGTCTATGGAACAGGCTCCCCATCCATGTGAAGCAGAGTTTCTCCCTAAAGCAATTCATGTGCAACTTGGACAACTGGATGGGAGACCTAAAATTCATCCCTGGTTTGGCACCTATGTCTCTAATGGACACAGGTAACCTGTAAATAGCTCATCCCCTAGGACCATGCTTACACTTATCAAAGGTATCAGAACATGTCAGAGATTTGGGATGCATGGCCAGGCTTAAAACGGCCCTTGTGGTCATTAACCTAGTAAACACCAATGAACCTACGAACCTACGAATAAAACTCAGTAAGGAATATTTTAGAAGACTTCATGGGACTGCTGCATATCTGCAAGTCAAGCTCCACTCGAGTAAATTGCACATGCGACCTTAACCTGGTCTGTGACATCAATAGGACTTGTTGGTGGGACAGATTTGTGTCCCATAGACTTCCCCTTCTGTGGAATAAACTCCCTCTCCACGTCAAGCAGAGTACCTCATGAACCCTTTTTAAGCGCAACTTGGATAACTGGATGGGGAACAGAAAATACACCACTGGGATTCCACCTGTGTCCTTCCTGGACAGGGGCATCAGGTGCTGATTTGTCAGAACATGAGCTAAAATCTTGGCTAGACTTGTAAGGGTCTCACAGCCATTAGCCTAGTAACTTCCTGTGATTCCTATGATCATTAAATTAATCCTGAAAATAGTGTTGACATCTAGAAACAAAGTTCAAGCTATAAACCAATTTGCTCTTCCTGTCCTAACTTACAGTTTCGGAGTGACTGACTGGCCACAAAAGGTGTTGGATAGATTAGATAGAAAAACAAGAAGGGTGCTTCATGCTCATCAGATGATTTATAAAAATCAGTGCATACTAAGATTATATATTCCCCGTGCTGAAGCAGTATGAGCCTCCTTGAAAATGATTACAAGTATAAATCTGCAATCGTGGGATGGCATACATATCCTGCTGACCTCCCAAGACCCAAACACAGTGAAAGTTTTGAAGCATGAGGAAAATAAACCTAAGATGACTTCCCTGCTTAGTATAGCAGAATCATATAGGCATCAAACGGGAATGGAAATAAAACCAGAAGTAGATGAAAATCAGGCAGCAACTGAATGTGCCAATAAACAAAAGAAAGACTATAACGTGAAGGATCAGGCAAGAAATGTGTAAAATGCATAAATACAGTTGCAAGTATAGAAAACTCCTGGAACAAACTCATGTTAATCAGGGTCGAACACAGGAATGGTTAGGGAGAAGTATAGTCTAACCAAAAAATGAAAGGTTAATATTGGCAGCCAAAGGAAGTCGACTATGTACACACTGGTTTACAAAGTCCATTGAACTGTGGGAGAAACAGACAAATGTAAGTTACGTAAAACAGAATTGGAAGTAGTTGCATACGTTGTTGCTGGTTGTGACATACTAATGGCAGAAGGACTGTATACTGAAAGGCATAATAATGTGGAAAGACTGTTACACTGGGGATTGTGCAAACATTATAATATTGAACTAGTTGAAAAACACTGGACACATGAGCCAAAAAGCATCATAGGAAATGATGAAGTCTACATCACATGGAATCACCCATTACCAGCAATTCAAAAGACAGATGAGAGATAACCAGATATAGTGGTCCATGAAAAGAAAACAAAAGTAGCATTGATCAATAAAATCACTAAACCCAGTGACTACATTGTCTTGCATTCAGTGAGATACAAAGTCATAAAATACCAGGATTTGCAGCCAGAAACGAAAGCAATATGGAAGAAAGATACCCAGACAGTTCCAATAGTAGTAGGAGCAAGGAGTCTTATAAAAAAGAATCTGCAATCATATTTAGATATGTACTGATACATGTTAACTCTGTACAACTTGCAGAAGGCTCTGGGCACATTACTGGGCACATTGCTGGTGCTGTGAAGAGAACTGCTGGCTTACATCAAAGACTGAAACAATACTAATTTCATGAACTTTAATTATACGTTGACTTAGGAATGGGGTCCATTTCCATCATGGTATTAGAAACCCAAAAGATTTGGAGAAATTAAAGAAGAGTCAGAAACTGAGCTCTCCTCTGAGTATTGAACAGAAATCTGAGGAGAAACCCCTGTACCTGTTCCATCATCTTCTTGTCCAGATTCAGAATCTTGAATCTCTTCAGAAAAGGAAGTAACCCTCTTTCTTTTACCAAAACTACTTTAAAAGAAGGATCAATAGTCTGAATTAAACCCTGAGCAAGACTCAGTAAACTACTCAAGTAAGGAAATTTGGAGGAGGTACAGATACAAATTTAATTTTCTGATTCTTTTTAATAGGAAAAATGGGACCAACAATTTTATTAATGGTGACAGCAGCTTCCCTAGGGATGGACACAACATTGGCAAAACAAGGAAGCCTACCTGTTCCCGCTCCCAGTTCTGACAAGAGTGGCTCTCCCTTGCCCACTGAGGGGACTCCCAACGGCCACAGAGGACATGGCTAACCCATGGTCCAGTGTCTGTAGGTATACACCAGAGGGATCTAAGGTAAAAGATGAGTGGTCTGAGGTACATCTAATGGTCACAGCAGCCACCCACCTGAGGCTGAGGCAAATAGCTATTTTGCTGTGATGGCAAAGGCTGTTTGCTTAACTTTTTCTTTTGGTGACTGGATGAAGGACTGACCATGAGACCAACAGATTGTTCCACGCTCAAAATGGTGCCTCTTTCCCCATGGAAAACAAGTAACTAATGCCGGTAAAAACAAAAGTCTTTAAAAGTAACTTTTTTCACAGATTAATACAATAAAAAGTACTTTAATACACTTTGCCAGTCCCACAAAGTAAAACAAATACAATTTCTCCACAGAAAACATTGCTTTTCAGTTACTTTAAACAACTTTTAAACTGACGGAGGAAAAAGAGCACTCCTGTTTAAAAATAGAGCAGTCTTAAGACAGTCCATTAAAACACAAACTCCTCACTTTAAAATAACGTTCCTAAAGAGGAAAAGTGCAGTTGTGTACACTTACCATAAATGTAGATGTTCGAGTGTATTCACTGTTGCAGTCATTACATTTGAGTAATCTGCTTGCAGGTTGCCCTCAGTCGGCCTGATTAACAAAGTCTTGGGTCCTGCGTTGGTTGCTGTCCCTTCTTCCATGACGTCAGGTTGTCAGGGGTATAAAACATGCAGCCGACGCCATTACATCAGTTTTTCTTGCCCCAGATGTCAGGTGCCCCCCTAATGGGAAGCAATTAAATATAAAAGGAAATACACCAAAAAGGATTTTAAGCATAATGAAGGAAAGTGGAGGTATAGCCAAAAGAAGTTAGGGGGCTGGAGGGAGGGTAACCAGGACTGCAACAGTGAATACACTTGAACATCTACACTTATGGTAAGTGTACACAACTGTACTATGTTCTTCATGTTTCACTGCTGCAGTCATTACATTTGGGTAGATTCCCAAAGCTATGGTTGGGAGGAGGAATTTAGATAGCATTAGGGCCAGCTATAAGGCCCTGCAAGACTGCAGTGGCAAAGCCAGCTCTGGATTTAGAGAAAATTGGCAAATGATAATGCTTGGTGAAAGTATGTACAGAACCCCAGGTAGCAGCTTCTAGGATGTCCTTGGTAGGGATGCCTCTGAGAAAAACTGCAGAAGTAGATGCAGCCCTGGTGGAGTGAGATCTGATCCCCTGGGGAATAGGTTTTCCATGGTGCTTATAGCAGAAATGAATGCAATGGCTTATCCATTTAGAAATGGTTTGTTTTGAAATAGCCTTCCCCTCTGCCCCTGCAGCAAATGCTACCAGCAGTTGTTCCGATTTTCTTCGAGGTTTAGTCCTGTCCAAGTAGAATCTAAGTTGTCTGTGCACATCCAAGGAACTCAGAATCCATTCCCCTTTGTTATGTCGATTGGGAAAGAAGGTTGGCAAATCAATGGACTGACTAAGAGCCACACTGGATACCACCTTGGGCATTAATGATAGATTGGTCCTGAGTGACACCCTGTCCACATGAAAGATGATGAAAGGCTCCACTGCCATGAGAGCCTGTAATTTGGATATACTTCTAGCTGAAGTGATTGCTAAAAGGAACGTTGTTTTCCAAGAAAGAAATTTTAAGTCTTCAGTAGTAGCTGGCTCGAAAGGAGGTAGAGTGAGTTTCTCCAACACAAAGTTAAGGTCCCAGGCAGTGGTTGGAGCTCCCCTGGATGGTCTCAAGTTTTTGGCCCCTCTGAGGTACTGCTTGAGCAGAGGATGAGAGAAGAGGGGAGGTTCTGTGTTATAATTAGCTGAAATGGCTTAGGCGTGGATTTTAATGGAAGAAAAGGACAGACCCTTGTGAAGCATCTCAGTTAAATATTGCAAAATCTGAGGTAAATTGGGTGCTGCTGTGCTCATCCCTTGAGATTGGTTCCAGGCACAGAATCTTTTCCATTTTTCAGCATAAGATTTTCTAGTACTAGGTCTCCTTGCCTCTAAGATGACATCCATCACAGGTTTGCTGAGGGATGATAGGAGTGAATTTAAGTGATTAGCCAGGCTGCAAGGGTTCAATGTTGGAATCTGAGGATGCAGAATTTGGTTCTCCTGCTGAGACAGCAGGGAAGGAGTCTGAGGCAGGTGCCATGGAGATAACTGCGACACACTGCGCAGGAGGAGGTACCAGTGTTGGCGCTGCAAGTCAGGAGCAATCAAAATCATCCTTGGTTTGTCCTGTTTGACTTTTATTAGAACTTTGGAGAGCAGAGGCAGTGGGGGGAACGCGTAGACTGATAGGTTTTTCCAGCTGAAGGACAGAGCATCCACTTTCCAGGCTTGTTTGAGGGGAGTCCTTGTGCAAAACTTGTCCAACTGGTAGTTCTGGAGGGAGGCAAAGAGATCTATGTCTGGGCTCCCCCATTCGCTTGTCAACATGTTGAAAATCCTTGGTTCCAGTTTCCACTCATGTGGGTCCATGAGGTTTTTGCTTAGGCCGTCTGCCAGTAAATTCAATTTTCCTGGCAGGAATTGGGCTTAAAGGTGCACTTGGTAGCTCAAGGCTGTGTTCCACAATGCCATGGCTAGTCTGCATAGGGGGTAGGAATGTGTACCCCCCTGCTTGTTTATGTACCACATAACTGTGGTGTTGTCCGTCTTTACCATTAGTTGTCCTGGAAGAATGTAGTCCTTGAAGGCTGTCAAAGCATTCTGTACAGCTAACATTTCTTTTTGATTGACATGTAGGTGCATTTGATTTGGGTTCCATTTGCCCTGAATGCACTTCCCTGCCAAGTGAGCCCCACATGCATAGTCTGATGCATCTGTAGTTAGGGTTTGGGCGGAAGGGGGTAGTGTGAATGGTAGTCCCTTGTTTTGGTGGCAGGCCTCTGCCCACCAAAAAAACTCCATGCGTAGGCAAGGTATGATAGGAATCATTGTTTCCAGGCTGTGAGAATGTTGACTCCATAGCCTTTTAGATACCACTGTAGTTTCCTCATATGCAGTCTTGCATATGGAATTAGAAGAATGCAGGAGGCCATGAACCCCAAGGCTTGCAGTATTTGTCTTGCAGATAGCAGGGTTTTTGTGGCCACTTGTTTGAAGTAGGTTAACCAAATGAATTTGCTTTTCTGGCATGAGGTAAGCCATCTGGCCAGCTGTATTCAAGCTTGCACCCAGGAATGTAATTTGTTGACAGGGTACCAGTTGTGATTTCTTTTCATTTATGGTGTACCCCAGACAAGTTAGAACCCTTTTTACAAACACCAGAAGATTTAAAAGCATGCCCTGGTTTTCTGCATGAATTAGACAATCGTCCAGGTATGGGTATATTTGAATACTTCTTTGCCTGCAAAATGCAATAACTGGAGCCAGGCACTTTGTGAATATCCTGGGCGCAGTAGACAAGCCAAAGGGCAATGCAGAGAAATGATAGTGCGTGTAGCCTGCTTTGAAACATAGGTATCTTCTGCAAGATTCCCTGATTGGGATGTGCAGGTATGCTTCTTTTAATCTAGTGTTGCAAACCAGGCGTCTTTGCCTAGCAAAGGAAGTAATTGGTGAAGAGTCAGCATCTTGAATTTTGGAATCTCCAGGAAGGTGTTTAGAGTGGACAGGTCCAGGATTGGATTGATTTGTCTTTTCTGGGTACCAGAAAAAGTCTGGAGTAGAAACCTTGTCCCTTTTCCTCTTCTGGTACCATTTGAACAGCCCCCATGTTTAAGAGGGAAAGTACTTGTTTTTGAGCCTCTGCCCACTGATTTGGGGGCAGGTCTGGCCACCCATTTGGTGCTGGCAACGTGTGGAAATGAAATCTGTATCCGTGGGACACTATATTTAAAACCCATTTCTCCTGGGTTATGAGTTCCCAGTTCTTTGCATGAAGAGCAATCTTTACCCCCCAAGGGGCGGTCAAAAGATAAGTGCTTGGGAATTTTAAAAGGAAGTCACTGAGACTGTTTACCAAAGGGGGGTGTCTTGTTATTTCCAGATTGGAAGTGGAGGCCCCCACTGCTTAGTTCTGAGAGTCCCCTGGGACTGAAACCTAGGGTTTTGCTGTGTCTGGGTTTGGCTTGGGAAGACCTGGAAGGGACTGGAAAGGACCAATTCTTAGTAGGCCAGTGCCTACTAAATCTCGGAGGTTGCACTAGTAAAAAATCTTTAAAAGGTTGCATAGATTTAGCTTTATCTTCCATCTTTTTAAGAACTTCTTCAGCCTTGTTGCCGAACAGGCAGTCCTGATTTAAAGGAGCATCCAACAATTTAGCTTTAACATGATCAGGCAAAGATGGCTCCTTAAGCCAAGCATGCCTTCTATGCACAGACCCAGTAACAGCAGCCCTGCAAGAGACCTCTAAAGAATCAAAAACACATTGCAAAGTATGTTTTCCAACTTGTTCAGCAGAATGCATTAAATCCTGTAAATCTTTATTTTCCACACAGTCAGGAATCAACATAATTTTCTGTTTAAGCAATCCAATAATATGTTGTTGATATTTTAACATATAAAATTGGCAGTTTAAAGCTCTGATTGCCAAGGTTGCAGAAGTATAAACCTTTTTACCCCATCTATCCAGCGCCCTGGAGTCTCAATCAGAAAGGGTAGGATTTTTAGCAGTAGAAGCCTTAATGCCCTTGGGCCCCTGAGAAATAGTCTCTGGATCTGCAACAGGATTCTTGAAAAGGAACTTGTGGGACTCAGGAACCCTGTAATATCTGTCAGGTTTACTAGGAGCAGGAGGCAGGGAATCAGGGACCAAACTAGATTCTGAGAACACATCGTCAACAATGTCTAGTACAGGAGGTATAGCCAAAGGCCTATGCTGAGGTAGAAGAAAAAAATCTGTAAGCCTCTTTTTTAGAATCAGAAAATTCCTGGCTTTCCCAGTGCAAATGCTCCCATAAAGTATGCTAAGTTTCCCCAAAAGAAAAATCCTCAGGAGGGGAAGTAGAGGGAACAGAATCCTCTGCATCAGAATCCTCGTAAGTAGGTATGGACAAATCTGGGTCATCAGAAGAGTCAGAAGAAACAGAATCCTGATCAGAAGACTCATAATCAAGCTCAGCCCTAGGCTTCTTGGGGGGAGGGCGTTGACTACCCCTGATTAGAGTTATTAGATCTTCAGCCATTTTAATCATTTGTTTTTTAGGCATAGGGGCCTGAGCATGTGGCCTGGGCATCAGTTTTTTAGACATGGATCGAGATTTAGGCCTTAGCAATGAAGGAGGTGTCGATTTAATATGCAAGTCTGTAGGCCTGAATACACCCTCAGAAGTCGGTGCCTGCACAGCGGCTCCGGACCCATCCAAGGTAGAGACATCCACGGGTTCCATAGTGGAAGTATCTCGCGGCATACTGGACTCCAAATGGGTCTCAGTAGAGGCCTGCAAATTAGAAGTAGTGGGTATCAGGAGCTATGAAAGCACCTCACTGAGTACCGGCGAACTGGCGACTGGCTTAGGAGAAGCGTCGTCGGCAGTTCTAGACCTCGGCAGCCTGTCTCTGTCTTTATCTTTGCGTTTTCTTTGGAATCCCGGTAGTCGGACGGCTAACTAATGACATTTCTGGATAATTAAACCGAGAACCGAAATATTTAGAAGCAAAAATATACCGATGATGGATAGTGCGCTGATTAAATAAAGCACAAAACCGACAGCAAGGTGGTCAGGGCCTAGGCAAGGAATACAGTACGAATGAAAATCTTTATGAGGAATTTACTTTCCACAAGAAATGCAATAATTAACTTTTACTGACATCAGTAAGGAGCAAGAAAAAGTTTCCCCAACGGGGTACTTAGCTTTAAGTTGAAGACTTCGGTTCTGAAACTCAAAAATGAAAATTTCAGGAGTCAGCCGACTGGCACTTGCGAACTGCTTCTGCTTCGGGCACCACACGACAAGAAAGACTGATGTAATGGCGTCAGCTGCATGTTTTATACCCCTGATGACCTGACGTCATGGAAGAAGGGACAGCAACCAATGCAGGACCCAAGACTTTGTTAATCAGGGCAACCTGCAAGCAGATTACCCAAATGTAATGACTGCAACAGTGAAACACGAAGAACATGTATCAATAATACACAAATTATTAAATGTACGTTTTTTCCTCAAAGGAAATGTATCTGTCCAGCAAAGAAACAGCACAAGCTGACCATCGATCTTTGAATGCATTAGAGGAGTGTATTTTTCGGCGGCAGTAAAGCCCTGAAGTTCTTGGCATCCAAACATGTCTTTTAGACAGCTTGAGTTGCTAGACAGTTTGGGTGAACATCATGTTATATTCCTTCATAAAGAAGTGGAAGAGGATGTCAAGATACACACGGCAATGAAAATAAAATATGTGATCTGATTTACAAGAGTACTTACTTCTAAAACACACACACACACACACACAGACACAGACACACACGCGCACACACACACACACACACACACACACACACACACACACACACACACACACACACACACACACACACACACACACACACACACACACACACACCTCCACTACAGCAAAGTATGATAAGGTTGTTAGGAGAATGTTGCCTAAGCCTCTCAGGCTAAGGTTTGAGAAACTTTAGAGATTAGTTCACACAGCAATACACCCACCTTCATCCTGTATACCCACAACCAGTACACACACCCCAATGTCCACTGAGACTGCATCTCACCACTGTAATGTTTTAGTAATAGGTGACTCTACTGTCAGGCATACAGATACCACAATCACCAGGCTGGGTAACAACAGTGTGACAGCTGTCTTTCTGGAGCCAGAATTCAGAATGTTACAAAGACTCTTAGAATCCTTCATCCTGGCATACATGATTAAGACCTGATAGTGTCCCACAAATGAGTGAATGAGATCTTCAGCATTCTACCCACAGAGACATGCAGAAAGATATGACTGAGCTTGTTATGCATGGGTCTAAGGCAGGAAAGTCAGTGGTTTTGCCTGGTATTTTGCCATCACCTACAACAATGCTGAAATTCAAAGACAAGATAATTGACTTTAATAATTGGCTATGTAGCTGGTGACATTCTAGAGGGATTTTTATTTGTACTCTTGGGGCAACATGGCTGACAGGCGTTCATGCTGTGTCAGGGAAGTTCAGCACCTGTTTGACCACGACTTTTACGTTTTGGCAAAGACCTTTGGTGCCCCCATAGTGCCTTTTTTAAGGCAGAGTACATTTACTTGACATTCCAGATTAGTAAATACAAATTTGCAGCATATCACAGACAGTAAGTGTACTCAAGCTCAGGAGTCTTAATATATGCCTGAACCTGAGACTCTCTAGCAACTTAAACACATCTGTACATGTCTAGTTAGAGACATGGTTTAAAGCAATTAACGCACTTGCTCTTTTCCTGGGTTTAATGCCTATCATGTCCTCAGACAATGTCTTCAAGTCTAATGGTAATTGTGGGGGAGTATTAGTATTTGTCAAGGACTATCACCTCACAAAAGATTCCTTGGGGCACCAGATTTGAATTCCTATGTATCTAAATCACCGTATACAGTGGTACCATCCTTCCTCGCTAAATCAGACCATAAATTATAGAGCTTTTCCTTTAAAACTGATGGTACTCCCCCCTACAGCTACCTCTTTGTTCGGGGCCTTCTCCAAAGCAAATCTTCAGTTACTTGCCTACTTAAATTACACTGTAATTCTCCTCCAATGGATCCCATTGCTAAAGCCACTACTTATGCTTATGATTTCTACTACCATTTAAATTTGTATCGACAAGGTAGTCCCTATCTGCACCAAATATAATGAGAAATTTAAAAACACATATGGTGGAATACCCATATAAATCCATTAGATAAAAAAGAAAGGAATTACTTAATGTTTATAAGAAGTCTCATTATATGTACCTTAAGAGTACATTTAAATAAACCAGTGAAACCATAAGGAAGCTCAAAGCTGAATACAAACTTAAAATAGCAACTAAAACCAAAAATAGCTAAAAATCTTAATTTAACTATGTTACGAAGTTAATAACTAATACCCAACAATGTTTAGAGTTGGTCCACTTTAATACTACCCACTTTGACCCAAAGGAAATAGCTAACTTTCTAGATGATGAATTTACTGCCATGTTTACTCCATAGTTATATTCCAAAGTCCAAGCCACTCTCTTTAATTACTTTGGAGCAAATCCTCTAAGCCACTTAAAAGCTAAGAATAGTGAATTCATGGGCCTGGATAAAGTACAGTAGTGTAAGAGCTCAATATAACAATGGATGTCCAAGTGATCACTGCTGCAGTATTATGGGATTATCCTGCTAGGGATAGTCATACATTCAAGCCAGCAAACAAAATCCTGGGTGTCCTCCCTAATGCTGTATGTCTGATGTATGACTTCAACCCAATGGAGGCAGAGGTGCAAAAGCCTCACAGCAAGAGGTTCTCTCTGTTGATTCTCTCAGCTGGTGCCTTCTCTAATAAAAAGGATGTACAGATGCAAAATACCTCAGGACTTTCTTGCCCCAGACAAACAGAAGTAGAAGAAATACAAATAACTACATACCTATGTACAGGTGAAGAAAGAAGTATAAAACTTAAAAGAACCCACCTCAACCAAACTAAAAAGAAAGAGAAAGAAAGGGGGAAGGAGGGAGGGATCTAACATTGCAATGGTGATCAGTTGGATATCTACTGATATGATAACTTCTTATACAACTGTACAATGCCCTTCCATGATAACTGTTGCAGTATTATTAACCGATGCAAGATTCCCAAAGCTAAGCAGATAAGGAGGAAGAACCCTGGACAGTTTCACTGTCCAAAAATCTAATAAAACTGACTGAGGAAACCCTGCTCTATTCTTTGAAAAAACATCAGTCTTGTAATGTTTACTGAAAGTCTGACAGAGGACCAAGTAGCTACTTCAAGAAGAGATTTAGAGTCTATTTCTTTGAAGAAAATACATAAAACAGGAGTAGCTCTAGTAGAATAGGCCCTAACTGGAGCCAGAAACTGTTTATCATGGAAAGACAAACAAAAATAGAGAACTTCAGATATTCAGTTAGAAACAGTTTGCTTGGAAACAACAGCACCCAAATTTTTGAACTGGAAGGAGACAAAAAAGCTGATCAGACTTCCTGAATCTAAATAAAACCTGAGTTCCCTATGGAAATCTAAAGAAGGTAGATCCTTTTCTCTGAATTCTGAGGGAAAAGGCAAAGGTAGGCAAGTGGATGGCTTATTTCAAAAAGAGCTTACTACCACTGGCATAAAAGAAGGAATAGACCATATCCTTAAGAAAGATGAGAAAGGGTGGAATAGCCATTAAGGCTTGCAGCTCTGAAACTCACTTAGCAGAAGTCAAAGTCACCAACAGCACAGTTTTCTAAGTACAGCATTTAAGAAAAGCAGAGGCAGTAGGCTCAAAAGAGAATAAGGTAAGCTTCTCCAGAACAAATTTGAAATCCCAAGAAGGAGGGGATAGCCCGTCTTGTTAGTCTGATAAGAATTCCTTTCAAAAACTCTTTTACCACAGATTGAGAAAACAGTGATGAATCCAAAGGCAGGCAACCAAAAATGGCTGACAGATGAGCTTTAACAGAAGAAAATGCCAACCCACCATTGAGCAATTCACACAAATAAACCAGAACATTAGGAACACCCATCTGATAAAGGTTCTGATTCTGTCTATAGCACCACAGAGAAAACCTGTTCCATTTTCAGATATATGATTTTCTAGTACCTGGGTTTCTAGCCTCCTGTAAAACCTTAAGATGTCCAAGGATAACTGGTGCCTAAATGAAACTAAAACTTTCTCACCTAAAGAGTCAGATTCAAATCTGTAAACTTAGATGAATTATGGAGCTTCTGTTCTATGAAAGGAAGTCCATCCTATGAAGTAACTTGTGATGACTACCCCTGACCAGATAGAATAGAAGGGGAAAACAATGCTGCCTGGGCCAAAATGGAGTAACCAACAAGATTTTTGGTTTGTACTTCTTGATCTTCAGAAGGACCTCTGAAATCAAATTAATTGGAGGGAAAGCATAAAGGAACCTCTTTTTCCAAGGAAAGGTTATGGAGTCCATTCTCCATGCTAGAATGCATGGTAGTCTTGAACAAAACAGCCTGGGCTGTCTGTTATGTATGGATGCAAAAAGATCTATCTGTATCACCCAACAAATGGGCAATGTCCAGAAAGACCTCTCTGTTCAACATCCATTAGTGAGGATCTGCTAAAAAGGTTTGCTACTGTGTTTCTGACTGAGGGTATATACGAAGCCTGGAGGAAAAAAGTTTCTGATGGACTGCAATTTCCCAAGTTATCAATGCCAATCTGTAGAGGTGATAAGATTTGATGCCCTCCTGCTTGTTCATATACCAAATAAATGTGATGTTGTCTGTGAAGACCCAAGGAGGACCTGGAGTCCAGAAGTGATGAAGAGACCAAAGAGCTAACATAAGTGCCTTCATCTCCTTTTCACTGATGAAGTCTCCTCTTTCCTTTTGAAACCAAACCCACTGAACCCTGATGTCCTTGGAATAAACACTACATGCCAGATCCGAGGCACCTGTGAACAGACATTGAAAAGGGGAAGGAAATAGAAGCGGCATTCTTAGATTGAGTGAAACACGTTCTTTCTGTCATGAAAGCTCCTTTCTGATGAAGGGCATAAGAAGAATTGTGAAGGTTAATGGAGGACAATGCTGAACCCAAGCAGACTTCAGATACCACTGAATATTCCTCATATGCAGTCTGGCATAAGGACACATAGGAATCATTGATAGCCTAGCACTCTGTGGATCTTTCTTGCAGTTGTCATATCCAAAGAAGATCCTGAAAGTAATCTACCAGGAAAATAGAATCCGGAGACAGAATTAAGCAAGACTTCTTCAGGTTCAACGTGAACCCCAGCCTAGGAAGAACATCCAAAACAGAATGCAAATGAGTCAGAAGGAGCTACTGAGTAATATAGCCTAAATGAGAATATATACATCTGAATGACTTGAAGCCTGCAGAAGGCAATGACAGGATAGAACTTTAAGACTTTTCCTGAAAGCTCCTTCTCTATGGTCTTTTACTCTTCTGAGAAAATGTCAGGTCCTTATGCAGAAAAGAACCAGCTTTAGAATGATTATTTCTCAGAAATTTGGTCACAGGAGAAAGAAAGATTTGTTTTAGATCCTGTATGACTTTACTTTTCTCCTGCAAGGATATGAAAAATTCTACAGCCACAAAAATAAAAAGATGCAGCCTATCCAAAAGAGAATGCTGCAATTTAGCTTTGATATCCACAGGCAAAGGCTGAAGTCTAAGCAATGAAATGTTACAAAGAACTGAACCAGTGGCTTCAGCTCTAGAAGAGGATCTGTAGCATCATAACTACATGTAATATAACATCTAGCCACTTGAGCATAAGGATTAAGTAAAGATAGTGCAGAAGACTTAGCTTCTGAATCATCAAAGTTAGAAAGCATTTTACCCAAGTTTCCTATAACAGACAAGAGGTACTGAACCATATGGGCTTGGTAATTTATAGCTCTAAAAGCTAAAGTGGCAGAAATACATAATTTATTTTGCTATATATCTCAATGGCTCTACTACATTTCTCTTCAGGTAAACCATTTGAGGAAGACAGGGGCTTAAAAGACTTCTTAGTGGAAAGAGTAGTGACATAAGGAATCCTGTAGAGCAACTTGACTGACTTTGGAACTTTGTAAAATCTCTCAGGTTTCTTAGAAGATACAGGGTGAACCCCAGGATTAAAAGAAGCATTGTTGAAGGCATCCAACATTATTAAAACAGAGTGAATGTCTAAAGGCTTAGGCGCATCCCTTTCTAGCAGAACATAGCACCTTTTCTGAAAATCATGCAACTGAGAACATTCTCACAGGAGAAAACTCCTCCACAGTGGAATCCAGAAATAAAATATATTTTTCCTCATCTAAAGCATAAGTAAGAGGAGAATAAATCTGCAAAGAATAAGCCAAAGAATTATCCCCATTTAAATTAGACTCCACTTCATTCCCATACGCCTCTCAATGCCTTTTAAGGGGAAAAGAGGAAGAAAGGGGATAGGAAGCAGAAGCAAGAAAATAATATGGTGGCTGCAGAGACATTATTGCCTTAAAACGATGATGTATAAAATCCTGCCAATCTTGTTAGGATCTCTAACAGATGGAGGAAAAATGTGTGTTTAGTCATCTGTTTTTTTTTTTTTTATCTGATGTCTGCCTTTACTAAGTGAGGAGGCTCTGAGCCCTGATGTACCTCAATCAAAGCATTAGGAACGTCATCCTTAACTAAGATTTGAGGTATATCATTCAACCCCTCTAATATAATCAGCTGTGGTTCCCTCTTCTTGGCCACAGCAGATGACTGGTCAGATTTGACAGCATGCACGATGGCTGCTCCATATTAGCCTCCAATGGGGTTGCAACAGAGGGAGCAGCAACAACAGCAAAGGCTTCTAGATGGTTCAAGCTCTCATCAGGACAGTCAACAAAGACATCAGTGTTTCATTTGACAGCAGAATTCTCCAATCTAAGCTTCTTCTTCTTCTGTAGCAAAGGGCTGTCAAAGCCAGACACCATCTTACCCTGAGAAGGGGCTTTAAGTTTTTGGTTTTCTAAATGAATTTTTCACAGAAGAGACTATGCAAAGTCTTAGGCACAAACAGTTGACAGAACAATCCCTATAATCCTCCCACAATCACATTTTTCTCTCTCTCATTGATGACATGTACAAAATTTATGAAATACAAAAAAGTGAAAGAAAAGGGTCCCCAACATAAATGGCAAAGTAAGAGGTATGAACAGTATGGTTCACAAACCAATGCTGAAGCCAGAGTTCAGGTCTTGGCTGATGGCAAAACGTTATGGGGTACTCTGAATCTGTATATCTTTTATGTGCATCTGCCTCCAATGGGCTGAGGTAATGCATGCAATGTACAGCACAGGGCAGGGCGCTCAGGCTTTGGTATGCTAGTTGAATATTCTATTGGTTAATAATATTGCAATAGTAATGACTGAAGGACATCAAATACCAAGTTGTCTGAAACTCTACTTGCCATCTTTAATTTATGCATATCCACTGGTTACATTCCTGAATCCTGGAAAACAGCTACAGTAATGCTGTTAATTAGGGTGGCATAACCACAAATTCTGGCAGCTACAGACACAGTAGTCTTACTAGCCTCATATGTAAAGCTCTGAAACATACTATCTCAGACTTCATTAATCTTGAAATTGAAAATCTCTTAACCCTGGACCCTCATCAATCTGGCTTTGTCAAAGAAAGGTCTTGCCTCTGTAAACTCATTCATTTCTTTGAAAAAGTCACTGACTCAGTGGATAGCAGTTATGCAGTGCATGCAACACATCTGGACTTGACAAAGGTCTTTGACACTATTCCTTAGGCAGACATTGCTGACAAACCTGTAAATCGGAGTACTATCCTTACATAGTGTAGCAAATAGCTAAGTGGCTGTCTAAAAGAACCCATGTGGTTAGGGTTGCAGCTGCCACTTCTGAAAATCATAAGATACCAGTGGTGTATTACAGACTTCAGTGTTGGCCATTTCCTACACTGCATTTATTTCTTAGATATTCAGGCTAATACTCATGGACTATGGTTAAATATGTTTGCAGATGACTGCAAATTGAGTGTTAGGAAATCTTCCACTGACTCACAACTGCTCCAATACAGATTAAGCCATGCTAACAATCGGTACAAGGAAATTGACTTAACTTAAATATGAAAAAATGTAGCATAGCTAATTTTAGTAAACAAGACCTTTTCCCACACCATATAGGTGGCACAACCCTCCAATCAGACACTGTTGTAAGAAAAAACACAGTTATATAAGAACTTACCATGAGTAAATGTTTGCATAGATCATTGTTGCTGTAATGCTAAATGATGGGAAGTATCCTGCCCAGGGTACCACATGTTTGGCCAGTCCATCAAAGCTTAGTCATTCCTTCCTCCTGTGCTGTGCTTGTTCTCAGGCCTATTCACAAGGATACATGCACACACTTTAGAGAAGTAATGTATCAAAAATCCTCAGGAAAAGGAATGGCTGATGCTTTAGCAGGATAGACTTAGGTGAAAAAATGGGGGAATAGATATGAAGGGAATTCAACCTCAGCCTAAGGAAAAGTATGAGAAAAACAGTCAGGAATAAGGGGAGGGGAGGGTGCACGTACTGCAACAATGATCTACTGGAACATCTACATTTATGCTAAGTTTTTGTAAAACTGTACTATGTTCATCATTAGATCACTGTTTTAGCAATGTTAATAGGAGGGGATGATTCCCGGAACTTTTTTTTTGGTCGTCTCAGACCTCATTTGTACTGGCCCGGCCCTGGATGTCCCACATCCATGTCAGGTCTACCAACAATCCTCCTACCCCCACCTCCACAGACTTACTCTGGTATTGGTGGGGCCTGCTGCGGATCTTGGGAGCTTGGCATATCTGTGTTTCTATCTAGTAGCTATGGCTCAAGTAGAATGCTCTTTGATATAACCTCAAGGAGACTGGACATTAAAAGCATAGCAGAATGAAATGGCAAGGGTAATCCATCTAGAAATGACCTGTTTAGAGAATGGAAGACCCTACTTTTTCCCTTAAAAGAAATAATCAACTAAATAATGAACTATTATTTTCTCCTTGTTTTGAGGACTGGGAAAAATGCAGGGAGGTGGACAGATTAATTCAGAGAGATTTCAATCTAATTTAGGCATAAAGGAAAGGTTAATCTTGAGGGCTAGCCTGACCAGAAAGGGTGTAAAAGACATAAGGCCTTGTAACTCAGACAATTCAGTCACCCGTTTCATAGAAGGTAAGGCTACTAGTAACACTGTTTTCAATGTACAGAATTTTAAAGATGTACATGTGGCAGGTTTAAAGGGAGTGAATGTTAGTTTTTCAAGAACACAGTTCAGGTCCTAAAAAGGTGGGACAGACTTTCTGGAAGGCCTGATGTGTAAGATGCCTTTTAAGAACTGTCTGAACTCAAAATGTGAAGAAAGAGGTGAACCAACAGGTAGGCAGGCTGAAATGGCAGACAAATGCACCTTAAGGCAGGTATAGTCTGAGCTGACTATTTAGAACAGAGGCAAAGACATCTAACCTGGGGGGGGGGGTTATCCCATTATCCCACTGATGAACAGTCTGTAGAAAGACCTTTCTGTTCAACATCCATTTGTGACGGTATGCTTTGGTGATGGAAAGTCTGGACAGAAAGGATCGATCCTTTAATTTCTTTAATGTTTTTATGCTTCGGTCTGTCCTGCTTGGACTAGACTCCCAGAGCTTTGAAGCCCTATGAACAAGCTCCCCCCTCCAAGGCCAGGTCTGAGGTTATCTGTTAAAACCTTCTAAACAGCTGGGGGGGGACAAGAAAGGGGACTCCCAGACTGACGTTCATATGATTGATTTACCAAAACAGTTCTTTCTTCACCAGCAGAAGGACAGAAATTGGGAAGGAAAGAGGATGGCAGTGTTGTTTACAGACAGATTTCAGGTATCACTGAATTTTCCACATGTGGAGTCTGGCAAAAGGAATCATTTGAATTGTGGACGCCATGTACTGTAGGACTCTCAGAGTCTCTCTAGCAGAGTTCATGGGTAGACTTGTTAAGGTTAGAAAGAAGTCTTTTAAGAAATGAGTAATTTCTGAAGGAAGAAAAGCCATCATGGTCGAAATATTGAGAAGGCATCCCAGGAATACCAAGGAAGTAGAGGATTTAGACTGCTGAAGTTCAGTGAAAATCCCAGGTTATGGAAAAGGTTAACAGTAAAACATAGACAATGAAGAATCTTTTAAAAATTGAAGTGGCCTGAATGAGGAAGACTCACAAACAGGGACAAATATGGGTTCCTTGGAGCCTGCAAAATACTACAACAGGGTTTATATACTTTGTGAACACTCCTGGTGCACTGGAAAGCCCAAAAGGCAAAGCAAAAAACTGAAAATTAGATTTCAAAACACAAAGCCTCAAATACTTCAGCAGGCTGGACGAACAGAGCTATAGAGGTAAGTATCCTTCAGGTCCAAGGTAGCAAACAGAGATCTGGGAAAGATCAAAGGAAACAGAGCTTGCAGTGTTAGCATCTTGAATTCTGGAACAATTAAAAATGTGTCCAGAAAGTATAAGTCCGAGGTTGGTCTCCCAGTCCATTCTTTTCTTGGAATGAAGAAAAGCCTGGAACACAACCTTTTTAATTTTTGATGTTGAGGCACAGACTTTGTTACTCTCAGATGGAGGTCATCTGCTATGCTTCAGAAGGCTAGATGTTGCTGATCTGACGGAACCTGAGAAATCTCAGAATGAGTTGCAAGGGAATCCCAGTGTAGTCGGTAATCATTTTTGATGATGTCCAGAAATCAAGAATCATTTGTTAGTGCTCTCCAAAGGGTAAGCCAAAAATAAGTCTTGCAGGAAAGACTGCAAAGGAGAAGGCTGAGGTGGGTTAAGGGTAGGAAAGGACATTTATAAATTAGAAGATCTATCTGAGAAGGATCCCTTGGACCCTTTGAAATAAGACTTAGGCTTGTCCTGCCATTTCTTTTCTTTGGGATTTTTTTTACCATTCTGTTGAATGGTCTTTTGGATTTTGTGGAAAATGGGACAGACTTGGCGGGCAGTTTGGAAAAGAGAAAATAAGAAGCTGCTTGATCCCTTGCATTATTTTTTCCTTCCTCTACTTTTTAATTCAGTAGGAGGAGGTCCCACAAGTTGTCCTTATCTAAAGGAGCATCCAAAAGCTTTGCCTTAACATCCTCAGGCAAGGTTTGGAGATGAAGCCACGAAAATCTTATCACTGATCCAGCAGCAGCTGCTCTGGAAAAGGCATCAGTAACATCATATCCATTCTTGATGAAGTGATGTGCCACCTGAGTAGCTGAAGAAAGTACATTCTGTAAGGCAGAACTAGTATCAGAGTCAGGTAGGCTAAAAATAAAGCTTATCCATTTTGCCAAAAACAGACAACAGATACCTAATCATGTGAGTCAATTAATCAATAGCACAGAAAGTCAAAGTGGTAGAAATGTAGACTTTCTTCACATACCTGTCCATGGCCCTACTGTCCTTATCATTTGTTAAGTCCCTGAAGGAGTGAAGAAGCTTACACACATCTTTAGACTCAACAGAAATAACTGCTGGGTCAGATGTAGGGTTCTCATATACATATGTGTGACTCCTTTGAACTTCATAATACACATCTGATTGCTTGGAAGCAGGAGGCTCACATTCAAGGGCTAAAGAAGCAGATAAGAAAGTTACTTCCAAAACCTCCAGGACAGCAGACCCAGCAGAGGGTTTAGGGAATTTCAAACTGTAATATTTCTTCTGAGATTCTGACAACTGTTTACCCTCCCAGTTAAAATGTTGCATCATTTTACTGAAGGTATCAAACAAAGGAAAGTCCTTCCTGTGGTTTATCTGAAGACTACGTAAAATGTGAGGGAGAACAGATTTATGAGGAATAGTAAAAGGACTACGAATCTGATTCTGCTGATGAATCTTACTCAGAAGAAGTACTTCACTTTCTTTTTTGAAGAGTAAAGGGAGCAGGCAACAGAAACTGGGAAGGTGTCATTTGCTAGCAACAAGGGTTTATCTCTTATCATGTCTTCAGGATCTTGGCTAACTATGGGGAGTATCTGGTATTTGTTAGAAATACCATCATCTCGCATCAAATTGCCCAAGACCGTAAACTGGAAACCCAGGAGATTGAAATCACCATTCACAAATCCAACTACTATATTGCTAGCTACAGATCACCATCAATGTCCTCAAAAGATCATAGAAAATACCTTACCGTCATTGAAGGGTTAAATATCAAACCAAATACCTTCTTGCTAGGAGATTTTAATTACCCAAGAATGAACTGACACTCTTACTCCTCAAACTACATCTCAGTGTTGGTTAATGCCAATGTGCTAGAACAAATTGTAAAACTACCTGCTAAAGGCTCTAATATCCTTGACATGGTCTTCACCAACAAAGTCTTTAACTGTATTCCACTCTCCAGCTTCTTATCCACAACTGAATTATCATCTTTATCAAGCCTAGCTGTACCACCCCAACACCAACTGCGACCGTCTTTAGGGACTTTACCAGGACATAGCTACTTCAACTTGTAGAAGACCTATGCAAAATTCTCATCAATTTCCTGCAAATGTACAAGTACATGAAATCTATGGAGACAACACATAGTGAATAATATCAGGAAGAGGAGTCAGGTTTAAAGGAAGAAAGGAACTTAATTTGTGTAATGTCAGAGTGAATGTGAATTGTGAAAAAGGAGACGTACACTCCATGAAAAAATGTTACAAGGTGGTTTGTTTTCTTTCATATTAATGCATGTGTACCTTTGTCACTGTTTACATTGTGATTTAATAAAGATGTTATAAAAAAATCCCTGGAAATGGATCCAACTGAGTGTGCTGCCGCATTCAAGCCTGACTTACCAGCATCTGAACAGCTGCATTAAAAAGCTTGTACCTGTCCGACTTGAATATAATAAGTTTATGAATAAGCCTCTCTGATGGCTCTCTCAAGTCTACTTTGTTTAGTTGAATCTCATTTCACTGAATTTCATTTCACCCTGACCACATCGCTGAAAACACAAATTACTGAAAACTCATTTCACTGAATCTCATTTCACTGAACTGAACTTAGTATATATGGCACTGTGAGAGTACTGTAAGGCAGTAAAAGATATATGCCCTTTCCCCACTGTAGTGCGATCCTGGAGTTAGTATGTAAGTGCTCTTATTCCCACTAGCTCAGTCCTACTCATTCACTCCAATGGAGCTCAGGAAGTTTGCACTGTAACTTCCAATGGGCCTTTTGACAGAATCAAACTATGTCCTCACATTCCAAACAACTGTTCATATCTCTGGAATCATAGGGGTTATGAAAGTATAAATGGCAAACTCTTCACAAACTATTTTTATAGTGGTAATATTCTTTAGGTTCTAGGTCATAAACAGACATTTATAAGGCACATATATTTGTAATATTTTGTAAACAACTTACAATATCTCATCAAGCACTCAAGTTACGCACATACTATTAACAGCATTTTACTCATCTAGCTGACAGCATTCATATGAAGCTAAGGAGTTCTGTGTTACTTGGTTGTTGAGATATTTAGAAAATGTGAAAATTATCTGTATACATGAATATCATAAAAACAGTTAATATCTGTTTACCTGCACTAGACAGAGGTCAAATATTAATGCAGTTGAGTTTGCCATTGTGTAAGCTTTAAAGATGAAATCTTTTAAAACCTTGCACATAGCATGATTTTAGAATTATTGGTGCAAATATAAACAGCATTATTTGATGCCTAGAGGATCCAGTAGGAGTTAACTGCAGATGCACCTGGAGGTGTCAGTTGGATGTAATGAGTTTACCTGGCCCTCCCACCACCTGATCGTAATGAACTACACAGCCTTACCAGAGAACTATCTCTGACCTTAAAAATACCACCTGCACCCTAACCCTAACAACAGCACTCTCCTCCAACTTCTAACCTGGAAGTCCCTAATCAATCCCTAAACCTAAGTCCTCAAATACTACATAAAACATAGAAGTCCAGTCTTGCTCCTTAGCCCTGAACTCACATCACATTTCCTAAACCTAAAACTTCCTTCTTGCTCACTAAACCTAAAACTCCACTTCCTTCTGACCCCCTAACTTTAACACTCCCTAAGCATAACACTTCTGCACTCTAAAGTCTAATTCCCCTCACAATCACAACCTTGATAAACTTAACCTGCACTCCCTATCCCCTTCTACTCCCTCACTACAGCTGCCACAGTTACCTTGAACTTGGCTATTGATTTTGGGTGAGGTACAGCATCTCCATTCCCTCTGCATGTCTGCACATCTTGCTTGAACATGTAGCTGAGTTCAAACACAAGCAGCCCATTTGAGCTACAGGACACATGAGTTCCTACCTTTGAGAGGCAGTGGCCTTTAAGCACCTGGAAATCAGGCACTTGTAGTAGACACCAACAAATTTAATACTAACTTTACTAAACCTCCCCACAATGTTGCCCCCAGTTTCCCTGAAAATGTAGTTTCCCATGAAATCACACTGTAACAAGTCTTAAAATCCCTGCCAAACATTAAAAATAATTATTGTGCGGAACCAGACAACATACCAGGCTACATTCTTTTCAGTGCCAAGTATGCACTGTCTTGAGCCTCTACTTAAACTGTTCAACCTTAGTCTGTCCACAGGGTTTCTGTCTAATATCTGGGGAGCAGGCACTGTGAATTTCCAACATAAGGATGGCCCCTTTACAGAACCTGGCAATTACAGACCCATCAGCTTCACCAGCATTATATGTAAGGCCATGAAATATATCACAGCAGAGCTCATTTATGCAGACAGAGGCAGCTTAACCGACTGAGACCTCAGAAGGGCAGGTCCTGTCTCCTGAACCTAATCAGCTTCTTTGAATGGGTTATAGATGGTATGTACACTGGTCTCTCAATGCGCACTGCTTAGATCGATCTGGCCAAGGCTTATGATACTACCCTCAATACATGCTGATATTGTTAAAAAATAGACATACTCAATGTAACCCCTTATGGTATTCACTGGATTACACACTAGATGACAGAACTCAAGTTGTGAAAGTTACTGATACTCTTTCTGAATATAAAATTTTAACTAGTGGGATACTACAGGGGTCAGTGCTGGTATTTCACCTGTTTGGCTTTTATTCTGCAGACGTTAAGCCATATATCTCAGAAGTGTGGCTGTCTCAAGTTTGCTAGTCACTGCAAGCTGGGTACTGTTATCCACCCATCCACTCATACTAAAAAGCTCCAGCAAGGGCTGGAATATGCACAACCGATGTACTGAAAAGAGTTAATTGCAAAAAAGTGTCGCACTGTGGCACCTGGCAAAAAAAAAGCTTCTCTCACCTCATAAGCTATAAAAGGTAATTCTCTTCAGATAGACATAGCTATAAAAGGCCTGGTTACTTAAATGGACAATTCTCTTTCATTTGATCAGCATGTTTCCACCATAGCTAAGAAATCCATCTCTCTGGACATTCAGTTTCCAAGGGAATATCTTTAAGACCCAAAGAAGTCATCCTGCCACCGTAATCTTCCCTTATCAATAAAATTACAATAAAATTCTTATAAATTGAAGTATATTACTCAATTACAAAGGCCCCAAGGATACCTTACCAAGAAAATTAAAAGGCCTTAAATCATTCAGTTATCCCAACACAACAGAATGATTCTCCTAATGCTCAGTAACCTACAGGCTGCTCCAAGGGGACCTGTGTCTTGCCTTTTGAGCCATGCAAGCTCCAATCTTATCTGACCTCCTGCTTCTTTATAAAACCAGTGGCTCTACAAACACCCACATTAGGTATCTAAGTCTACACCAACAAATAACCAACTCAATGGATAGACAGACTCCTTGCTCAATGATTTCCAGCCCATGGAATAAGTTACCACTACACGTCAAACAAAGTACTAGTTTGACTATCTGTAAGGCTAGTCTTGATGACTGGATGGGTAGAAAAAAATTTATACCAGGACTATCATGTACAGCCCTGATGGATTCTGGAGGTAAATACTATTAAATGCTTGAAAAAGCAGGCACAAACTTTTAATGATGTCTAGTTAAGGGTGTAGATGGCTAGACATTTTATGGTCCCTGTGATTACTTGCCTAGTATTGTTCTTATGTTCCCCAAAACATACATTAATGTAAAGAGATCTAGCAACATGAATGCAGACATGCAAGAGTCAATGGGCAGTAGCCCCCTCCAAAGATGGTTTAATTTGCAACATACTCACTATTTTCCTTCGCGTGTCCATCCTGCTCGTGCAATGTATTCAGTGCCTGGAAAAAGGATTTCAAACTGCTGCACAAGTTTCTTGTTTACAGCGTTCACAAACTGCAAAAACAAATATTGTTTCACTGTATATCATTCTATAGACATACAAAAAGTTTAGATGACTAAAATATTAAAAAATGTCAATGATACATAACAATACCCTACAAACTGCCCATTCAAACATTTTACATTATGTGCTTCCAGTGTCAAATGGTTTACAAAAAAAATGACTTCATGTAAACTACAACTATACCAAAATGATTACTTCATGACTGAAGAAAGGCAGTAAATATTTAATTTGTTTTATTTAGTTTTCTAGCTATTTTTTTTTATTTTTTACATTTGCAGTCCCCTACCTACAATTGAGCTCACCATGTAAGTCAATCCCCTTACACAGTCACTCTCCAGATGGGGAGCCCAAAGACCCATTCATTCATATGGAATGACAGCTGAGTGAACTGGGCTCAGTAGTTGTTATCCTTGCATAAGGGATCAAGTGCATCCCCAAAAAAACCTCCCTATGGCAGTTTGCTAGTTCTACAACTGCTGCTTGTAAAGGGCACATGCATGCTACCACATGAGCTCATGTGTAAGTGGTGCAAAACTGCAGTGTAGGCTTACTGATCTTACTGCTACAGGCAAAACAACTGCACTTCAGCTGGTGTCACCAATGTAGCTAGTAAAGCTGCAGCCTCCTCTTCCCCAGGATGCGCAAGTTGGAATAAGCCTCTCACTTCCATCCTTTCCTGCCCGGTTCCCCAGTACCCATGCCTCTGGTCAAACATTGGTCATCTAGGGCAGAGCCACAGCTTCTGTTTAACCCCACCCCAAAAACTATTCCCCTTAATTTATTAAATTCTTGTTTAAATATCACTGCAGTTTTACCATCTTTTAAAATCTCTGTGGATCTTATTCTAATGATCCACTGTTCCACTAACAAACCACATCTTCAAAAACTTATACTAAATTTGCATTTTTATACTCAACAGTATTCATACATGATGCTTATCTTACTTTTTTATTTTAACACCTTTATAGAATTATCAGTTAACACACAGGCAAACATACACTTATATAAAAGAAAACAAACCATACTAACACATTCCTAGTTGCAAACGTTACACATCACGTATATTCTCTTGTACATTTCTCATCAATTCAACATTGCTTAAATTGATCGACTCCTGCCATCTCTTAAAGCTCACTCCTCCTCCTCCAAAACATTATTCTGCATATATTTTTGCCACAAGTTCCTTTTTTCTATGTAATTTGCTCCTGCCCTTTTCTAAAGATCCCACTTCCTTTATCTCTGTTACAACATTCAATGCTTTGAATACAGATGGCTCGGGCTTTGATTTTCATTTTCTAGTAATTGCGTTTTTTTGGCAACCAATAGAATTAAACTTTATAATGCCTTACTACATCTAGGCAATTCAGATCCTGTACCCCAGCTCAAAAAAATAATTTCCTTAGTTACGCCCATTTGTTCACCCAATATTTCTGGCAGAGTACTCTGTGGGGAATTTTAAAGTCTGACAATGCATTACATTCCCAAAACATATGTTCTCAGTTATCTCTTTTCTTCACATCACACCTCCAACATTTGGCATTTACCTGAGAAAAAAAATACTTCTTTTTTTGTCTGCTCAAGATATAAACACATACATGCAAGAAAAAAAAATCTAAATCTTTTAGACTTAGTTGAATATTTGGGAGCCATACATGAAGGCAATCTCTAGCCAGCAGTCCAAATGTCTTCTTGCTTTTCCCATTCTATTACCATTCCCCCTCAAGATTTTTGCTCACAATACATTGGTTCCTTTGCTAGTTTTCCTCAGTAAATTCCAGTCCTATCTAACCTATCCTGTGTACCACTAATTGCAGTCATCCTTATTGGCAAAATTTCCTTTCTCCATTCTTGTGCTGGCCTAGTTCTTAGAACACTTTCTGCTACTGTATGAATATAATAGAGTATATGAATACATAATATTCTGTACGGCTGTTATCTTCCTTAAGGGTCTGCATCCAAAATCCCACTCTCTTTCTATGTTTTGAATTTTCCTCTGCTTCAGCATAATTCCTTTCTGCTCTGAATTATAGCTTTCTGCTTGTGTTATTTATGTGAGCCTTAACTGTGTTACAATATCCCTTCAAATCAGGTAATCGTAATCCACCTTGTTCTGCTGGAAGTATCATCTTATCCCACTTGACGCTTGCCCTTTTACTCTCCCATATAAAATCCTTCAACTCTTTATTACTTACTGTCCACAACTTCTCCTCTGGTTGACAAAACTATACCCAACCTGTACATAAAACTAAAGGGACTAAAAAACATTTTCACTGTTGTATCTTGCTATCAACATCCATAAAGAAGAGCTTCCAGTTTCTCAGTTTTTGTATTATTTTTTGTTTAGTCTCTTCCCACATATTAGCCACCTTAATAGAATCCTTTTTAATCCATATTCCTAAATACTTCATTTTATTATTTCTGCATAAATATTGGTAGTGCTTGGCCACTTCATGTGGGGGTAAAGAGATTATGGCTATAGTCTTTGCTTTATCTTCATTAATTTTTATATCCTGAAGAGACTTGAAACTGTCTTAAGATGATACACAACACTAAGATGCCCTTTCCTGGTTTTATCAGGTACAAAATAATCTTGTATAAAAATAAAGCCACCTTTACTTGATCACCATACTAATTATATCTTTGAATTTCTGAGTCCCTTATATTCTTTGCCAATGGCTCTAATTATAAAGCAAATAACAAGGGGGAAAAGAGGACACCCCTGTCTGGTTCCCCTGTTCAGACAGAGTGTGCCAGAAAGGAGCCCTCCCACTTTAATTTTTGCTTCCAGTTTCTCGTACATCCTCCTAATTAACATTAATATTGTATTAGGGAATGCAAAGGCTTCCATTGCTCTACTCATAACATCCCAGCTTACTCTGTGGACTATTTTCTATGCATCAATACACACCAACAACAGAGGTATTTTCTTATACTGCTTCACTCTGGATCATCATTGTACTATTAATGATGTCACATTTTTGTCTCCCCTCAACAAAAATAACACTGATCCATATCTGTCAAATTTGACAACACCTTTGCCATTCTTTTACCTATTATAGATATGAACACTTTATAATCATGACTTAGGACTGAAATGGGTTTTTGCCATCTTTATGCATTACAGCCACCACATCTTTCTTAAAGGATGCTGGTGCTTCCCACTCCTTTTAAAATAATGTTAAACCAAATCTTTCAGATCTTTATCACCTTCTTCCCTCCTAGCTTTCAAACTTCTACATGAATACTATCTATTCCTAGAAAAAATCCTGCAGACTGATCTCATCTCCTCCTATCTTAAGTGTTAATTGTTCAGCTCCATCTACCTCTAACCTTTGTAAACTTAAGTGTTCCATAAATATTGTCACATGTGCTCTTTCTTGATTTCCACATTTCTCTGCATTATGCAAATTTTCCAAAAATTTCAGAAATGTCTGCAATACCTCTACAGTATCTCTAGTCATTGTTTTTCTTATAGGCTCCCTAGGTTTGGCAACAAACCTTTCCATTTTATGTTACCTAAGTCGTTGTGCTAAATATTTTTGTGTTTTGGAGTTAATTTGAAAAAAAAAAAACAGTTTTAATAGCAATCTTTCTAAAATCATGCATATCATCCAGATACTCACATATTTTCTCCTATTCTTGTTCTAGGAGATTTCCCTTATTCTGTAATATTTTAACCTTTTTCAGCCCCTCTAAATAATTTCTGTTACTTCTTAACCATATCTGTTTTTCTTTTATTACCCTATTCTTAAACTCCACTTTCATTTTATCCAACTAACTAGCATAGGTGCCAGAACCATAGAGCCAGGGGGATGTTGAGCCCCCCCTACACACACTTTTAAAGCTGCAAGACCTGTCGGGCAAAATTAATGAAGTGGAGTTTTCTCACAAACGTGAAATTGCATGCAGATGTTAAACTAACTAAACTAGCAGTTCTTGTTCTCTTATTGCTCTGTGTTACAGGAGTTATGCTGTCACTGTTCCTTTGGTGCTGCCAGAGCCAGAGTCAGAGTCATGCCAAAAAGGAGAGTTTAGTTCTTTTATTTGCAAGAGTTATGCTGCTCCTGTGTGTGTGTGTGTGTGTGTGTGTGTGTGTGTGCGCAAAATGCCCCAGTTAGGTATACCTGGTGGTTAGTGTTACTCAGGGTCAAACAAGAGCCTGAATTCTCTACAAATACCACCACTTGTGATTTAGGGAGTTGAGTCCATAGCTCTCAACTGAGCAGATTTTCACAGAATCACACCAAACGAAAAACAAACTGAAACTAGTAAAAAAGCGGACCACACACGATAAGAGGACTGGAACACAGGTTTAATATTCCACAATAAAAACCACAGGTACACGTAAGCGCTTTCGGCAGGTTAAAATAACCCGCCTTCTTCAGACAAGAGTTGGGTTGCACAGTTAGTATTTTATATACCATTATGTAACAAATGGGACCTATCAGGTTAAAGTGCATTAGTGCTTATTGCGATAACCATGACAACCTTAAAAGGGTTCCATCTCAGGTAAAAATAGTGATAATAAACAATTAAATTATATTTACTATGTGATAAAATCGTCAGTCAAACGTTACTACCATAAATCAATGTTAAAAATAAAAACTGATGTTTGTATTAACCTTCCACCTAATTATTTGTTAAATATTAGAAATGTTTATAAACAGGATCATGTACAATTCATAATCGCTTTTTCCTTTTTAACAAAACAAAGTTAATTGGTTATGAAAAAATAATAAATCAAGTAATAACAAATTGTTTCATAGGAAATTAAACCCCCAAAAAGCTTAATAATTAACTTATCATTTAGTTGCTAAAATTGTTGTTACTTATGTTTGTTAAATATGCAACTAAGTATGAATTACAAAGAACTCCAGTTATAGACAATACATATTCTAGTATTAAATTCATGCTGAAATGAAGAAAGAACCAATGTTATACTTATGCAAGTTGGAATAAGCCTCTCACTTCCATCCTTTCCTGCCCGGTTCCCCAGTACCCGTGCCTCTGGTCAAACATTGGTCATCTAGGGCAGAGCCACAGCTTCTGTTTAACCCACCCCAAAAACTATTCCCTTAATTTATTAAATTCTTGTTTAAATATCACTGCAGTTTTACCATCTTTTAAAATCTCTGTGGATCTTATTCTAATGATCCACTGTTCCACTAACAAACCACATCTTCAAAAACTTATACTAAATTTGCATTTTTATACTCAACAGTATTCATACATGATGCTTATCTTACTTTTTTATTTTAACACCTTTATAGAATTATCAGTTAACACACAGGCAAACATACACTTATATAAAAGAAAACAAACCATACTAACACATTCCTAGTTGCAAGCGTTACACATCACGTATATTCTCTTGTACATTTCTCATCAATTCAACATTGCTTAAATTGATCGACTCCTGCCATCTCTTAAAGCTCACTCCTCCTCCTCCAAAACATTATTCTGCATATATTTTTGCCACAAGTTCCTTTTTTCTATGTAATTTGCTCCTGCCCTTTTCTAAAGATCCCACTTCCTTTATCTCTGTTACAACATTCAATGCTTTGAATACAGATGGCTCGGGCTTTGATTTTCATTTTCTAGTAATTGCGTTTTTTTGGCAACCAATAGAATTAAACTTTATAATGCCTTACTACATCTAGGCAATTCAGATCCTGTACCCCAGCTCAAAAAAATAATTTCCTTAGTTACGCCCATTTGTTCACCCAATATTTCTGGCAGAGTACTCTGTGGGGAATTTTAAAGTCTGACAATGCATTACATTCCCAAAACATATGTTCTCAGTTATCTCTTTTCTTCACATCACACCTCCAACATTTGGCATTTACCTGAGAAAAAAAATACTTCTTTTTTTGTCTGCTCAAGATATAAACACATACATGCAAGAAAAAAAAATCTAAATCTTTTAGACTTAGTTGAATATTTGGGAGCCATACATGAAGGCAATCTCTAGCCAGCAGTCCAAATGTCTTCTTGCTTTTCCCATTCTATTACCATTCCCTCAAGATTTTTGCTCACAATACATTGGTTCCTTTGCTAGTTTTCCTCAGTAAATTCCAGTCCTATCTAACCTATCCTGTGTACCACTAATTGCAGTCATCCTTATTGGCAAAATTTCCTTTCTCCATTCTTGTGCTGGCCTAGTTCTTAGAACACTTTCTGCTACTGTATGAATATAATAGAGTATATGAATACATAATATTCTGTACGGCTGTTATCTTCCTTAAGGGTCTGCATCCAAAATCCCACTCTCTTTCTATGTTTTGAATTTTCCTCTGCTTCAGCATAATTCCTTTCTGCTCTGAATTATAGCTTTCTGCTTGTGTTATTTATGTGAGCCTTAACTGTGTTACAATATCCCTTCAAATCAGGTAATCGTAATCCACCTTGTTCTGCTGGAAGTATCATCTTATCCCTTGGCGCTTGCCCTTTTACTCTCCCATATAAAATCCTTCAACTCTTTATTACTTACTGTCCACAACTTCTCCTCTGGTTGACAAAACTATACCCAACCTGTACATAAAACTAAAGGGACTAAAAAACATTTTCACTGTTGTATCTTGCTATCAACATCCATAAAGAAGAGCTTCCAGTTTCTCAGTTTTTGTATTATTTTTTGTTTAGTCTCTTCCCACATATTAGCCGCCTTAATAGAATCCTTTTTAATCCATATTCCTAAATACTTCATTTTATTATTTCTGCATAAATATTGGTAGTGCTTGGCCACTTCATGTGGGGGTAAAGAGATTATGGCTATAGTCTTTGCTTTATCTTCATTAATTTTTATATCCTGAAGAGACTTGAAACTGTCTTAAGATGATACACAACACTAAGATGCCCTTTCCTGGTTTTATCAGGTACAAAATAATCTTGTATAAAAATAAAGCCACCTTTACTTGATCACCATACTAATTATATCTTTGAATTTCTGAGTCCCTTATATTCTTTGCCAATGGTTCTAATTATAAAGCAAATAACAAGGGGGGAAAGAGGACACCCCTGTCTGGTTCCCCTGTTCAGACAGAGTGTGTCAGAAAGGAGCCCTCCCACTTTAATTTTTGCTTCCAGTTTCTCGTACATCCTCCTAATTAACATTATTATTGTATTAGGGAATGCAAAGGCTTCCATTGCTCTACTCATAACATCCCAGCTTACTCTGTGGACTATTTTCTATGCATCAATACACAC